>NW_025767111.1:600000-964649 GCF_003918875.1 Haliotis rubra | reverse complement strand
GATGTATTCACCCAGGATATGATGTGGAGTTGAGCACACAGCCTTCCGTACCATCCATACTTTGTGTTTACAAACACGAGGACGTAATGACGATCGACCACTGAAAAAGATAACACCGCTCGTGCAGATGCTAAAATGTATTTTTTCCGTGATGTAACACTTATAAAGTGTACCATTTACTCAAGATCAGCTAAAACGCTTGTAGAGCAAATGTGATACGAAAGGGTTGCCACCAGGTCGTGTCTTCCATTTCCGCGAACTCACTTCATCGTGCATGGTATCATTTATTTTCCTTCCGCCCTTTCTACAATGCTAAATTTCTCGATGAAGCAAGTCTACATTCTAGGTTCTGAATCTCCCTGGGGCTCCTTTTCAATTTAAATGGAATTATCTGGTTTGGTTCCTTCGCGGTCTGTACTGATAGGTAATCGGTTTATGCAACCCTTTATACAACGACATTCCTGAGTCACTGCCTTGTATAACTAACTTGCAGTAATAAGGTCAATAACCATATGGTCTCTGATTTGACCTACCCTCAACTGATGGAGATTAAATATTTAGTCTTATGTATATTAATATCTTCTGAAACAACTAGTGCGGCCTCAACTTGGCTCGAACGGCGACACAATGTACAACCCCCAGTATAGTTCAACGTCATGCTTGATGGAAAACAGGGGTCACATCAATAGCCGCCGCCGGTAAGAAAAGACACCGCTCTGCAGCTAGGACAATAACCAGTTGAAATCATATCCTTTTCCTTTACCCGCTCAAAAGAGAATATTTTTGGTCGTTTCCGGGGTACCGCCCCTATTTAAAGTCATGAGACTGGGAAGATACCTTTTTGGGGCGGTATCAGTGGACAGATTAACAAACAGTACGGGGGAAGGCGTTAATATGCCTACACGGGCACCTGTTTAGTGGACTTGGGAAAGTATGAAGCCAACGAGAGCAAATGTTACCAAGGCAACAGAGCGGATACACAAGCCTATATCAAAGCGTTAAACAACTACACTAAAAATGTCAAATGTCGGGATGAGGGGTTTCTGAAAACATTAAATCAGACCCTTGATTAAATGCTTGTGTCCCAGGTGTCTAGAAACGATAAACGCCGACCGTTGATTATCCGCTGGTGAACGGGTGTCTAGAAACGATAAACGCCGACCGTTGATTATCCGCTGGTGAAGGGGGTGTCTATAGAAACGATAAACGCCGGCCTTTTATTATCCGCTGGCATGAACGGGGTGTCCAGAAACGATAAACACCGGCCCTTGGTTATCCGCTGGTGAACGTGGTGTCCAGAAACAATAAACACCGGCCCTTGGTTATCCGCTGTGGTGAACGGGGAGTCTAGAAATGACAAACCCGGGTCTCGAGGAATGCTGAGTGCAGTGTCTTATCGCATATACCGTATTGTACTGCGACTACTGGGCGCGTATAGCACAAGTGTTTGGACATTTGAAGATAACTGAATCGATATCAAAGCGAATCAGGGTAGTTGGAAATAGGTAGTGTTTGAATGAAAACTGCCTGCGTTTAATCGAGGAAGTACGGTAGATTTTGAGGCAGGCAGATGAGGGTTGTCCGACGTAATAAACAGCACATGGCACCGTCACCTTGCACGTAACGCCATTATGCTGCCATTCGTTATAACGGACGTCCATGGAATACCAAATAGCTAGTGTTTCCCTCAAAGTTCTTCTACTTTTAGAGGGCGGTGGGGGTAGCCTAGTGGTTAAAGCGTTGGCTCGTCACGCCGAAGACCAGGTTCGAATCCCCATATGGGTACAATGTGTGAAACCCATTTCTGGTGTCCCCGCCGTGATGTTGCTGGAATATTGCTAAAAGCGGCGTAAAACCAAACTCAGTCAGTCGGTCAGTTCTATTTTAGAAGTCATAAACCATGATCATGACTGCTTGGCGTTCTGGAGCTTATGGAAATAGGTGACATATATTATACATGTCTCCTACAAGAAGGTCTCCAATGTTAACAATGTGACCAACCAGGAGTTGTGGACTCTGACTCACATTTAGTCCCCGAAACAAAATCTCGCCGTAAAAAAATATACTTACATAATAACTGAAATTGCACATTGTTTCTTTAGAATCGGGACCGCCTCCGTGGTGTAGTGGTTAGAGCGTCCGCCCGGAGAGCGGGAAGATCGCGGGTTCGATCCCCGACCGCTTCATACCAAAGGCGTTAAAATATGGTACTTGTTGGTCCCTGCCTGGCGCTCGGCATTAATGGGTACAACAAGGACTGAGTCAAATCGGAGTCAGTATAATGTGTCTGAGTGGGGGTATTCATGCTTCACTGCGGCATGGTATCTCAGTGGGCTAGCTATAAAACCAGCTTAAGTCTGGGCTGGTACAAGCAGCCGCACATACACATACACGCATGCACGTCGTCACATGAGCTAAATATTCTCAAGCGCGACGTAAAACTCAATTTCACCTCACCTTTAATAACGGCAACCAATAACAGGAATATATATCATATGGGCACAAATATAAGCGTGCCAGCTAACACTGCAGGACTCGTTATTGGAGAATTATCCGACCTGTCGAGTTTATCGCTGTACAAACAGTAAGGACAGATAGTGGGTTTATGGTATCAGTGTACAACACGGGTACAACAGCCAGTGGATCCGTCCACAGAAGAAAATTGACCTTCCCCATTACTGCTCCTGTCTCATTGATTCGCTTTACAAAGAAATACATAACGTTGCATAAAATTAATACGTTCAATCGTTTAAAACTTTTTTCAATATAGACCTAACTGACAGTTGCAAACGTGAAGCCATATAATACCACACGAAAGTAGTGCCAGTTTACTGGCATGGAAGTTCAACGTGGGAAACGGGAACCCTGTTGTTTAATTAACTTTTATGCTGTAATCAGTTAACAATAAGAGAAGCACGCGCACGCACGCACGCACGCACGAACACACACACACGTGCTCCCATTCACTCGTGCACAAGTTCATATATTTTACACGACTGTGGCACAATCATCAGAACTATAGTGCTGTTTCAACCAGGCATTTATTGCATGTTATTACAGTAAGAGCCCACCTTCCAGAGACAGGTGGGTCATGCTGAAGGAATAACAAAGGCACAACGGTGGATATAATGACCAAGGGTTTAGAGTGAGTGAGTTTAGTTTTACGCCGCACTCAGCAATATTCCAGCTATATATGACGGCGGTCTGTAAATAATCGAGTCTGGACCAGACAATCCAGTGATCAACAGCATGAGCATCGATCTACACAATTGGGATACGATGACATGTCAACCAAGTCAGCGAGCCTGACCATCCGATAACGTTAGTCGCCTCTTACAAGCATGGGTTAATGAAGATCAATTCTTACCCGGATCTTCACAGGTGCCAAGGGTTTAGCGGTTCTTGAGGGCTACCCCACTTTCGAAAATGGAATGTTACTATTAACTAGGCCTAAATGGCATCACAAGGTGGGAGGATGGGCAAGTGAAATAGAATGCGGGATAACATTATAACAACATGATGAAAGGCTCGAAAGAGAGTGGAATTATTGCCGTCAGATTCATGACGTACCGCACGAGGTGTTCATCACGCATCAGTGGCGTAATTCCCTCGGAGGTGCACGTGCAACCACCCGAAGAAAGTTGATAAATTGTAAACTTAACGTACTACCCATATCTGCTATATAAATACATTAGTAACTGGACGAAATGTAATTATGACACACCCAACTGTATTTATGTAACGCAGGCCAGGAATGTGGGTGGTGGACATTTGCAGATTCCTAAGCCACGTGCGAAACCAACAGTATTTAGATATACCCGTCTGTGTGAAGAATAGTCTTTTTCGACGAATCGATTGTGTTTCCGGTTGGGTTAATACCTGTATGTCAATTCGTACTCTAGCGTTATTTTAATTAAGTTAGTGGTGTACGTATGTATTACCTGTAAGCGTCCTCGTCCCAACAGTCGTTCTGATCATTGATTACGACTGCAGTATACATGTACTATGTGATGTTTTATATAATGTGTTGACACCCCTACACACCAAATCGGCTTGCCCGTGGCCTGCCAGTACAGGATAGGGCCTTTGGCGAAATCAGTACGACCAGTCGACCGGTGCAATGGATAGTACAAAAAGAGGTTTGGCAACGACACGGATAAATGTGACTCCTGTTGTTCCAAAGGAGGTCCTCATTGCCAAGTCACCGGAGGACGGGAATGTGTCTGTACGGTATGGAACCACGGACAACGGCAGTGCAACACTGGACCCCGAGGCAGGCTTCAGACTGAGCGGTTCCCAGAACATCCAGTCCTCTGTCATCTCCATCCATAACTGTTTCTACTCTGTAGCAGTGAAGACGAAAGCATGCTGCGGCAGAACACAAACGAAGACTATTTTAAAAGATTTAAAGTAAGTTTGGTTTGGATATCAGTTGTCGCCCTAGTTCCCGAACAAAACATAGACTTGTTCGTTTCTATAGCTTGCAAACGTTTCTAGTAATTCTATATCTGTGGTCGTTGATTTTCTTTCTTTCTTTCCTTTTTAACGCTGCACTCAGCATTGATTGACTGAGTTTAGTTTTACGCCGCACTCAGCACTATTCAAGTTGACGGTGGTCTGTACACAGTGTAAATAATCGAGTCTGGATCATAGAATCCAGTGATGAACTGTATGAGCATCGATCTACAGTGGGGATACGATGACATGTGTCAACCAAGTCAGCGAGCCTGAGGCCAAATAAAAAAAATAGTGTGGTTCCGATATTACACCTCTTTAAAATTTACTAAATTTGAGTAGGTAGGGAGGAATTCTTTTTTTTTACATATTTTAGAAGCAAAGTACGAAATAATAACACATTTATCAATGTGTAATTGTTTATTTAATCAAGCTTGCTGCCATCATGTCGACTTTCTCTATCAGAATGACGGATGTCCGTTGGTGCTGAAAGCTTATTTTATTCATACCTCTTAAAAAACTAGGGTCGGCACCAGAATTCAAGGGTTGGTCGGGTAATCAGAACCACAACATTTATTTTTTTTATGCCTGACCACCCGATCCAGTTAGTTGCCTCTTACGACAAGCATGGGTTACTGTTCAAGATCAATTCTAATCCTTCACAGGTGCCACACTCAGCAATTTTCCTGCTTTATGACTACGGTCTGTAAATTAAATCAAGTCTGAACCAGACAAATCAGTGATTGGCATCATGAGCTTGATCTGATGATGAAAGGAAATCGTCATGTTAAATTGCGAATTCATTATTTTTAATTGTTTTTGTGATAAATATTATTCATTTGATCATTCAATGATTTCACACTGAACATTGTGGAGTTTGATGGCAGCTGCAGTGTTCTCTACTGACTGAATTTGCCTATTGCTCTGCTAGCAGAACGTGAAGCCGATCTTATGTACTTTTAGATGTTGTGAATGATTGGTGTGGTATTAATAAATTAGAAATAAACTAAAATTGTATATTTTAGAATCCCGTCCATCCCACAGTAGAGTTTATACAGTAGACTCGGCCTGGTGGAGGAGTGCATCATTAACTCTACTATAAACATCTCATTGTTATTTGTACATCACTGGCTTCCACGCCTGTCCTTTGTCTAACTCACTGGCTTCATCAGCTTACAGCCTTGCCAATGTTGTTTTCTTTGTTACATTGTTACATTCAGTATATATATACATCCCCTTCTTCATGTTCCATTCCTGCTTGACAACGGTACAAGAATCTGTATCGAAACGTCGCACTCACGAATGAAAGAAGTTGTTATACATAAAGTTTGTTCTATATTATAAATGATAATCACCATAGGTTATATGATGGTTGCCATGGACAACATTACCACATTAGTAAGCACAGTAACTACAGTAACTACACTCTGTATTAAAAATCAAACGGCAGAGATCTGAGATTTTTATCTAATTAGACTAGGTTATGCATCTGTGTATAAACTTTGATATATTTACGGGATCGGGGTGCAGCTTTGTTTTGTGTTAACGTTGGTTATAATGTCAATATGCTTCTCGTGCAAGTTAAATTGATTTCCTAAACCATGTCCTGCAACTGTTGTCTTTCAGTGGCATCTTCAAGCCAGGCATGAATGCTATCCTTGGACCAACTGGAAGTGGGAAGTCATCGTGAGTGCTCATGTCAGGTCTTGATTAATGTATATTCAGCAGGTGTTTAATTAGTGTAAATATTGATTATCACACAATTTTACCATATGTTACCACAATTTTAGCCAATTACTTTGATGTGTCATTTCAGAACATTCATGTCTCCGCAAAGTCACAAGGGCCACCTTTGTGACATATTCATTCAACTGTGGACCCAGTATGCACAAATGTTGAGAATGTACGCAGATGAAATATTCAATAAGTCCAGAGGGACACACGATATTATTCATTGTACCCACAACACATCTATGATACTGCTAAGTGTTAGGTTGTTTCTTTCAGAGCAGTTAGTGCATATTTCATCCATCAGAGTATATGATCAATGAATTATTTCAGGTTCTAAAGAATGTATCAAAACATATAGTTCCCTACACTTACTTCACAGGGCCCTCATATTGCCTGCAAGGACCTTTAGAACTAATAATTGAGGGTCCCTGGGGCCCCCATGTTTGTGAGTCAAGGTAAAACCATGTACATTACTTCTGTGTGCAGTAGAGAGTGGAAGCAGTCATTTTCTCCAGTATAAGTTAATAATATAATGTAAGGTGTTTCATTTTTCTCCATAGGTTTGTAAGGTATAGACATAATACTCCTGCTGAAACTTCTGTGAAAGAGGGGGGGGCGATGGGGCAGCTTAATGGTTCACTTGTCACATCGAAGACCCGGGGCTCGATTCCCCACATGGATACAATGTGTGAAGCCCATTTCTGGTGTCCCCCCACCGTGATATTGCTGGAATATTGCTAAAAGCGGCATAAAACCATACTCACTCACTCACTCTGTGAAGGAGGCTGCTGGTAGCTATATGCATGCCTGCGCTGAAGTAACTAAATTCCTATTTTGTATAATCTATTGTGGATTACTGTAATTTTGGATTGTGTGTGCATGTAATGACAGAAATGTTGGATATACACATTGATAAGGGAACTTGGTAGATGACATGTGGGCCACAGGTAGATGTGTTTGTTTCAGACTGCTGGATGTGCTGGCCGGCAGGAAAGACCCGGTTGGCCTGAGAGGTAACTTGCTGTTGGATGGTGCCCCGCCCCCTGACAACTTTAAATGCATGGTGGGATATGTTGTACAGGTATGTACTCTGGGGGGTGGGTACGTGATAGGAAACACTGGCATGTGTCAATTTGTTGTAGCTCTTGGTATTGATGTATGAACTATTAATAGCTCTTACCACTATGTCAATAAAAAATGTTCTTATCTTCCCCGAAATGCTGGAGGTAAACATATATTTCTTACACCAAGGTTTTAAAGGGGACCAGCTATGATTGGGCTGATATGCACCAAGCTATCGCTAAGATACCTCTATATATCTGAACAAATACAATGGCTTGTGTAACATGCGGGTACAAGGTTCATGGAATATCGTCCTTCCTATCATGCTTTCTGTGATGGCTTGTGACACATGAAAGGGCATGGTTCATTGAATGCCACACTTTCTAGCCTACCACAGAGGTACAGATAAGCTGTGTATCTGTGTGAATTACGCAAATATTTATGTAAAACCCCAATTCTTATCACGTCTATTGCATACAAGTATGCTTGAATTTTTGTGAATACTACAATTACATTTGTACACACAAAAATGTCAAATCCTAGCTTGCATACCGGTAGATAGATAACATAATTGAGGTATATTGAGAAGTTCTATTTCAACACATGAACTTGGAGTCGTTCTTATCGTTCCTCATATTACAGATAAAATATATATAACAAACACGTAAACCAATAATTAAACTTTATTATATTTTTACAACTAATGGAAATTGGCAAAATACACAGTTGAGTTTGAGTGAAGTGGGTACAACTTACTTGGTTACTCAAAGGAAAATTAGGATTCCCAACTGAGATGAACACAAGCGAGTACATAACTCAATGACCCAAAAAGTTATCTGCAGCTCTGCTTCTATGATGGCTTATGAAGCATGTCAGTGCAAGGGTAAGGGAATACCTCCCTATCTAACCTGCTATGACGGCTAGTCAAGCATACCAGTAAGGGAATACCTCCCTATCTAACCTACTGTGACAGCTTATGAAGCATGTCAGTACAAGGGTCAGGGAATACCTCCCTATCTAACCTACTATGACTACTTGTGAAGCATGTCAGTACAAGGGTCAGGGAATACCTCCCTATCTAACCCACTATTATGACTTATGAAGCATGTCAGTACAAGGGTCAGGGAATACCTCCCTGTCTGACCTACTATGATGGCTTATGAAGCATGTCAGTACAAGGGTCAGGGAATACCTCCCTATCTAACCTACTGTGACGACTTATGAAGCATGTCAGTACAAGGGTCAGGGAATACCTCCCTATCTAACCTACTTTGACGACTTGTGAAGCATGTCAGTGCAAGGGTCAGGGAATACCTCCCTATCTTACCTACTTTGACGACTTGTGAAGCATGTCAGTGCAAGGGTCAGGGAATACCTCCCTGTCTGACCCACTATTATGGCTTATGAAGCATGTCAGTACAAGGGTCAGGGAATACCTCCCTATCTAACCTACTGTGACGACTTATGAAGCATGTCAGTACAAGGATCAGGAAATACCTCCCTATCTAACCTACTATGACGACTTATGAAGCATGTCAGTACAAGGGTCAGGGAATACCTCCCTGTCTAACCTACTATGACGGCTTATGAAGCATGTCAGTACAAGGATCAGGGAATACCTCCCTATATAACCTACTATGACGGCTTATGAAGCATGTCAGTACAAGGATCAGGGAATACCTCCCTGTCTAACCTACTAGGACTTACTTATGAAGCATGTCAGTACAAGGGTCAGGGAATACCTCCCTGTCTAACCTACCGTGACGACTTATGAAGCATGTCAGTACAAGGGTCAGGGAATACCTCCCTATCTAACCTACCGTGACGACTTATGAAGCATGTCAGTATAACTGTCAGGGACTACCTCCCTATCTAACCTACCGTGACGACTTATGAAGCATGTCAGTATAACTGTCAGGGAATACCTCCCTGTCTAACCTACCGTGACGACTTATGAAGCATGTCAGTATAACTGTCAGGGAATACCTCCCTATCTAACCTACTGTGACGACTTATGAAGCATGTCAGTATAAGTGTCAGGGAATACCTCCCTATATAACCTACCGTGACGACTTATGAAGCATGTCAGTATAACTGTCAGGGACTACCTCCCTATCTAACCTACCGTGACGACTTATGAAGCATGTCAGTATAACTGTCAGGGAATACCTCCCTATCTAACCTACCGTGACGACTTATGAAGCATGTCAGTATAACTGTCAGGGAATACCTCCCTATCTAACCTACTGTGACGGCTTATGAAGCATGTCAGTACAAGTGTCAGGGAATACCTCCCTATCTAACCTACTATGACGGCTTATGAAGCATGTCAGTACAAGGGTCAGGGAATACCTCCCTGTCTAACCTACCGTGACGACTTATGAAGCATGTCAGTACAAGGGTCAGGGAATACCTCCCTATCTAACCTACTATGACGACTTATGAAGCATGTCAGTACAAGGATCAGGAATACCTCTCTGTCTAACCTACTGTGACTTATGTGAAGCATGTCAGTACAAGGGTCAGGGAATACCTCCTATCTAACCTACTGTGGCGACTTATGAAGCATGTCAGTACAAGGGTCAGGGAATACCTCCCTATCTAACCTACTGTGACGACTTATGAAGCATGTCAGTACAAGGGTCAGGGAATACCTCCCTATCTAACCTACTGTGACGACTTATGAAGCATGTCAGTACAAGGGTCAGGGAATACCTCCCTATCTAACCTACCGTGACGACTTATGAAGCATGTCAGTACAAGGGTCAGGGAATACCTCCCTATCTAACCTACTGTGACGACTTATGAAGCATGTCAGTACAAGGGTCAGGGAATACCTCCCTATATAACCTACTATGGCGGCTTATGAAGCATGTCAGTACAAGGGTCAGGGAATACCTCCCTGTCTAACCTACTGTGACGACTTATGAAGCATGTCAGTACAAGGGTCAGGGAATACCTCCCTACCTGACCCACTATTATGGCTTATGAAGCATGTCAGTACAAGGGTCAGGGAATACCTCCTATCTAACCTTCTATGACGACTTATGAAGCATGTCAGTACAAGGGGTCAGGAATACCTCCTATCTAACCTACTGTGACGACTTATGAAGCATGTCAGTACAAGGGTCAGGGAATACCTCCCTATCTAACCTACTGTGACGACTTATGAAGCATGTCAGTACAAGGGTCAGGGAATACCTCCCTATCTAACCTACTGTGACGACTTATGAAGCATGTCAGTACAAGGGTCAGGGAATACCTCCCTATCTAACCTACTATGACGACTTATGAAGCATGTCAGTACAAGGGTCAGGGAATACCTCCCTATCTAACCTACTGTGACGGCTTATGAAGCATGTCAGTACAAGGGTCAGGGAATACCTCCCTATCTAACCTACTATGACGACTTATGAAGCATGTCAGTACAAGGATCAGGAAATACCTCCCTATCTAACCTACCGTGACGACTTATGAAGCATGTCAGTACAAGGGTCAGGGAATACCTCCCTATCTAACCTACTGTGACGACTTATGAAGCATGTCAGTACAAGGGTCAGGGAATACCTCCCTATCTGACCTACTATGACGACTTATGAAGCATGTCAGTACAAGGGTCAGGGAATACCTCCCTATCTAACCTACTGTGACGACTTATGAAGCATGTCAGTACAAGGGTCAGGGAATACCTCCCTATCTAACCTACTGTGACGACTTATGAAGCATGTCAGTACAAGGGTCAGGGAATACCTCCCTATCTAACCTACTGTGACGACTTATGAAGCATGTCAGTACAAGGGTCAGGGAATACCTCCCTATCTAACCTACTATGACGACTTATGAAGCATGTCAGTACAAGGGTCAGGGAATACCTCCCTATCTAACCTACCGTGACGACTTATGAAGCATGTCAGTACAAGGGTCAGGGAATACCTCCCTATCTAACCTACCATGACGGCTTATGAAGCATGTCAGTACAAGGGTCAGGGAATACCTCCCTATCTAACCTACCGTGACGACTTATGAAGCATGTCAGTACAAGGGTCAGGGAATACCTCCCTATCTAACCTACTGTGACGACTTATGAAGCATGTCAGTACAAGGGTCAGGGAATACCTCCCTATCTAACCTACTGTGACGGACTTATGAAGCATGTCAGTACAAGGGTCAGGGAATACCTCCCTATCTAACCTACTGTGACGACTTATGAAGCATGTCAGTACAAGGGTCAGGGAATACCTCCCTATCTAACCTACTATGACGGCTTATGAAGCATGTCAGTACAAGGGTCAGGGAATACCTCCCTATCTAACCTACTGTGACGGCTTATGAAGCATGTCAGTACAAGGGTCAGGAACTACCTCCCTGTCTGACCCACTATTATGGCTTATGAAGCATGTCAGTACAAGGGTCAGGGACTACCTCCCTATATAACCTTCTATGACGGCTTATGAAGCATGTCAGTATAAGTGTCAGGGAATACCTCCCTATCTAACCTACCGTGACGACTTATGAAGCATGTCAGTACAAGCGTCAGGGAATACCTCCCTATCTAACCTACTGTGACGGCTGTCAAGCATGTCAGTACAAGGGTCAGGGAATACCTCCCTATATAACCTACCATGACGACTTATGAAGCATGTCAGTACAAGGGTCAGGGAATACCTCCCTATATAACCTTCTATGACGGCTTATGAAGCATGTCAGTATAAGTGTCAGGGAATACCTCCCTGTCTCACCTACTGTGACGGCTTATGAAGCATGTCAGTACAAGGGTCAGGAACTACCTCCCTGTCTGACCCACTATTATGGCTTATGAAGCATGTCAGTACAAGGATCAGGAAATACCTCCCTATCTAACCTACCGTGACGACTTATGAAGCATGTCAGTACAAGGGTCAGGGAATACCTCCCTATCTAACCTACTATGACGACTTATGAAGCATGTCAGTACAAGGGTCAGGGAATACCTCCCTATCTAACCTACTGTGACGACTTATGAAGCATGTCAGTACAAGGGTCAGGGAATACCTCCCTATCTAACCTACTATGACGGCTTATGAAGCATGTCAGTACAAGTGTCAGGGAATACCTCTCTGTCTAACCTACTGTGACGGCTTATGAAGCATGTCAGTACAAGGGTCAGGGAATACCTCCCTGTCTAACCTACTGTGACGACTTATGAAGCATGTCAGTACAAGGGTCAGGGAATACCTCCCTATCTAACCTACTGTGACGGCTGTCAAGCATGTCAGTACAAGGGTCAGGGAATACCTCCCTATCTAACCTACTGTAACGGCTTATGAAGCATGTCAGTATAAGTGTCAGGGAATACCTCCCTATCTAACCTACCGTGACGACTTATGAAGCATGTCAGTACAAGGGTCAGGGAATACCTCCCTATCTAACCTACTGTGACGACTTGTGAAGCATGTCAGTACAAGGGTCAGGGACTACCTCCTATCTAACCTTCTATGGCGGGCTTATGAAGCATGTCAGTACAAGGTCAGGGAATACCTCCTGTCTAACCTACTGTGACGGCTTATGAAGCATGTCAGTACAAGGGTCAGGAACTACCTCCCTGTCTGACCCACTATTATGGCTTATGAAGCATGTCAGTACAAGGGTCAGGGAATACCTCCCTATCTAACCTTCTATGACGGCTTATGAAGCATGTCAGTACAAGGGTCAGGGAATACCTCCCTATCTAACCTACTGTGACGACTTATGAAGCATGTCAGTACAAGCGTCAGGGAATACCTCCCTATCTAACCTACTGTGACGGCTGTCAAGCATGTCAGTACAAGGGTCAGGAATACCTCTATACCTACCATGGCGACTTATGAAGCATGTCAGTATGATAGGGTCGGAATACCTCCCTATATAACCTTCTATGTCGAGTACAAGTCAGTATCAGTGAGGGAATACCTCCCTGTCTAACCTACTGTGACGGCTTATGAAGCATGTCAGTACAAGGGTCAGGAACTACCTCCCTGTCTGACCCACTATTATGGCTTATGAAGCATGTCAGTACAAGGATCAGGAAATACCTCCCTATCTAACCTACCGTGACGACTTATGAAGCATGTCAGTACAAGGGTCAGGGAATACCTCCCTATCTAACCTACCGTGTCGGCTTATGAAGCATGTCAGTATAAGTGTCAGGGAATACCTCCCTGTCTGACCTACCGTGACGACTTATGAAGCATGTCAGTACAAGGGTCAGGGAATACCTCCCTATCTAACCTACTGTGACGACTTATGAAGCATGTCAGTACAAGGGTCAGGGAATACCTCCCTATCTAACCTACTGTGACGACTTATGAAGCATGTCAGTACAAGGGTCAGGGAATACCTCCCTGTCTAACCTACTGTGACGACTTATGAAGCATGTCAGTACAAGGGTCAGGGAATACCTCCCTATCTAACCTACTATGACGACTTATGAAGCATGTCAGTACAAGGGTCAGGGAATACCTCCCTATCTAACCCTACTGTGACGGCTTATGAAGCATGTCAGTACAAGGGTCAGGAAATACCTCCTATCTAACCTACTATGACGACTTATGAAGCATGTCAGTACAAGGGTCAGGAATACCTCCCTATCTAACCTACTGTGACGACTTATGAAGCATGTCAGTACAAGGGTCAGGGAATACCTCCCTATCTAACCTACTGTGACGACTTATGAAGCATGTCAGTACAAGGGTCAGGGAATACCTCCCTATCTAACCTACTATGGCGACTTATGAAGCATGTCAGTACAAGGGTCAGGGAATACCTCCTATCTAACCTACTGTGACGGCTTATGAAGCATGTCAGTACAAGGGTCAGGGAATACCTCCCTATCTAACCTTCTATGGCGGCGGCTTATGAAGCATGTCAGTACAAGGGTCAGGGAATACCTCCCTATCTAACCTACTGTGATGGCTGACTTATGAAGCATGTCAGTACAAGGGTCAGGAAATACCTCCCTATCTGACCTACTATGATGGCTTATGAAGCATGTCAGTACAAGGGGTCAGGGAATACCTCCCTATCTAACCTACTATGACGACTTATGAAGCATGTCAGTACAAGTGTCAGGGAATACCTCCCTATCTAACCTACTATGACGACTTATGAAGCATGTCAGTACAAGGGTCAGGAATACCTCCTATCTAACCTACTGTGGCGACTTATGAAGCATGTCAGTACAAGGGTCAGGGAATACCTCCCTATCTAACCTACCATGACGACTTATGAAGCATGTCAGTACAAGGGTCAGGAAATACCTCCTATCTAACCTACTATGACGACTTATGAAGCATGTCAGTACAAGGGTCAGGGAATACCTCCTATCTAACCTACTGTGACGACTTATGAAGCATGTCAGTACAAGGGTCAGGAACTACCTCCTATCTGACCCACTATTATGACTTATGAAGCATGTCAGTACAAGGATCAGGAAATACCTCCCTATCTAACCTACTGTGACGACTTATGAAGCATGTCAGTACAAGGGTCAGGGAATACCTCCCTATCTAACCTACTGTGACGACTTATGAAGCATGTCAGTACAAGGGTCAGGAAATACCTCCCTATCTAACCTACTATGACGACTTATGAAGCATGTCAGTACAAGGGTCAGGGAATACCTCCCTATCTAACCTACTGTGACGACTTATGAAGCATGTCAGTGCAAGGGTCAGGGAATACCTCCCTATCTAACCTACTGTGACGACTTGTGAAGCATGTCAGTACAAGGGTCAGGGAATACCTCCCTATCTAACCTACTGTGACGACTTATGAAGCATGTCAGAACAAGGGTCAGGAATACCTCCTATCTAACCTACCGTGACGACTTATGAAGCATGTCAGTACAAGGGTCAGGGAATACCTCCCTATCTAACCTACTGTGACGACTTATGAAGCATGTCAGTACAAGGATCAGGAAGTACCTCCCTATCTAACCTACTGTGACGACTTATGAAGCATGTCAGTACAAGGGTCAGGGAATACCTCCTATCTAACCTACCGTGGACGACTTATGAAGCATGTCAGTACAAGGGTCAGGGAATACCTCCTATCTAACCTACTATGACGACTTGAAGCATGTCAGTATAAGTGTCAGGGAATACCTCCCTATCTAACCTACCATGACGACTTATGAAGCATGTCAGTACAAGGGTCAGGGAATACCTCCCTATCTAACCTACTGTGACGACTTATGAAGCATGTCAGTACAAGGGTCAGGGAATACCTCCCTATCTAACCTACTATGGCGACTTATGAAGCATGTCAGTACAAGGGTCAGGGAATACCTCCCTATCTAACCTACTATGACGACTTATGAAGCATGTCAGTACAAGGGTCAGGGAATACCTCCCTATCTAACCTACCGTGACGACTTATGAAGCATGTCAGTACAAGTGTCAGGGAATACCTCCCTATCTAACCTACTGTGACGACTTATGAAGCATGTCAGTACAAGGGTCAGGGAATACCTCCCTATCTAACCTACTGTGACGGCTTATGAAGCATGTCAGTATAACTGTCAGGGAATACCTCCCTATCTAACCTACCGTGACGACTTATGAAGCATGTCAGTACAAGTGTCAGGGAATACCTCCCTATATAACCTACCGTGACGACTTATGAAGCATGTCAGTATAACTGTCAGGGAATACCTCCCTATCTAACCTACCGTGACGACTTATGAAGCATGTCAGTACAAGTGTCAGGGACTACCTCCCTATCTAACCTACCGTGACGACTTATGAAGCATGTCAGTATAACTGTCAGGGAATACCTCCCTATCTAACCTACCGTGACGACTTATGAAGCATGTCAGTATAAGTGTCAGGGAATACCTCCCTATCTAACCTACATTGGCGACTTACGAAGCATGTCGAGTATAACTGTCGGGGAATACCTCCCTATCTAACCTACGTGGCGACTTATGAAGCATGTCAGTATAAGTGTCAGGGAATACCTCCCTATCTAACCTACCGTGGATCGACTTATGAAGCATGTCAGTATAAGTGTCAGGGAATACCTCCCTATCTAACCTACCGTGACGACTTATGAAGCATGTCAGTATAACTGTCAGGGAATACCTCCCTATCTAACCTACTGTGACGACTTATGAAGCATGTCAGTATAACTGTCAGGGACTACCTCCCTATCTAACCTACCGTGACGGCTTATGAAGCATGTCAGTACAAGGATCAGGGAATACCTCCCTATCTAACCTACTGTGACGGCTTGTGAAGCATGTCAGTACAAGTGTCAGGGAATACCTCCCTATCTAACCTACCGTGACGACTTATGAAGCATGTCAGTGCAAGGGTCAGGGAATACCTCCCTATCTAACCTACCGTGACGACTTACGAAGCATGTCAGTACAAGGGTGAGGGAATACCTCCCTGTCTAACCTACCGTGACGACTTATGAAGCATGTCAGTACAAGGGTCAGGGAATACCTCCCTATCTAACCTACTGTGACGGCTTATGAAGCATGTCAGTATAAGTGTCAGGGAATACCTCCCTGTCTAACCTACTGTGACGGCTTATGAAGCATGTCAGTATAACTGTCAGGGAATACCTCCCTATCTAACCTACTGTGACGGCTTGTGAAGCATTTCAGTACAAGGATCAGGAAATACCTCCCTATCTAACCTACTGTGACGGCTTGTGAAGCATGTCAGTACAAGGGTCAGGGAATACCTCCCTATCTAACCTACTGTGACGGCTTATGAAGCATGTCAGTATAAGTGTCAGGGAATACCTCCCTGTCTAACCTACTGTGATGGCTTATGAAGCATGTCAGTATAACTGTCAGGGAATACCTCCCTATCTAACCTACTGTGACGGCTTGTGAAGCATTTCAGTACAAGGATCAGGAAATACCTCCCTATCTAACCTACTGCTGGCTTGTGAAGCATTTCAGTACAAGGGTCAGGGAATACCTCCCTATCTAACCTACCGTGACGACTTATGAAGCATGCCAGTACAAGGGTGAGGGAATGCCTCCCTATCTAACCTACCGTGACGACTTATGAAGCATGCCAGTACAAGGGTGAGGGAATACCTCCCTATCTAACCTACCGTGACGACTTATGAAGCATGTCAGTACAAGGGTGAGGGAATGCCTCCCTATCTAACCTACCTTGACGACTTATGAAGCATGTCAGTACAAGGGTCAGGGAATACCTCCCTATCTAACCTACTGTGACGGCTTATAAAGCATGTCAGTATAACTGTCAGGGAATACCTCCCTATCTAACCTACTGTGACGGCTTATGAAGCATGTCAGTATAACTGTCAGGGACTACCTCCCTATCTAACCTACTGTGACGACTTATGAAGCATGTCAGTATAACTGTCAGGGACTACCTCCCTATCTAACCTACCGTGACGGCTTATGAAGCATGTCAGTACAAGGATCAGGGAATACCTCCCTATCTAACCTACTGTGACGACTTATGAAGCATGTCAGTACAAGTGTCAGGGACTACCTCCCTATCTAACCTACTATGACGGCTTATGAAGCATGTCAGTATAACTGTCAGGGACTACCTCCCTATCTAACCTACTGTGACGACTTATGAAGCATGTCAGTATAACTGTCAGGGACTACCTCCCTATCTAACCTACCGTGATGGCTTATGAAGCATGTCAGTACAAGGATCAGGGAATACCTCCCTATCTAACCTACTGTGACGGCTTATGAAGCATGTCAGTATAACTGTCAGGGAATACCTCCCTATCTAACCTACTGTGACGGCTTGTGAAGCATGTCAGTACAAGTGTCAGGGGAATACCTCCCTATCTAACCTACGTGGCGACTTATGAAGCATGTCAGTACAAGGGTCAGGGAATACCTCCCTATCTAACCTACCGTGACGACTTACGAAGCATGTCAGTACAAGGGTGAGGGAATACCTCCCTGTCTAACCTACCGTGACGACTTATGAAGCATGTCAGTACAAGGGTCAGGGAATACCTCCCTATCTAACCTACTGTGACGGCTTATGAAGCATGTCAGTATAAGTGTCAGGGAATACCTCCCTGTCTAACCTACTGTGACGGCTTATGAAGCATGTCAGTATAACTGTCAGGGAATACCTCCCTATCTAACCTACTGTGACGGCTTGTGAAGCATTTCAGTACAAGGATCAGGAAATACCTCCCTATCTAACCTACTGTGACGGCTTATGAAGCATGTCAGTACAAGGGTCAGGGAATACCTCCCTATCTAACCTACTGTGACGGCTTATGAAGCATGTCAGTATAAGTGTCAGGGAATACCTCCCTGTCTAACCTACTGTGACGGCTTATGAAGCATGTCAGTATAACTGTCAGGGAATACCTCCCTATCTAACCTACTGTGACGGCTTGTGAAGCATTTCAGTACAAGGATCAGGAAATACCTCCCTATCTAACCTACTGTGACGGCTTGTGAAGCATTTCAGTACAAGGGTCAGGGAATACCTCCCTATCTAACCTACCGTGACGACTTATGAAGCATGCCAGTACAAGGGTGAGGGAATACCTCCCTGTCTAACCTACCGTGACGACTTATGAAGCATGTCAGTACAAGGGTGAGGGAATACCTCCCTGTCTAACCTACCGTGACGACTTATGAAGCATGTCAGTACAAGGGTCAGGGAATGCCTCCCTATCTAACCTACCGTGACGACTTATGAAGCATGTCAGTACAAGGGTGAGGGAATACCTCCCTATCTAACCTACCGTGACGACTTATGAAGCATGCCAGTACAAGGGTGAGGGAATACCTCCCTATCTAACCTACCGTGACGGCTTATGAAGCATGTCAGTACAAGGGTCAGGGAATGCCTCCCTATCTAACCTACTGTGACGGCTTATGAAGCATGTCAGTATAAGTGTCAGGGAATACCTCCCTATCTAACCTACCGTGACGACTTACGAAGCATGTCAGTACAAGGGTGAGGGAATACCTCCCTATCTAACCTACTGTGACGGCTTATAAAGCATGCCAGTACAAGGGTCAGGGAATACCTCGCTACCTAACCTACTTTGATGGCTTATGAAGCATGTGAGTACAAGGGTGAGGGAATACCTCCCTATCTAACCTACTGTGACGGCTTATAAAGCATGCCAGTACAAGGGTCAGGGAATACCTCGCTACCTAACCTACTTTGACGGCTTATGAAGCATGTGAGTACAAGGGTCAGGGAATACCTCCCTATCTAACCTACTGTGGCGGCTTATAAAGCATGTCAGTATAACTGTCAGGGAATACCTCCCTATATAACCTACTGTGACGGCTTATGAAGCATGTCAGTACAAGGGTCAGGGAATACCTCGCTACCTAACCTACTGTGACAGCTTATGAAGCATGTGAGTACAAGGGTCAGGGAATACCTCCCTATCTATCCTACTAGGACGACTTATGAAGCATGTCAGTACAAGGGTCAGGGAATACCTCGCTACCTAACCTACTTTGACGGCTTATGAAGCATGTGAGTACAAGGGTCAGGGAATACCTCCCTATCTATCCTACTAGGACGGCTTATGAAGCATGTCAGTACAAGGGTCAGGGAATACCTCCCTACCTAACCTACTGTGACGGCTTATAAAGCATGCCAGTACAAGGGTCAGGGAATACCTCGCTACCTAACCTACTTTGACGGCTTATGAAGCATGTGAGTACAAGGGTCAGGGAATGCCTCCCTATCTATCCTACTAGGACGGCTTATGAAGCATGTGAGTACAAGGGTCAGGGAATGCCTCCCTATCTATCCTACTAGGACGGCCTATGAAGCATGCCAGTACAAGGGTCAGGGAATACCTCGCTACCTAACCTACTTTGACGGCTTATGAAGCATGTGAGTACAAGGGTCAGGGAATGCCTCCCTATCTATCCTACTAGGACGGCTTATGAAGCATGTCAGTATAAGGGTCAGGGAATACCTCCTTATATATCCTACATATAGTCCGTTTGGCTCAAAATCGACTGATGAATTGCAATCTAACTCAAAATAAGGGTCACATGTCATACCTCACTTATCATAATCTATATATAGATTTTGTGATTTTTTTGCAGAATTTATGTCCTATAAATAAAAGAGTTGTTTAAAGGTCACATGCAACCCCAAAATCAAACATAATTAAAACACAATTATCGCTTATTCATGACATATAATATACACTGCTGATTATGGAAAAACATATAAGCAAAATTATAAGCGTACAATCGCAAATCAAAAGTGCAATATTTTGTACTTGTTTACTTTCAAAGCGAAGCAGCAGCGGGATACGGTCAGAGCAGTGGGTGTGCACTCAAAGTTTCAAGGTTCATTTGCAGATGCCCTCCGGATTGTGTGAACCCAGTCAGACGCGGGTTTTGTAAATGCACTCATTTTTGTAAACATTTTGCAATCAACAGACATTAACATTCATGTGTACAAGTATTCCCTCACCTGTCTGTGTAATTACATTGTGTGTGAGACCATATATAAACCATTGCGTTTTGTTTATGGAAATAGCCTCATTTTTGTTAAGTTCAAAACATTTGGTCAGTGATCGAAGTTGAGTATTGAAAATTGTCATTAGCAGACAGGCAGGTGTAAATAAAACAGACATTGAGTTTTGTCTGTGACAACGACATATCTATATTACAGTTAGAAATTCTGTCAACGCTAAATAATGACATTGCTTTTAAGTATCAAACTGAGAAAGTGACTCAGTAAGAAGAACGTATGGTGAAATAGACAAATGAAATTATATAAACAGTTAAATCGGTAATCTACTGTCATAACATATAAAAAGCTCGCGCCTGTGAAATATCAACAAAACATTAGAAAAATAGCTCACACCAAAGCCTTCACCGAGTATTCACCGGACAACCCGCTTCCAAGCTGCGCGACCCTATTTCACTGCGCATGTGCTATGAGCGCAGCCCAGCTGTTGAAACCACTTTTCCCCCAAGCGCTGGGGGAAAATTAGTGAATCATTTGAACTCCGATTTCGCGCGGGTTTTTTCATCGCGTTATTTTTCAACTTTATAAGTTGAATTTGCATTTTTGATGATTTGTTTCGGTAAGTCCATACGGAAAGGTATCAGAATCTGCAAAGTTGTGTTTTACGTTGCATGTGACCTAACTATCATTAAAATTTGGACACGATTCACTATTTGTTACGAGGGAGGACTGCAAAGGGAGGAACAGCCAATTGTACACGGAGCACGTGTACAAGTGCCGACAAAGTTATTGAATCATTTACCTGTGCTGTGCTGTCTCCATCCTTTCTCCGTACCTTGCTGTTCCTCTCATTGCACCTCTCCCTCGTAATAAATAGTGAACGGTGTCAAAATTTTAATCAAGTATTGCTGTGTATACAGTAGGGGTGTTGCGATACGCGAATGTATCGATACATCGATACATTTTTACTGACGATACGATACGCGATACATGCTTGCGTGTATCGATTCCTATTTTAAAACTTTATCAATTCAAATTTTTATGCTATATCCATCTCTGTCAAAGTCTTGATAGTAAAATTATACCAGATGGCTCCGATAAATAGATGTAGCTAGCTTTACTTAAAAAATAAGTTGGAAACTAACAGCTTTTGTGATTGGCTAGACTATTTTGATGGACCAATCAGCGAGCGCGTACGTTGCCGGTAAGGTAATGCTATGAAAAGGCGCGATAATTATGTATCGCGATACGTATCGTATCGTGACCTTAAAATCGTGATACGTATCGTATCGTGAGATTGGTGTATCGTGACACCCCTAGTATACAGATCATGCTATCTTACTTAGCTTTACAATTCAAATTTAGGATGATGTCGTCATGGGAACTCTGACAGTGAGAGAGAATTTCCAGTTCTCTGCAGCTTTACGGTTACCCTCGGATACCACAAAGATGGAGAGAGATGCCCGTGTGAATGCTGTGATAGATGAACTTGGGCTGACTCAGTGTGCTGACACCAGGGTGAGATTAACACCATTGTTTGTAGCTTAGCCTAACTCTACAGCCATTTTAATGTCCATCCGTGTGTTGTTGAATCTGGGCATAGAACACTTTCACATTTCATCATAGTGTCTTGTTGAATCTGGGCATTGAACACTTTCACATTTCATCATAGTGTCTTG
Source organism: Haliotis rubra (assembly GCF_003918875.1). NCBI lineage: Eukaryota > Metazoa > Mollusca > Gastropoda > Lepetellida > Haliotidae > Haliotis > Haliotis rubra. The sequence continues at coordinate 942,274 of NW_025767111.1, read as the reverse complement.
TTGAATCTGGGCATTGAACACTTTCACATTTCATCATAGTGTCTTGTTGAATCTGGGCATTGAACACTTTCACATTTCATCATAGTGTCTTGTTGAATCTGGGCATAGAACACTTTCACATTTCATCATAGTGTCTTGTTGAATCTGGGCATTGAACACTTTCACATTTCATCATAGTGTCTTGTTGAATCTGGGCATTGAACACTTTCACATTTCATCATAGTGTGTTGTTGAATCTTGGCATTGAACACTTTCACATTTCATCATAGTGTCTTGTTGAATCTGGGCATTGAACACTTTCACATTTCATCATAGTGTCTTGTTGAATCTGGGCATAGAACACTTTCACTTTTCATCATAGTGTCTTGTTGAATCTGGGCATTGAACTCTTTCACATTTCATCATAGTGTCTTGTTGAATCTGGGCATAGAACACTTTCACATTTCATCATAGTGTCTTGTTGAATCTGGGCATAGAACTCTTTCACATTTGATCATAGTGTCTTGTTGAATCTTGGCATAGAACACTTTCACATTTCATCATAGTCTGTTGTTGAATCTGGGTGTTGAGTATTCACATATCATCATTGTGTTGTTAATGAGATTATGTGCATATTACAAAGGCTGGTTATAGTTTATGTGAATATAAAGCTGGAGAGTAATAAGATGATGTGAATATTTATATGGGCTGGTTATGAGTTTATGGGAGTATGTAGCGGCTTATTAATGAGATTACATGAATGAGTTTATGTGAATATATATCTGGTTATTAATGATATTACATTATGATTGATCTAGGTTGGTAATGAGTTTATTCGTGGTGTGTCTGGTGGTGAGAGAAAGCGAACAAACATCGGTATGGAGCTGATTATCTCCCCTCCTGTGCTGTTCCTGGACGAACCAACCACAGGCCTGGATGCCAGCACAGCTAATGCAGTCATGTACTTGCTTAGAAGGTGAGATGGAGCTGAGGTGACACAGACTAGATAGATGCATGCACAGTCTCATATTTTTTATGGGATTTGACTTAAATAAGTTTGATTTTTTCCCAAATAGACAAAACAAAATGGCTAAATGTTTGATCAGACAGTATTGGTATTAAAAATACTCTTTGTATACTAGAACTACAGAAAGTGTACATCAATAATATAAGTCCCTATAGAATGGTCATCTTTCCCTTAGACTTGAGGTTTGTTTGTTTTACTTCAGACTGGCCTTGAAGGGTCGTACCATCGTGTTCTCCATCCACCAGCCTCGTTTCTCTATATACAAAGTGTTTGACAACCTGATGCTGCTGTCGGGGGGTGAGGTCGTCTACCATGGAGCAGCACCTGATGCTCTCCAGTACTTCAAGTCAATCGGTATGTCTCAGCTTCCTGTCACCCATGGCGTGATTCATATCCAACATCTTACTTACATGTGTTCTGAGCTCTTAGCACTAAGTTAGCAGCAGGGCTTACTAAACCAGTTCACCACGCGTGCCAATTGCTTTATTTCCATAGATCATGGAGAAAATATTTTCCAATTTAGAAATGTCATGGAGTCAGAAAGCAGACTCTACGAATGTAGATTTCTTTGATCCAGGTTACATCTGTGAGGAACACAACAACCCTCCGGACTTCTTCCTGGACGTCATCAACGGCGACTACGACACCATTGCCAACTTTGAGGCCCCAGACAAGAAAGAAAATGGTTTGTGGACTCATTTATTACAAAAGATATTGATCACGATTGTAAGACATAAAGCATTGTGAGAGTGAATAGGTGAAGACTTCAAAATGCTGTGTATTTGAGTTTTATGGAGTCATAACGGTCTAAAGTGGGAAAAAAGTGGAAAGAGCAGATTGTAGACATTAAAACGCAATTGAAACTCAGTGGTTAAAGCATGGCACTGGCAAGCGAAGAAAATGGGATAGAAACCCCAAATTGTTGGATGGAGACATGACCAAGGGATGTAACTCTCTACAACTACAGGGCCAGCCTGTTGTATACATTACATCATTGATGATAGAGTTGAGTGTTTTTCTTGTGTTGCCAGGTAACTTTACCTGTTAACATCAGCTTACTCAAATGACTGAATGTGAATGCAAGGGAATCCAGAGGACACAAGCCACCCACTGTTTGGCCGTGTGTTTAAAAATGGGGTTCCAAAGACTTGCTACCTGAATGTAACCATTTTAATTCAAATATAATTGCTGTAATCCAGATAAACTGGGTATTTGTGTAAAATAGGAAAGAAGAAAAAGCAAATTTTTACAAATGTCTGTGTATAATATATGCATTAATTACTACTTTTACGCTTTGATTAAAATAAATGTGTGCTGGCAACAATCTGGTAGTAATCAGAACTACATAAATATTTAGAATGAAAATACTGATACCCAGTTGAAATTGGAAATGCTTCATCAAATTGGAAACCATGGGTAAAATGCCCATTTGGCTGTATGCTTATCTAGAGCCCTGGTATTCCTTTGTTTTATTGATAAATAATATCATGCAGAACTTCTACTCATGTTTTGCTGAAACTGGACTTGAAGACTTCTCCTGCAATGACTTGAAGGACATACATAACCATAACTGACACAGAGACTTTGTAATAGTGGGGGTTTTGGTTATTTTTATTATTGTATTTTTCTACAGCCTGGTGAATGCACTCGTTAATGTAATTTTCATCAAACTTATTTTGCGAGTCCCTGTAGAAATACTGAGCAATAGCTCTGTGGATAAATGTGACTATGGTAAATTAACCATTTATCCTAAAAATGTATTGTAACTGATATTACTTGTCAGTTAGTCCAGCATACCTAAGTGACCACCATTGCACAATTATGTATATGCACCCACGCACATACGCACGCACACACGCACGCACAGACACACACACACACACACACACACACACACTGAGTTTTTCAAAGCTGAGAAGAAACTTAATTATTTCTTCATTCGCAATTGTGGATCTGTCTCAACAGAGTTGTCTCCCCTTTTTGTTGTCATTTGACTATTTCTCTGTTACAGTCCCATACCCCTGTTATTTTCACTTGTTGTATCACTCAGTGCTGACAAATGATAAATGATACATGGTTTAACTCCTTTTCTGGGGGGATAACTCTGTGTATTCTTAAATTTCATGTAAAATTACATTTTCAGAAAACAGCAATCTTCAAGAAAGTCTTGTACAGAGTTTCAGACAGTCACAGTGGCACGACAAGTAAGCATATTGCACCAACAGAATAACGTTTGAACTATTTAAGAAATACATGGTCATATAAGAGATAATGAAGAAGGTTTTATTCAAAAGTTTAGTTGGTTATCCTATGCATTATCCAATGTCAGCATGTGTGAAATATTCACATGAAAAAAAGTATCCCCAAAAACCACATCTTTACAGTATCAATATGTTACCAAAACCCATAGCAAAGGAACTTATTGAATCTTCAAGTTAACATACTATCTGTATAAACTGTGTTTCAAGGAATAATTCTAAATGCGAAAATAATGACTAGGCATAGTTTATTCCTAGAAGCAAACATGACAACAATGAACTCATTTAAATCCTCACAGAAAATTACATAAGTCTCAACAAACGAGCACAATTTCAATGTCTGGTGTAACCTCTGCCAACTGCAATAACATCTCGACCCTCCTCCTCTCTGACCACTATCAGACATTGAGGTATTCCGGTCCATTTTTTATGGAGAAATTGTTCCAAGATTTTGTATCATAGGATGTCTCTGGCGTATTCTGCAACCCATAAAATCCCAAACATGCTTTGTGGGATTGAGATCTGGTGTAAGAAATCACCAATGGCATCCACACAATGTGGCCTAGCGTTATCGTCCATGAAGACTGGCCTTGTGTTCGGAGGATGATCATCGAAATGTGGTACACCAACATGGGACTATAAATATGGATTTAAAAATCATAGGTGTTGTGATACGTTTTTCCATAAACCCAGTGAAAGTCAATGAGTGAAAACCAAGACATCTCGAATACACAATGCCATTTAGAAAGTGGTCAAATGTAACACGTTATATTTGGGATTACACTTTCTCAGTGAAGTACAAATTCTGGTACCGGTACTTTTGTTGGCTTGAGTCCCATTCAGTGCCTAGATTTTCGAAGCTCTCTTAACGCTAAGATAGTCGTAAGTTAATGTTAATGTATTGTACTTACGACTATCTTAGCTCTTAGAGATCTTCGAAAATCTAGGCCCAGATTTGAACCCACCCCCTATAGAGTCAAGCACTTGATCACCAGCACACAAGTATTATCCCAAACATGACATTTGTTACAAGACATCTTTGTCCACAATAATGTCAGCCAGGGTCTGCAGTATGCCTGTTGTGTGTCACGTGGTAAGAATCGAGATGCAGAAATGGAGTTAGTGCCCACTTGAACCCATCCTTATTGTGATAGGCAGGACAAGTGGATAGAGTAGTACGGCTTGGTTGGCCTTATGTCGTAATGGCAATGGATGCTGGTCTCAAGAGTGCAGTGCATGACAGGCAGCATCAAACACAAAGGTAGCTGAATAGCAACAGTGACAAAACAAGCTATTACATACATTATTACATACATTACATAAAACAAGCTACATACAGTTACATGGTGCACCCTGCACCATTCACTCACTCACTGATGGGGTAACAAACATCTTAAACAATCCAGCTTGTATGTGCAAATTGATCTACCCAATACATGATTAATTGCAGACTGATGGATGAGGTCACGGAGATCTATGACAAGTACATGAAGGATGATGAGAATGGCACAGTTGTTCGGATGCCACGAGTGCCCTATACAACGTCTTTCTTCAATCAGGTACAGATTACAAACCTTATTCGCTCGGCACATATTAACACATTTTAAGCTTTCATTCCTGCAGATTTTATTTTCTGACTCTAAATAATGGTTCAAATGAGAAATAGGAATATTAATTCATGTTTCAGCTGATGGTTGTCTCAGGAAGAACAGTAAGAAATATCATCCGAAATCCCCAGACCTCCATATTGCAGGTGAAGGCTGAATTTTATATTTTGGTATATTTTCTATACGTTAAGAACTTGAACTTGGGTTATAATTTAAAAAAATGTCAACAGGCAGTTCTGTTGGTAGGAACATCCCAAACACACCGAGAATTCGGTGATCTTACGGTTCAAATCCAAAGTCCCCCTGATTGTGTTCAACATCTTTCCCCTAAGGGGCTAACATCTACAATCTCTACCAAGTCCACCAAGCAATCTTAGTACTGTGACCTCTATAAGGCTATGTTTATGTGAGGGAGAATATTTATTATGTTCCTCGTTTATGTCTTTACAGCAACTCGAAGTCAATAGAGTGCTAAAGTGTGCCTGTTTATATGGTTCATTAGGGAATTTCCACAGATGTCAGGTTTATAACTGTTCAGGTTTTGTTTCTGAAATAGTTGATGGTAATGTTTTGTCATCCCATGATAATTCTCATTGTTTTCAGGTGTTTGTAATGATAATCTTTGGAGTGATTGTTGGTGCTATTTACTTTGATGTGGATGACACTGCATCAGCAGGGATTCAGAACAGGTGAGTCAGGAGACTTGCCTGTGTTGTTTCATCTGCCATTATATCCCTCCTTGTATGTATTGTCCCTCTGCATGGACTGAGAGATGATGTAGGAATGTATGCTGTCGAACTGCCCAAAAAATAGTTATGAGAACTATAGATATGAGAACATCAGTCGAAGTTAGCCAGGATAAAAGACGTATACACAGTATCAAGCGTATTTCTGGTCAGTCTGTAGTTACAGCTCCTGAAGCAGTTGATCATTGTGGACTTACTTTCCAAAGAATTTCGTTGATTTGTAGTTTCCATGAACAATCACTTTGAAGTGTAATTCATTTGTGTATGACTTGGTACTTGATTAATAAAAGTATGCTCCATGTATAAGTTTGGTTTAACACTAGATCTGCCATATAGATATGTTGACTGTTTCATTATTTTGTAATTATTGTTTACATTTATCGGAGTTCACCGAGACAAAACTGTTATTTCATCTATAACTTTGCTAAAAAGATATCAGAATTTGCCCATATCCGTTTTAGTCGTGGATAAGTTTTCTATCTGTGTATTAAGCCAGTCTGTGTACCGGGTGAGTTTGGTTTGCTTCCAGAGTCGGCGCATTCTTCTTCATCATCATGAACCAGGTGTTTGGCAACTTGTCTGCAGTAGAACTCTTCATCAAAGAGAGAGCCATTTTCATGTAAGCGTGAAAATATTTTGTTGCCATGATGCTAAAAGTCATTATAATTCTACTGGCTGTGAAGTCATTCATGAAGGATAGTTCTGATGACTGTTGTCACCATATATTTTGTGCATCCTTTTATAGTTTTATGCCCCCGCCATATATGGCTGGGGGCATATAGGGTTACCCTACATGTCAATCCATCCGTCCGTACGTACGAAACAGGGAATGTACTCTATCCACTTCTCCTCAAAAAACGCTCTGTGGAATTCAGTGAACTTATACATGGGCTTTCTTGGGACTCTAATGGTGTGCATCTGATATTTTGTTTTTGTATTTTATTGTTTTTTTGTAAGTTTAGAGACATTTGAACTTAGGTACATTTTGCTGAATTTTTCTATGATGATAGTGTAATAGGGGATGAAGTCTATCCACTTCTCCACAAAAACTGCTCAACAGAATTGATTAAGCTTATACATGTGCTTCATTGGGACTCGAAAGGTGTGCATCTCATAGTTGCATAGATGTTTATTGAACTTGTTCGTGAATTTTGTTCAATTATTGATCTTTATATGATAATAGGTTGTGTTGAACCTTCATGATATAGGTTTAATTGTAGTGTGGTAAGTTCATTGTGACATACATTTACAAATAAGTATTTACCTTGGACACTTTGGATATATTTATTTTATAATCAACCATGATATTTATTTAGAAGAAATTAATAACCAGAGCACACTCAGTGTAGGGAACTCTTTCTACAGCAGCGGGGGCATCCGTGTCCCAGGACACAATTTTTTCTTGTTTATTGATGTTTCAAAAACAAAGAATAAACCCCCAATTACAGTTAATTTACCTCTTAACGAGAGATCCAAAATTTGACAGTATGACTCTGCCACTGCAGGCATGAGAACGTGAGTGGCTTCTACCGTGTGTCGGCCTACTTCCTGGCTAAAGTCTTCTGTGATGTCATTCCCATGAGACTGGTTCCAGTAACATTTTTCACCGCCATTGTCTACTGGATGATAGGTAAGTACTTCTCACCCAGATCCTGGGTGTGTTTCTGCTCTGTTCATTCTCATGTTTGAAATAACCTTTATTGACATTGAACTGTATTGTTCCTGTGAAATTACTTGTAAAACAAGAAAAAGAGATTTTTTTATTTCACTGGGACGCAAACATTTTACTGTTCCAAAGATAGTCTTAACAGCATCTCTGAATCACATGTACATATTCTTCACAGCATCTCTGAAACACATGTACATATTCTTCACAGCATCCCTGAATCACATGTACATATTCTTCACAGCATCCCTGAATCACATGTACATATTCTTCACAGCATCTCTGAATCACATGTACATATTCTTCACAGTTTCTCTGAATCACATGTACATATTCTTCACAGCATCCCTGAATCACATGTACATATTCTTCACAGCATCCCTGAATCACATGTACATATTCTTCACAGCATCCCTGAATCACATGTACATATTCTTCACAGCATCTCTGAATCACATGTACATATTCTTCACAGCATCCCTGAATCACATGTACATATTCTTCACAGCATCCCTGAATCACATGTACATATTCTTCACAGCATCCCTGAATCACATGTACATATTCTTCACAGCATCCCTGAATCACATGTACATATTCTTCACAGCATCTCTGAATCACATGTACATATTCTTCACAGCATCTCTGAATCACATGTACATATTCTTCACAGCATCTCTGAATCACATGTACATATTCTTCACAGCATCCCTGAAACACATGTACATATTCTTCACAGCATCTCTGAATCACATGTACATATTCTTCACAGCATCTCTGAATCACATGTACATAGTCTTCACAGCATCTCTGAATCACATGTACATAGTCTTCACAGCATCTCTGAATCACATGTACATTGTCTGTTAAATTGTGATCAGACTGACAAATTAGTCCTCGATTCATGCTATTGACAACATACTCCAATTAGTACTGTTCAGCAAGAGTAATGATGATTACAAAAGAGCAGAGAAAATTCTCATGATTAAAGCAAGACCTAATTTGGCCAGTGACGATGGAGGAAAGTTCAGGAAACTACCCCTTTAAACATAGGTGCTTCCCAGTCAGTCAATTATTTCATCATATAAATGTGGCAAACGTACCTAACTCTTTACTACTTAGTGGCTAGTGCGAGTGACCAATACTCATATGTTATAATTTTTATAATTTTTTTATTTACTTGTAAAACAAGAGAAAGAGATTTATGATCAAGATTTCTGCAGTAGATAATGAACACATTTCATAAGAGTCGGATGATTATTTTTCCTTATCCTGACTCATGCTCTTTTGCTTGTCTTCTTCTTCTTGCGAACATAGTGGAACACTTGTATCTCCTATTGAAGCTCCCTTCAATTGAAACATACGTAAAATCACTAATCACTACTCACCAAGAGTTGCCCCTCTTTGCATCCACTGGCGGGAAAGACGGCGCCACCGTGGCCCACATGCTTCACTCTCTCCTTCTTCGCCCAGTGAGCAGGATGTGAGAGCACCTGTGTCTCCATACACACTATATCCTTTGATATTTCTTACTTAGTTACCTCTACAAGTCCCTTATAGAGGTTTAGCTAGTATCCTTCAACAATATGATTTGATAATTATTCGTATTTACTGCTGTTTATTCGCGGTGTATGCCGTGATTGTTCAGTAGGCTACGTTCATGAAAATCTGTACTGTTTGCAAGTTACGTTTTTCTGCTGCTGACCCGCATTTAATATGCCCTAGTTGTACTGTACCATGTTCTTTCAGTTCACGTTGCAGTTATTGTAATAATTTATCTAATTCTGCTTTTAACAAATATTTACTTTGCGTCTTGAGACGCGCAGCAGAAAGGTCACGTAAGCTACATCAAGGCATGGATAATGCTACCGAATCCCTCTCAAGTCAACTGCTGTCGGATCTGACCCTCCCGTCTGGTGTTCGCTGGAGTTTCCTTCGAGGAGGCGTGGGGCGCGAGTCCGCCGTCTCAAGAAGCGTCCTGCATCACCAGACATCCCGTCGTCGCAGCCTAAGACTAAGGGCATCTACTTCGCAGCGCAGACTCCGCACCCCCAGGGCAGCGTCTACCAAGGAGAAACCAACGCAGACCACACGAACTTTCTCGGCCGAGATCGTTCCCGCTGCAGAACAGGGCCTGTATGATGAGCAGCCGCTCATCATACCCGATATTCATCACAAGAAACGGCCAGTTTCAGCTACAGTGACATCAGCGCAGATCCGCAATCAGCCCGATGTATCAACACTGATGACTGACGATCTTCCCATGGGTCCCGTTGCTACCAACGCAGATAGGGCATCGCCTACATCTTGCAGACCGTCCCGGGCGACCTGGTGCAACAACTAATGAAGTTGATGGAAGACCGCTATGGACTGGAGAAGAAACAACCAGCCCAGGGCCTGAGCCTTCGCGAAGGCTCCAACGTAGACGTCACCCCTGAGGGACCTCCCATCAACGTAGCGGCTGCTACCAAGTCACCACTGAGGGCCCAGCCTGCGTGAAGGAAGTCACAGCCTACCTCTGCGAAGGACCCAGACGATCAGTATTCGTGAAGGACCCCTAGATCGTCACCTGCCTCGGACTCCGATGATCAACGTTCGCGAAGGCCTTCGCGAGGGAGGATCCTCTCATCACCAGATTCAGATGAAGCTTCGCGAAGGTCAAGTCGTCACTCCCCAGATGCGGACTCAGATGAAGCTTCGCGAAGGACACCAGTTACAGGCTCCAAGTCATCTTCGTACGGAAGTCATCGAGGGATTCCCCAGGAGTTTCGCGAAGCTATCATCGTCCTTCACCTCGCGAAGGTCGCCGTACAGACGCAGCTCGTCACGCCGTTCTCCACGTCGATCGCCTCGCCATTCTCGCAGATCGCCACGCAGGTCACCACGACGCTCGCCTCACAAGTCTCCGCGCAGGTCTCCAAGAAGGTCTCTGGACAGGACTCCACCTCAGTCACCTTCGGAAGAGTATCATCGGCCTCTAATCAGCGATCCTGTTACTGAAGATGATGGAGGCATCATATTCTCTGACGCGGAAATCCGTTACTGGATGGTCAACAACCTGGACTTGGCTTCACCTTCGAAGGACGATAATTCGGCTAACACCTATCTTATGAGGGAGGACGATGCAGACACGATCACCCTACCTCCGATTGATCCGATAGCAACGGTTCCACAGAACCTGGACACAGCCTTCCAAACAGCCACTAAAGCTCAGGCGCCGCACTTACCACAGTTCAACGCCAAGAAGTTCTCTGCCCATAATATGGACCCCTTCCTTAAAGCACAAGAAATCGACGATAACTTTAAGGTCATCAACGATACCAAGGCCAAGGCGTACAGGATCGAAGACCGCAAGCTGGCTCAAGTCGAGACTTTGACCAGAAGAATGTTTTTCGGCCTCAACAGATCCAGGACTATCAACGAAACTCTCATCACTAGGTTTCGAGAATCCACATCAGAAGACGACAGAATGATATACTCGGCCCTCCTTATGCAAAAGAAGGACCAACAGTTCATGACGGATCACCTTACATCCATCTCCGCAGCTCTTACACTGGCTCGTCGTCAAGGTCTCCTCGCCAACTGCAGTTGGGGTGAACAGTTTACAACACCGCTCTACACAGCCCCGTGGTCAACTCCATCCATCTTCGCTGGAGGAATCGATAAAGTCTCTAAAGAAGTCACCAAGGATTCAAGAGAAGTCCTCATGATTAAATCGATTGACACTTTGGCCAGCATCATCAGACAGACATCACAAAGATATTCTGGAAGATCCAAGTTTATTGGTCTACAAAAAGCACGGGACAGGAAGATAGCCGGCTTCAGAGGTGGAAAGGACTCTTTTAGGTGCGTCCATTCGGCAACTACAGGGGGGAGGATCTGGAAGAGGCAGGACACCCAGAGGCTCCCGCAACTATCGTCGATGAAAGACGGGTTCAGAACGACTGGAGTCTTCCACCCCCAGCTGTCCCTATACAACCTTCACAAGTGGGTGGACGTCTTCAACTGCACTGGGAGAACTGGGGAATACTACAAGATCCATATGTCTCCAACATCCTACAACACGGATATCGCATCCAACTACAGGCCACGCCTCCGCTTACAGTCAACCCTCACAAGTTCGACTTCCAGGCACAACAACTACTGAAGTTACGAGAAGCTGTTTCATCTCTCCTAACCAAGCAGGCCATAGAAATCGTGGATCAAGTAAACATCAAACCAGGTTTCTACTCCCCAGTTTTCCTAGTGCCCAAGAAAAATTCCAAGGAAAAGTTCCGACTCATCTACAACATGAGCACGTTCAACAGGGATTATCTACGCAAACCGCCGACGTTTCGCATGATACATCTACCTCAACTACTGCACCTCATTCGTCCGATGGACTACATGGCCAGTATAGATCTACAGGACGCCTACCTGCATATCCCGATACATCCCGACTCGAGGAAGTACCTACGGTTTACACTAGACGGGCTACATTACCAATGGAAGGTCCTACCGTTTGGAATATCATCGGCCCCCTGGTTGTTTACAAGAATAACGAAACCCATCGTCACTTACCTACATCGTCAAGGGCTACGCAGTGCGTTCTACCTCGACGATGGGATTCAAGTAGATCAAGATCCAGAACGTCTCAAACTACAGTTGAATTCCACCATCAAACTACTAACGCAGCTAGGATGGTTAGTGAATCTACTCAAGTCGGACCTAGAACCTACGCAAAACCTGCAATTTCTAGGCATCAGATTTCTCACGACACAGAACCGTATCGTCATACCAGAGGACCGATGGCTCAAGATTCAACAGACGATCCCTCAAGCCTTACTCTCTCCGTTACCACTACGCCAGTGGCAGAGTCTGTTGGGTCTCCTCACGTCAGCACAAGACATGACAGCCAGAGGCAGACTACAGTTACGCCCCGTTACAGGTCCTCATCAACGCCCATCTCGACGACCTTCAACCCTTCGGTCTACCGAATCACCTCAGACCTCATCTACTTTGGTGGACCCAGAGGTCGAATGTTTGCGAAGGCATCTATTTAACAGAGCCGGAGTTCAAGACCCATCTCTATATCGACGCATCGCTCGAAGCTTGGGGAGCTCATCTCGCCAACTGGACGGCAGCAGGGGTATGGAACCAAGAAGAGAGCAGTCTGCACATCAACATGCTCGAAATGAAAGCAGTAATCAACGCCTTACTTCATTGGAGCACCATTCTACAGAATGCGCATATCATGATCCACACCGACAACTCAACAGTGGCGTTTTATATAAACAAGCAAGGCTCAACAAGATCGTTGAACCTACTGACTCTATGCTTTCAACTGTTCGACCTGATCGACGATCTCAACATACATGTGAGAGCATGCCACATTCCCGGGAGCCAAGAATGTACTAGCAGACGCACTCTCTGGGCCAAGTCGACCGTCACCGACGGAATGGAAGCTCCACCCCGAAATCTTCGCTCAGATTATCAAGAAAATAGGAGCTCCATTAATAGACCTATTCGCCACTCGCTTCAACAATCAGCTAACAACATTCGTCTTACCAATCCCAGATCCACAAGCGTGGGCAACGGATGCTCTAAGCATATCCTGGGAAGGCCTCAACGCGTATGCGTTTCCGCCGCCAGCGATAATACCAAAGGTATTACAGAAAATCAGACAAACTCAGAGCCTCCAACTGATTTTGGTCGCGCCTTACTGGCCAGCGAGAACGTGGTTTGCCATTCTAATACAAGAAATCGGACAACCAATGCTACAACTACCAAGGAGTTCAAATCTACTCGTACATCCTCACACAAATCAAGCGCACGTCAACCCAGGATCATTCCATCTTCACGATGGACTGTTTAAACAAGCATGTTTAAACAAGAGAGGTTACTCAGCCAGAGCGGCGAAAGCAGTCACGCTTGCTTTACGCAATTCTACACGCAACCTGTATGACGAAAAGTGGCACAGTTTTGAGACATACGCTGCTAAAAAGGGATTTACAGCTAGAAATGCTACACATCCTCAAGTAGCGGACTATCTTTGTCACCTACGACAAACCAAACGTCTAAAAGGCTCTACACTGTCAACGTACCTCGCAGCACTAAGTTCAGTGATAACTATGAGGACAGGTGCCAAGTTAACTAAGACACCAGAGTTACTCGCCTTGCTACGCTCTTTCCGATTGGAGGATCAGAAACAAAGATTTCGCGCTCCAGCATGGGATCTCAATGTTGTACTTCAACACCTCACAAGTGAGGCTTACGAACCACTGGAAACAACATCGTTTGAATTCCTGACGCAGAAAACACTGTTTCTACTATCCCTAGCAACGGCAGCCAGGATGTCAGAAATCCACGCTCTAGATTACGAGAGAACACGTTTTGACGACAATCAAAACTCAGTGCATATGGGACTGTGATGGGACTTCATCGCCAAGAATCAACTGCCAGGCCAACCAGACAGACAATTCCACGTGCCTGCACTTTCCTCCATACTCGGACCTCGTGATACGCTGGACTTATCACTATGCCCAGTGAGAGCTCTCAAAGTATATTTACAACGATCCAAAACGAGGCGACGAAAATTCAAGCGATTATTCATCCCTCTCTCTACAGCGACACAGACCGAAGTCTCTGCATACGACGATATCTATATGGATCAGAACTGTCATACTCACGAGCCTACAAGGCTGCAGGACTCGAACCTCCAAGAGCATCTAACCCTCACGAAATTAGAGCACTGGCTTCTACACTCGCTCTACATGGAAATTGCTCGCTGAATACCATCATGGAGGGCTGCTTCTGGAAATCGGACATGGTGTTTGCTAACCACTACCTGAGAGATATCGCCACCGAGGACGTCTCAGGTATTCACCATTTCGGTCCTTTGGTCCTCGCACAGCAGTTGACAGTTCCTCGTAGACGTTGAGACGTAGTCTCACTATACTATAACAGTAAATATCAAGTTTACAACTCTACGGAGTTTTGCTTTAGTCTACATGTATATCTTAAGCCTAGTTCAGTCTTAAGCCCAGTACTTGTTGTTTCTTGTACAGTTGGGTCGCTTCTCCACTTTGGAGTCGCTTTAATTCTATTTTTTAACTACTATTATAGTCCCCCCCCATCTATGGCAGCTGGTAGAACTTATGTATGATAGCAGCAGAAATTAATTTATTTACAGTGCCATTATGAAGTTCCCGTAGGGGGTTATTTTACGTAAAGTCACTAATTAAATCCAAAGTATCTTTTCCCACCTCCGACTCTACAAGCAAAAGAGCATGAGTCAGGATAAGGAAAAATATGTAATTTTCTGAATAAAATTGATATTTTATACTTATCCTGACTCATGAGGTAAGCCCTCCCATCCTCCCCACATGACACTTTGGATTTCCCTGAAAATTCAAGTGTCGGGCTCGTTATCAGGAGAGAGTGAAGCATGTGGGCCACGGTGGCGCCGTCTTTCCCGCCAGTGGATGCAAAGAGGGGCAACTCTTGGTGAGTAGTGATTAGTGATTTTACGTATGTTTCAATTGAAGGGAGCTTCAATAGGAGATACAAGTGAGTAGTATATATAATGATAGTCCGAGATCAAGTCCAACAAAAGCCTCTGCAAAGCCTTATTTCACAAATAAAGCTTTTGTCAGGCCCTTAGATCTCGCCACCATTGTATCTACTACTTTTGAGCCCCCGTTAATTTCCCGCCCACACGTGGCACTACTGTGCCACTATGACGGGTGAAACAGTTTAATGTTTCGCACCCCTTGTTCTATGTACTTTTTCTTCTCGTCTTCGCCGATAGCAGACTTACGAGACTTGAGCCGGATTTCTTGTTTCATCTTACGGTACTTGTCGAGTTCAGAGAGGATTGAACGAGATTCCTCCTCTGAGATCTTACTGTCAGTGAGTGCTGTAGAAATACGCTCACTTACCGTGTTCAGCTTTGCTTCAGCCAGAATCCTGATCTCGTCGTGTTTCAATGCCTTCCGGTGCATAAACACCAATCCAGCCAACCCTGACAACCCAGCTGTTATTTCGATGCCTAGCACTGCGGGTGCGGCTATGATGGTAGCCAACAACCCAATACCTACTGCCCCTAACCCCATACTGGCAGCCATAAGGGCGGTATCAACCCCATCCACGACATTGGAAGCTCTATGGTACTTCTTATACAATGCTGCCCGTGTGTCGCGGTCTTGTTCTAGTTGGCATTTTATGCCGCATAACTGGCTCAAGTGGAACCCGTATACGGCTTCCAGTGGCTTCGGGGCTTCCTCCGCGACTGGGTATAGCCCCATCCTGTGCGTATATAATATATCTTACCAGATATTTTTTAATTGGGCTTTTGTTAATAGTCGATCAACGTACTTGAGGCTTATAAGGTTTAGATTCTGGTATATGAAGATAATAGGTAACTTTTGGTCTATACTAACCCCAGACAGGTCTATCGAGGGGGGCAGTAATCTCAGT
Organism: Haliotis rubra; assembly: GCF_003918875.1. Taxonomy (NCBI): domain Eukaryota; kingdom Metazoa; phylum Mollusca; class Gastropoda; order Lepetellida; family Haliotidae; genus Haliotis; species Haliotis rubra. Next base: position 926,534 of record NW_025767111.1, on the reverse strand, counting down.
GGGTAGTCCACCAATTGTATGACGATACGGCAACGTATGGGGTTTAATACGGTGTCATCCCAATGTACTGTCACCCCAGGTAAAAGGCGCAGGCCTGACCCATTAGCAGCGTTCCTTAGCAGGACTTCTATGATGAGTGTGGAGTCTGGTTCCATAAATAATTCGGCATCGGACTTCAACTCTGACTCCACAGGTGAAATTAACAGGTTGCCCGGGTAGAGTGGTGTTGGGGTAATTAGCACCTCTCCATAACTCGGTATGAAAGATGTGAGGGTGAAGCCGGTGTTCTTAATTTCGGTTACACGGAGGGATTCGTTTAAAGAGATGTAAGGTGAGGTGAGGATTATGTTGATCAGCCATTTGGGTTCTTTAAAGGATGCCAGAGGCTGCCGTATGTACACGCCGTCTCTTAATAGCAGGACGTACAAGGCGTCTTCCTCGCCGGGCAGATCGAACCCCTTCGTGTCTCCTAGATCGTTAAGTGTGACGTTGGAGCGATCGACTATTGCTGCCCGCCTATACACGTTATCTTTCAAGCGTAGGACATACAAGGCGTCTTCCTCGCCGGGCTGATCGAATCCCTCCGTGTCCCCTAGGTCGTTAAGCGTAGCGTTGGGGTGATGACTGGTCATTGCTATAATGCTATTACGAGATAATTTCCAACTGTTTTTCTGATAATAGTTCAGGGGTGCACTTAACTCCCATGAAGTGTATGTTGTCGGGTAGGAAGATCTCGGTTAGTGATATCGTGTCTTCCACGATCACGGTGACTCCCTGCAGACTGGTTTTGGAGCCGACACCCACCCGCACGTAAACGGTGCAAACGTGATACTGGTGTCATTTCGCCCACCCGAGTTTGATCCCCTTCACGATTTCGACCTCATCCCGCGATGGTTCCCCTAGGTAGACTTTGATGATCAGAGTGGCGTTCTCCGGTAGGCTCGCCAGGACGTTGACCACGCCAGCAAATTCAGACACCAACTGCAATTCACGTCTGGCACTCCCGGTTTACTCTATAGCATGTGGGCTGCCATACTGGCGACTGGGCTGATGACTACGCTTCGCCTCCTCTGAGCGGGACGTAAGCCACGAGCAGGGTTCCGTTGTTCACGACTTTGTTTAGGTAGTTGTCTTTGTTATCCGTGAACACGTAGGGGGAGCCGAGCTTAATATTGAGAAACCAGTCGCCTTTAGCGAGTAACAACACCCACTTGTTGTCGTCGTTGAAGACGAGCGTATATGGCTTGTTTCGGGCGACGGTAGTGCTCTCAACATCTTCTAAGTCGAACAGTTTGCCCCCGAACGATGGGTATATTATCCATTTATCATCCCCGGTGGTGACTAGGGTGTACCGAGTGTTGACTGTCGCTCTTGTGGTATCTACTATATCACCTAGGGCTCCACCGGAGGGACTTCAACGCGTTTGTAAATGTTGTTTTCAGTTGCAAGGCGTACAATTTACCATCTACTCCGGGGCGTCGAATCCGCTGCGTGTGTCCCGAGGTCGGAGATCCCCACATTGACGATTTTTTCACCCCGGGCCCTTGTGCGCTGGTCATTTTATGTGAAGCGTTAAGCTGAGGTATCCTATATTCACGGGATTATGATTTATATCTAACACCGATATTATCAGCTCAGGGATGTTGCCCTGGGTTAACCTCTTATACTGCCGCAGTGAAAACGACTCGGTTCTACCGTCGTTGTATTTCTCCGCTTTCACCGGTACTGCTCTCAGTATCGTGGAAGGGTGGCCACCTTGAATGTTGTCCGTTGTGCTCACCTGACCGAGATGAATGCACAGCTCTCGGTACGGTACTAGGTCGGGTAACTTCGTGCCTGTGACGGTAGTCGTTGGTTTTATCTCGTCCGGCGGCATACCGAGTGTCCTCGCCAATGGTCGGCCGAGCCTCAAGGAGTTTCTTCCGTTGTTGATTAACACCACTGTGCCGTTTGAGTCGTTCATCTTGAGTTCGGCTCCAAGGGGCTTGAAGACCTCATCGCTTAGAGAGCACACGCTGTAGTAGCCGTCAGTTATCTGGTTGCGGGCGCCACTGGCGAACAGCTTATTGTTGTTGACGTTGATGTTAGTCCATCGCGGTAGGTAGGTGATATCGCAGAGTGCGACTTAGAGTTGACCCGACGTGTTATCGATCGCGTGCATCAGCTGAAGGGCCTCGCCGCTCGTTATTCCTGGAAGTGTTATGTACATGTTAGAGTATATATGCTCATTATATAATAGTTTTAAAATGTACCCCAAAGGAGGAGCATCCTCCCATGGAGTGTTTTACCCTAAACTGGATATAGATTTCCCACACAAGATCGTGGTCGCCGATGGGCTGTATTTCAACGCCCAGTTCATAGATGTGTTCGACCGGTATAGGTTTTCGGTGACTAACGCTAAGGTAGTTCATGCTTGGTTCAACAAACCGATGCAGTTCTGGCAGAATCAACTCAACTTAGCCGTGTGGTGCGCTACAACGGGGTGTGGTGTGACATTGACCGACACTCGGCGTGGGCCACTGAGTCAGTCTGTGTTCACGTTCCACGTGTACTACTAGATCAGACGTATCCTCAATGAGATCAGCGCCCCGCTCCCACAGGACAAGGCGTGGAACGCAGTAAACAACCAGTATGATAGACGGGCCTACGAACGTATTTGCAACAAATTCGAACTACACCCGAAGGCGGATTGGCGTTTGCCGGGACCGTACCACGGGTTCGGTTTCCCCATCGTTCACAACATGCCCCTCGTGGATGCCAGCGAGAAGATGAAAGAATAGAGTTACAAGTCGTATCATATCACAACAAACGAGTGGGATGACCGTTACATGGCTTTCGACAACAGCAAGGATTACCGAGTCTGGAGGTTCGAGCAGGGGGCAGCGGATGACTGGAAAAAGTTCATGTTGGACATGTCGAGAGGGTTTACTCGTGCCGGTGTAATCAGATTGAACGACTCGATTCGAACATACGTGTGGGCGCTGTTGGGTGCACAGACGCAAACGCGTTCCAACATCCTCGGTAAGGGGACTGCTTACGACGCTCAGAAACAGTTCGTTGTTAACGTTGAGGATGCTATCAATGCTCCAGTTGATCTCCCGAGTGCCATCAAACGCTACCAAGACGTGTTGGAATACGCCAGGTCGAAGGTCGACTACGTCTTCGACGTGGGACTGTATATGGCTCCGAGCGAAATGCAACTGAGAGTAAAAAAAGTGGTGGGCTACAACAACGAAATCGTCATAGCCACTGCGGACCAAAAGTTGGGCGTCAACCCCGATGTCAACGTCCACCACATCCCACCACCCACGACCGGTGAAACGGGTGTAGTAAGCGCCACCCCCCGAGTCCAGGGCTCAACCAACACCCCCTGTGGGGTCACACACACACCTGCAGCAGCACATCGACCGTAAAACAGCCCTGGTGGTTGGTGGGGTCGTGGTCGGGGTGGAACTTATTTGGTTAAAAATTCCTTAGCCGCTACGTATACCAAACCTGCCACAGCGACGATTGCTGTCCACAGGTTTTGACTAAGCCACGTGGCAGTTTTAGCCAGAGCGCTCAGCAACCACGAGACGATGCTACCCAGGATGCCGGGCAGGGCTTCGGCGGCCTTACCAGCCAGTTTAGCCAGGGCCTCCCAGAGTTTTTTTATCCAGTCTTTGACGCCACCTGTGGGTGTTGGTGTGCCACTGCCGCCAGCAGGCGTGGGGGTACCCCCTGTCAATGACACCACCAGGGTTGATATGATGAAGCCCAATGCAGTCAGAATGCTGGCGATGGTGATGCCTTGCTCCCGGAACAGGACTCGATCAACGGTTTCCCGCGCACGGCTGATCTGGGATCGAAGCTGGTCTCGGAAGGAGGATGCCGTTTCCAACCGGGTCTTCCTTTCCTCTTCCAAATTACGTATTCATTCCTCGATGGTGGCTTTCAGAGACTCGTCCTCCGTTTCACCGAGTTTGACCTTTTCATGGGCGATGTGGTCGTCTATCGCGTCCAGTTTGGCCGTGTTGTTCACGAGATGTCCGCGAATGGTTTGCATGGCCTTGTCCAGCCCCCGCAGTTCCCGAACGGTAAATTCGAACCCGGGTAAGGGTTTGTTATGGTAGGTGGCCAACAGCTTTTCAATGTTATCAGTCATGTCTTGATCCGATGTAAAGCCCCTGGCGTCTTGCAGATCTTGAACGGCCTCCGGGAAGCTTAGGCCGTGCGCCACCGTAATCTATGAAGCCTAGTTCATCAGCGGATAAATTCACCCCCATGGCGACTGCCGCGAGGTGTTGATAAGGCAAGCGGTTCTCTCGTGCGCTTATTCATGAGATCGATCTCGAGGCGATCCCTCAGTCGCAGCGTGCCCTTGCCATCGACAAAAAACTTGGAATAGTCTCGCCCCCACTGCTCGACGTAATTTTTATCCCCTTTTAAGCCATCGTAAAACCCGTTGCTTCACGAGTTCGTTGCCTTGCGTGAACGAGGTTTCCTCCTCGTCGAATGCCTGGGCACTATCATCCCACATATCATCCATAGGTATGTCCTCATGACCGCCTTCAGCCATTATTTAATATTAAGACTTATATATTTCATTTATATAACAATGTATGGCAGGAAGCTAGATCCGTTCGAAGATCAAGAGAGCCTCTAGCGCCAGAGCCGTCGCCAGTCGGTGACCATCACCAACAATCCCAGCAAGATAGACCAGAATCAAACGCTGCTGGTTAGATTCCCAAACCTGGGTGAGAATGACCTTATCGTACCAGGCACGGTTCGACTGGCGTTCAACCTCACGCTGACCTCCAACAACGCGACAAACGCGAGCTAGTGCGAAGCGTAGGTCGAGCCATCATCAAGAAAACCACCATCAAGATCAGCGGTAACGAGGTGCTGAGCATCGGCGACAGCGGCGTGTTTCACTGCTACGGGGACCTCTGGAAAAGCGAGGAGAACGCGTCAATGGCGTGTACCAGGGCATCAGCAAATCGACCGGTTGGCGCATGGGATACGACTTCACGCCAAGACCAGCTAGACAAGATCACGGACGGTGAAAAGGCCATCGCCTGCCGTCACGGGAACAGGTTCTGCGTGCGGCTTTCGACTTCGAGTTGCTCACGGAACACAGCGCCCGCTTTACCAGGCAGCTGGGTGATAGGCTTGAATCACGAGCTCACGCGTTAAACGACTACAGCAAAGTCGATGCGTCGCCCGAACGGTGATGAGGCCAGTTACACCGTCGACAACATCTCTCTGGAGTTCGACATGGTCACTAGCCAGGAGCTGGCCAGGCAGGTTCGAAGCCAGTACGCGGGGAAGGTGGCCATCCTGTACGATCGCATACTGCGGCATAGATCTGTCGTGCGGGATAAGGACGACACTGTGTGGAATATCAATCTGAACGTGCCGGCGCGATCGATGAAAGGTATCCTTGTCGTCCCCGTGTAGGATTACGAGCCGTTCCGAAGGGACAGCAAGAAGTTTTTCAACCCCGAGATTGAAAAGGTGGAAGTGACCATCGAGGGCGTGCCAAACCAGCTGTTCAGTCATGGTATGAGGGCATACCAGCAGTGGGATGAGATAAAAAAGCTACCGGCCATCAAACAACACCCATACATAATGAAAGACTTGGACCTATCCTCCGTGCAGATCGGTGAATACCTGACCACCAAGTACGCGCTTTGGTTGGACATGCGATCCACGGATGACGATAAACTGCATGGTAGCGGTCGCCGCATCGACAACGGCAGCGCAGGGAATTACAATCCAGATTACCAAGAAGGCTCAACCCGCTGGCAAGTTGAAATTATATCTGTACGTGATTATGGACGCGCAACTTAATATAGACAATGGGAGATTCGTGCAAGCCATTTATTGATTTGCCCCGCGACTCACACTGCGCCATAGTGTGCGGGCAGACGGGCTGTGGGAAGACCGTTTTCGTGCTGGATATGTTGGAGGGGTACTACCGGGATGTGTTCGATAACATCGTTATCATGTGCCCTACCCTGCACATGAATAGCACGTACACAGGAAGACCTTGGGTGATGACGGACCCGGACGTACACAAAGTCGACCCGGGGACACGTCTGCAGGACTGGTTGAAGGCTTATCACAACAAATTTAAAGGGGAGTCAACGCTGTTCATACTGGACGACTGCAGCGCTAATCGTGAGATAACAAAAAAGAGAGACATGCTATCGTACCTGGCCTTCTCTGGCCGGCACGCAAAGCACAGCGTCTGGGTACTAACGCAGAAGTTCAACTCGGTGTTGAAAGACCTCAGGGAGCAGACGCGATGGGTGGCCTTATTCCACTGCAAGGACAGGGATTCATTCGAGGAGTGTTTGAGAGAGAACGATGTGATGAGCAAATTAGAACGGGAACGGGTGAAGAAACTGCTCGCTGAAACTAAACATGCTAAGCTCGTGCACAAGACCGACCAACCCGTGGCCTATAGGGTGTTTTAGCTTAGCAATGCTTAGCAAATGCTTAGCGTTTAGCACTTATCAGTTATAGTTATGGTTATTTTTGAAGTGTTCGTCGTGTGCAACTTAACCTTCATTTCTCTGTGTTTCGCCTACACCGTGTATTATATTGTTAAAACTAAAACTTGCTTGTTACATTATAAGATGGAGTGTGATGAACTGCTCGAACAACTGTTGGTGCCAGGGGACGATGATAAGCGAGGGGACGATGATAAGCGAGAGAGACTGGTGGCGTTGGCAGTCGTTGGCAAAGCCAAACATTACTTTGGAGACTACACTCCCGATAAAATTCACAAAATGTCAGCCGAAGAAATCGATAAGCTGTACGCGAGATACGAGGCTAGACTCGGGGCCGAGATGACGAAAACTATAGGATCGGCTATACCAGATATACACTGGTATTGCGTCATACTTCCTTCCCATTCCCCAGGAACGCCGACTTTACCTGTGGGAGGCCCTTGAGAAAGACCCTTTTATTGAACACGCCTTGAGCTCTATCAGCTGTGTGCTGTACCACAAATACGGTATGTTGTTAGGCCCGGTGACGGCGGCGATTATCACGGCAAAGCATTGCCAATTTAAGGAGGGGAAAAATAATAATAATAGTATAGATGGATACTGCACAGGAGGAGACCCCCACGTTGGGGAAACCCCAACTGGAGGAGACCCCACCCCAACTGGAGGTGAACCATCCCGAGGTGACCCCTACAGTCACCAGGCAGAAGAACCCTAAGAGAGTAGCTGCCGGTTAAAAAAGGTGGTGTAACCAACATAAAAGTATCCCGTGGAACCCGGCTCCACTCTTGTTGATTGCAGGCGCAACTGCTGCCGTGGCTATCTCATGGTTATATACACGACCCAGGGAGCCCAGGGAGGAACCCCCGCAATTAGAGGTCAACCCACATATCATGTTATAAAATATATATTTTTATATCATATACATAATGTCTGAGGGGAAAACGTTCGTCAACGACGCATACCACGCCACCGTGGTCGCCAGTCTAGCTGTAGGGTGCGCTTTCGGTTGACCAAAATGGTGCTTAAACAACCGACTATCAAGCTAGGTTTCAACCTGCAGGATATGGGTATGCTCATAATGAACCTTGGTATGGCGATGGCCACCAAGGACATCCTAGTAAAACAAGGGATCCTACCGGAAAATATTATGAAGTAAATGTAATTATATATAGGATGGCTCACGATCGCCATGATGGTCGGTGGGCGTTAGTAAATGCCCTGGCATTTTCGGGGAGTAATTTCCTCTTCTCGAAACTACGAGAGTCACACGCGGCTGAGATTCAGGCAGAAGCGTAAAGCGGCGCGACCTTGCTGTGGAGCGATTACAAGCTGCACAATCCGAGTGCAGCGAAGAAACGCGTGTTCAGAGGATCGATTTCATTAACGAACAACTCAGGCGTGAGAGCCATGCCGTTAAAACATTCCACGATGTCGACGACGCAGCGAGAGAATACTACCTACTAACAGGTAAACAGCTAGAACCACTACATAACCCCACACTCGCTCAGTACTACACACCATCCAAGGGGCAAATGGACCGGGAACTGGTCTTTATCGCGCTGGGTATAGCAGCGACTGCGTTGGTTGCAAAACAATTAGACTAAGTGCTCATATAAGTATACCAAAGATGAGACCTGCTCCGTACCAATGCGAATACATACTTATGGGGAAGAAAGAACCCTGTGGTAGGAGATGCAGGACTGAGGGGTACTGTTGTTTCCACATGGGAAGCCCTAACTACACGTGTTCTGTGTGTGGTATAGGGGTGAAAGGGCACTACTGCCTATGCAAAGCTCCGCGGACAAACGTAGTCAGGCATCATCTCAACTACGAGAATAAAAAGGCCTACATAAAGAGCGTGAGAAGCCTTCTCAGGATAAGTCCCCAATTAGAGACTGTGCACACCTAGGTATAACTATGTTTGTGGAAATTGAGCCCAGGGAAAGTTGCCTGAGAAGCTGGCAGATGGATGTGGGGAAAAGTATAGATATCAGTGTCCTCAAACCCATGATTGTTAGTGAACTATATAAGGGGTGCTCGTTTACAATCATGGTGAAAGTAGGGTTTGATGTGCCGTGGGCTGGGCACACTTGGAATTACTTTGATGGGGGGCGAGTAGATGTGCATGGGGAGATAGATATACTTGTTGACGACTCGTTGCAAGTAATACAAAACACCCTACTATGATGCGCATGTTCCGGTTGGGTCGAGGAAATAATCGATAAGGTCTATCTAGATATTTACTAAAGCGCCTCACTATTTTTTATCAAGGTTGTAGGAGTTACCTCCCTTGCCAGCGGCCCAATTAGAGATTGATATACTTAGGTGTGTACGCAACTATGACTACTATTCGTGAGCTCAAGCAGATCGCCAGGCAGCGGGGTATGATTGGTTACTCTCGAATGAGGAAGCCAGCCTTGTTGCGTTTACTAGGCCTGCAAGCCCCTCCCACGGTAGAACAATTAAAACTCCGAGCAAAAGAGCTGGGGTTCACGGGTTATTCCAACCTGGGGAGAGCCGGGTTAGTCGCATTGTTATCACATGACCCCGTAGCGCTGAACGGTCGCCTTCAGCTCCCCACTGTAAAACAACTAAAAGCCGAGGTACGCGATTTGGGGTTAGGTGGATATTCCCGTATGAGGAAACCACAGCTTGTAGAACTATTACGGCAGAATAGAGCTATTGACCTACAGTTCATGCCCACTGAGCGCGCTGTAGGTAACTATTTGAGAGGCTGGCGCATGCATGTTGATAGGAACATAGACATCGCAGATATCAAGCCTCTGATCGCTGATAAAGTCAATCAGGAACTAAACAATCTGGGAAGTATAAAGTTTCAGATCACAGTGAAAATGTCACTCGATAAGCAGGTGAACGTGGGGGGAACTGAGTACGTTCAGCCTTACTTCCGAGGTAAACAGGAAATCGTGACTCATACAGAGACCATAGACGTATCAATCGATACCAGTTTTCAGCAGATACGAGAATACCTAGAACGCTACACACACATGGGGTCCGGGTGGGTTGTTGATAAAATCGATAATGTCTATCTAGACATAGCTAACTACGTGCCGTTCAGAGGCAGGTCATACCTAGACTTGCCCCCCTACTATAAGAAAAAACAGGCCATGGTCAACGTCAAGAATAGAGGAGACGATTGCCTGAGGGTAGCTATCAGGTCAGCCTTGTTTCCAGAAAAACAGAATGATATAGCCATAAACGTATTAGGGCACGAAGGCAACACAACAATAGTACACAGGGTCAGCCCAGCGTTGGGGAAACCCCAACTGTTGGGGGAACAGGGGGGGAACCCCCACGCCACGTTATTAATATATTCATGATCCAGCGAGGTGAAAAGTATCACTACACGTGGATAAAACATCTCAGTCAGTTGTTGCACGACCAGTCGAAACACGTTGGGAAAAAACACTTTTGTGTGCGATGCCTGCACGGTTTCAGCCGAGCTGATTTATTAGAATCCCACCGGGAGGATTGCCAAGGTGTGGGGCAGACGGCCATACGAGTCGACATGCCTAAGGAAGGTGACAATATCCTAAAATTCGGCAACCACAAGAACCAAATGTCTGTGCCTTATGTCATATACGCCGACTTTGAAGCCTTGGTCAAACCCGTTGAGGTTGCCGGGGGTACCCCCACAGGTGAGAGCTTCACACACAAAACACAGGAGCATGAGGCCTGTGGGTTTGGATACGTGGTCGTCCGATGTGATGGGGAAACGAAAGCTCCCGTAGTGTATAGGGGTCCCGACGCGGCTGAAAAGTTTCTTAAAAGTGTTTGCAGGAGGAAGAAAAAACTATCAGGAATGCACTGTATACAGTCGCTCCAATGCGTATGACCCAAGCCGACCGGCTAGCTCACGCCTGTAGCATTAAATGCCACGTGTGTGACTCACCACTGAACGGTGATTCGGTGAGAGATCACTGCCACGTCACCGGTAAGTATAGAGGCGCCGCTCACAGCGCGTGTAAGCTCAAGCTTAGAATCACCCCCAAGACAATAAACATCCCCGTGGTCTTCCACAACTTGAGAGGGTACGACTCTCACTTGATCATGCAGGCCATCGCGAAAGTCAACGGCAACCTGACGTGCATCCCCAATAACATGGAGAGATACATCTCCTTCAGCTTAAACGGCCTTAGGTTCATCGACTCGGTTCAGTTCCTCCTGTCGTCACTCGACAGTCTGGTCAAGGCCAACGATACCTTCCCCATCACCGATCGATACACCGACGCCGAGACTCGACCCTGCTGATGAGGAAGGGTGTGTACCCCTACGAGTACATGGATGGTAGGGCCAAGTTCGCCGAGACCCGACTGCCCCCCATCAGAGAATTTTACAGCAACCTGACCGACTCGGCAATCACCCAAGACGATTACTCGCACGAGATTAACGTATGGAATAAACTGGGCTGTAAGAATCTGGGTGACTATCACGACCTGTACTTGAGGACAGATGTACTGCTGCTAGCCGACGTGTTTGAGACGTTTAGGCGGATGTGTTTTAAGCAGTATCAACTCGACCCTGCATGGTACTACACCAGCCCAGGTCTGTCGTGGGATGCATTGTTGAAAAAGACCGGAGTTAAGTTGGAATTGCTCACCGATTACGACATGCACCTATTCATTGAGAAAGGCTTGGGAGGTGGGATTTCCATGGCTACCAAACGATACGCGAAAGCAAATAATCAATACGTGAAGGCCTACGACCCGAGCAAGCCAACCAATCACATTCTCTACCTCGACGCCAACAACCTGTACGGCTGGGCCATGAGCCAGTATCTACCCACAGGGGGATTCGAATGGACATCGCACGAGGTCGATGTTATGAGCATCGCGGGACGATTCGAACAAAGGTTATATCCTCGAGGTTGACTTGGAATACCCCAAGGCATTACACACATCACACAACAGCTACCCCCTGGCCCCCGAACGTATGAGGGTTAACCCAGACTGGATGTCTGAGTACCAACATAACATAACTCGTGCCCAACTTAATGAATAAGACCAAGTACATCGTTCACTATCGCAACCTACAGCTGTACCTGTCGTTGGGTATGAGGCTGACCAAAATACACAGGGTGCTCGTGTTCAACCAGAGCCCCTGGATGGAGCCTTACATCAGAATGAACACAGACCTCCGAAAGCTTGCCACCAGTGACTTTGAGAAAAATCTCTACAAGCTCATGAACAACTCGGTGTTTGGTAAGACTATGGAGAACCTGAGGAAACGCGTGACCGTGAAGCTGGTTCGGTCGAATGAGGAAGACAAGCTCAGGAGGCTGATAGCCAGCCCGGCATTCAACCGTAGCAAAATATTCACCGACGACCTAGTTGCCCTACACATGAAGAAAAGCCACATCAAATTCAACCGGCCTGTTTACGTGGGGATGAGCATCCTCGATTTATCCAAACACCTGATGTACGACTTTTTACTACAACAACGAACTGAAAAACGGTACGGCGACAGGTGTGAAGTGCTGTACACTGAAACGGATTCCCTGCTGATGGAGATTCGAACCGAGGACGTGTATGAGGACATGAAAAAACGCCTCGATTTGTATGACACCAGCGACTACCCCAAGGGCCATGCCATACACAGCACGGTAAATAAAAAGGTCCTAGGTAAGATGAAGGACGAGTGTGCTGGCACGCCCATAGCTGAGTACATAGGTTTGAGACCCAAGATGTACTCCATCCTGAAGGCCGACAATGGTGAGATCCGAAGGCGAAGGGGTGTTAAGAAGTGCGTGGTGAAACAACACATCAAACACGCCAGATTCAAGGAAGCCCTGTTCAAGACCCGTACCTTTAGGCATAAAATGAACACGCTTAGAAGTGATGGGCATAGGATATACGGACTGACTATAAACAAGACGTCCCTGTGGACACTAAGCATTGGATAGCTATTGATGGGATCAACACGTACGCGTACGGGCATGAGAAAATTGAACCAAGAACATAGGTGTATATGTAATTACCATACCCTGTCGGGGCGACATGTCACGGAACCAGAGAAAGTTTGAGGCTATTTACTACAGCCCGCGTGGGTACTGGAAAGGAGCTAGCGCTGTACATAAGCTGGCTAAAATGGCGCGAGTACCCCCGGAGGAGGCCAAAGCGTGGCTTGAAAAACAAGCCCTGTGGCGGATCTATTTACCGGCACCACGCTACGTGCCAAGAAGGAAGTTCGGTATTAACATACCCAATAGCAGTGTAGGAAAGATAGCCCGTCCCAACGTCCGAGACGGGTGAATTTTGTGGAGGACGGGTTAAAAAAAATCTAGTCCGTCCTCATGTCGGGTCAATTTGAGCAAACCAATGACATATATATAATGATTATAACCTTTTTGAATATTTACTGCCAAAGGTGTTTTATTTATATTTGGAGGACAGGCTAGATTTTGGCAGGACTGGTAAATAATTTGACCTGCCAGTCCTGTGGACAGGCTAGATTTTCTACATCTTTCCTACACTGCCAATAGCGTTCACCAGGCCGACCTCCTGTTCCTACCCCATGATAAGAGGTACAAGTATGCCTTAACCGTCGTGGATGTGGCCAGTTGCTACAAGGAAGCCGAACCCTTGACCGCGAAAGACTCGGCCCAGGTAGCCCGCGGATTCGAACGCATATACAAACGCAGCCCGCTGACGTGGCCAACAGAGCTGCAAGTTGACCCCGGGCGGGAGTTCATGCATATGGGTGCCATGTCACACCTGCTGGATAAACACGACACCAAGGTCAGGCGTGGCACGGTCGGAGCCCATCGCAGCCAAGCCATAGTTGAGAGATTCAATAGGACTTTGGCTGAGCGCATATTCGAGCACCAGTATGCGAGAGAGATGGCCAACCCGGGGAAACGATCGACTGAATGGGTGGCGCGGCTACCTCAGGTGGTGTCGGACATCAACCATGAAGCCACTCGGCTCACTGGTAAGAAACCGGCAGACGCTATCAAACTAAAATCAATAGTGGCAGAGTCGGCTGCTCCATTGCGTGGGAAGGAGAAACAGATACCAGATAGGGCCCTAGTGAGGTACCTATACCAGCCGGGGGAACACGAGGGTGATAGCCGTAAGCTGAGCCACCGATCCGATATGGTCAGTCAAAACTTACAACATAGATAAAGTGGACATCAAAGCAGACGAGCCGAACTTGTACTACTTGAGAGATGGGCCAGGTAGAGGGTTCGTTAGAGAGGAATTATTGATCGTACCGTACGGTACAATGTTACCTCCTGCCAACGTGGCATAGTGTCACAGTAGTGCCACTTGTGGCCGGGAAGTTAACAAAACAAGTGGCATAGCGGCACAGTAGTGCCAAGTGTGGGCGGGAAATTAACGGGGGCTCAAAAGTAGTAGATACAATGGTGGCGAGATCTAAGGGCCTGACAAAAGCTTTATTTGTGAAATAAGGCTTTGCAGAGGCTTTTGTTGGACTTGATCTCGGACTATCATTATATATACTACTAAGTGTTCCACTATGTTCGCAAGAAGAAGAAGACAAGCAAAAGAGCATGAGTCAGGATAAGTATAAAATATCAATTTTATTCAGAAAATTACATTATTTAGAATATTTCTGCATTAGAGGATATTTCATTCTTTGTGATTGTTTTGAAAATGGATTTATCTGAAACAGTCTTTATGCTGCATAGATCCTCTCCATTTGTCACTACCTGGACACCCACTACACATGTACAGGTGTTATGACAGGTCCTCTCTCTACTTTGTCACTACCTGGACACCCACTACACAGGTGTTATGACAGGTCCTCTCCCTACTTTGTCACTACCTGGACACCCACTACACAGGTGTTATGACAGGTCCTCTCCCTACTTTGTCACTACCTGGACACCCACCCTCTCCCACTTTGTCACACAGGTGTTATGACAGGTCCTCTCCCTACTTTGTCACTACCTGGACACCCATTCCACAGGTGTTATGACAGGTCCTCTCCCTACTTTGTCACTACCTGGACACCCATTCCACAGGTGTTATGACAGGTCCTCTCCCTACTTTGTCACTATCTGGACACCCACTACCCAGGTGTTATGACAGGTCCTCTCTCTACATTGCAGGTCTAAGAAGTGCAGCTGGCTATTTCTTCTACTTCTTGCTGGACCTATTTTTAACAGCACTGGCAGCCTCAGGATTGGCATTTGCCATCAGTGCCAGCGTCCGCATCTTCGCAATCGCCAACCTCCTCATCGCTCTGTGCTATGTGTTTATGATGGTGAGTCCCCATAGTTACCAACACTATATGACAACATCAACCATGCTACGCCTGCTTACTACTGACTGATAATACTTTCTATTTGTGTTAGAACCATCAAAGGTCTATCAAACTATTGTTCCTGTAATAAGGAATGTTTGTAACTTTTATCAACCATTTATACACAGTGATGGAAAATGAAGGTGGCAAGGGAGTATTCATTGCACAAGGTTTTTCCAAGAGGATTTGGAATATAAACCGCATGTGTTTTGTTTCAGTTGTTCAGCGGACTGTTGGTGAACCTGAGCTCCATTGCCGATTGGCTGGTATGGCTGAAATGGTTCAGTATCTTCAGATACAGTCTTGATGTAAGTCCTAATAGGTACATGTGGTATTGAGAGGCAGTGATAATAACCAATTGCAACACTAGGTTAAATATTGTCCAGGTTTTCGCTCCTCCTGTGCAAGTCTTCATCATAGAGCCTAGAGACCCCTGGTACCTGTTGTGGCGACAATGATTGCTTTGTTTCTGTGGCACTTGCATAGGAGGCCTTCCTTAAACAATGAACATGACTTGATGTCCATGCCCAGTTTGTCTCTATTCTCGCTGATCATCCCATGATCCCAGTGGATACCTTTATACAGAGGGACCCAACATAACCAGGCTGCCATAGTGTTGATCTGAATGTATACATGGACCTCATAAATACACATCATCTTGACATGGCTGCTAATCACTCCTGTAGTGAAGCTGTTGTATATCATCAGTCCTGCATGTGTGTTTCAACCTAACCATGATGCACTTCAGTGGTGAGACAGCCGATTGATGTTTAGTTGATTATCACATGCTGAGTGCTTGTCTCCTGATGAATGATGTTTAGTTGATTACCACATGTGAGTGCTTGTCTCCCTGATGAATGATGTTTAGTTGATTATCACATGTGAGTGCTTGTCTCCCTGATGAATGATGTTTAGTTGATTGTCACATGTGAGTGCTTGTCTCCCTGATGAATGATGTTTAGTTGATTGTCACATGTGAGTGCTTGTCTCCCTGATGAATGATGTTTAGTTGATTGTCACATGAGTGCTTGTCTCCCTGATGAATGATGTTTAGTTGATTGTCACATGTGAGTGCTTGTCTCCCTGATGAATGATGTTTAGTTGATTGTCACATGTGAGTGCTTGTCTCCCTGATGAATGATGTTTAGTTGATTGTCACATGTGAGTGCTTGTCTCCCTGATGAATGATGTTTAGTTGATTGTCACATGTGAGTGCTTGTCTCCTGATGAATGATGTTTAGTTGATTGTCACATGTGAGTGCTTGTCTCCCTGATGAATGATGTTTAGTTGATTGTCACATGTGAGTGCTTGTCTCCCTGATGAATGATGTTTAGTTGATTGTCACATGTGAGTGCTTGTCTCCCTGATGAATGATGTTTAGTTGATTGTCACATGTGAGTGCTTGTCTCCCTGATGAATGATGTTTAGTTGATTGTCACATGTGAGTGCTTGTCTCCCCTGATGAATGATGTTTAGTTGATTGTCACATGTGAGTGCTTGTCTCCCTGATGAATGATGTTTAGTTGATTGTCACATGTGAGTGCTTGTCTCCCTGATGAATGATGTTTAGTTGATTGTCACATGTGAGTGCTTGTCTCCCTGATGAATGATGTTTAGTTGATTGTCACACGTGAGTGCTTGTCTCCCTGATAAATGATGTTTAGTTGATTGTCACAGTGCTTGTCTCCCTGAGAATGCTTGTCTCCCTGATGAATGATGTTTAGTTGATTGTCACATGCGAGTGCTTGTCTCCCTGATAAATGGTGTTTAGTTGATTGTCACATGTGAGTGCTTGTCTCCCTGATGAATGATGTTTAGTTGATTGTCACATGTGAGTGCTTGTCTCCCTGATGAATGATGTTTAGTTGATTGTCACATGTGAGTGCTTGTCTCCCTGATGAATGATGTTTAGTTGATTGTCACATGTGAGTGCTTGTCTCCCTGATGAATGATGTTTAGTTGATTGTCACATGTGAGTGCTTGTCTCCCTGATGAATGATGTTTAGTTGATTGTCACATGTGAGTGCTTGTCTCCCCTGATGAATGATGTTTAGTTGATTGTCACATGTGAGTGCTTGTCTCCCTGATGAATGATGTTTAGTTGATTGTCACACGTGAGTGCTTGTCTCCCTGATGAATGATGTTTAGTTGATTGTCACATGTGAGTGCTTGTCTCCCTGATAAATGGTGTTTAGTTGATTGTCACATGTGAGTGCTTGTCTCCCTGATGAATGATGTTTAGTTGATTGTCACATGTGAGTGCTTGTCTCCTTGATGAATGATGTTTAGTTGATTGTCACATGTGAGTGCTTGTCTCCCTGATGAATGATGTTTAGTTGATTGTCACATGTGAGTGCTTGTCTCCCTGATGAATGATGTTTAGTTGATTGTCACATGTGAGTGCTTGTCTCCATGATGAATGGTGTTTAGTTGATTGTCACATGTGAGTGCTTGTCTCCATGATGAATGATGTTTAGTTGATCGTTACTTTGTGTGTACTTGAATCCCTACTGAATGATCACTTTGTGTGTGGTTGTTCCAGGCTCTCAGCATCAATGAGCTCTCTGGTGAGGTTTTCTGTGACAATGGGCCAAATGGTACTTGGTGAGTATATTAATTTACGAATCTATTCAATATTACTTTGGGTAGAACTAAGTTAGTGTACTAAAACTGTCTTCCAGCTTAAAGTGTAATGAGCAAGTAATTGAGGCTTGATTTGTCACAAGCATTCGGCATCCACCTCGTATTGTAAAGTTATTTGTGATGAAAATATATTTGTTGTGGCCTTAGGTATGTCTTTTCAAACAACCAGTGATGCTGTTACACCAGCAGTGTGTATAAATCTCGTATCCCACCAGCTGGATCCATGGGACCGGTGTGTCAAGGGTGACGTAACTCCCAACCTCGGTACACTCACTGAAACCAGTCCAATCACAGTAGAAACAGGCCTTCTCACATCAAAACCATATCTTTAAACTGTAGTGGGCATCCTGTTTACCTGGTAATGTGTATGTTTGTCAGTTGTATGCCAATGGATGTGTATGTTCCCACAGCACAACAGGGGATGAGTATCTCAGCCAGCAAGGTATCGCCTACGAGACGACATGGGACTTGTGGGTACCCCAGGTGGCACTGGCAGCTATCTCCCTCGGCTTTCTAATTCTGTCCTATATACAGCTGCGTCGCCTCAAGAAGCTCAAATAATACATCTTCCAGTGTGAGCGACATATTGGTGTATGTAGACTTTGTGGCAGTACAAACGGAAGCTCCACTCACCATGTACGGGTGCACCTAATCAGAGGACTATAGTTTTGTACATATTTTTTGTGTTGATGTTGGGATAAGTGGTTTAGTATAGAGCAGCATGCAAATCTAAGAATGTTGTTTAAGATAAATAAAAAAATCATCTTACTTTCCTCAGGGACAGATGTACTGCTGCTGACAATGAGTAATTGAAAATGGTTGTACAGTGGAACTGTATAGTATATAACGAGTGAATATAGTTTTATTGTCTTTTGCTTCTTTGTTTATTCAACAGTTGTCCAACAACATTTTGTTGATTTTGTATAGTTTATTTGGTTGGATGTTTCAGACATCATCTTTGTGGAATCCGAATGGTTGTGATTGTTTGGTGTGGAAGCTTAATGTGATATTTGGTTAGACCTGACATCGGAGTGTCAAAACCTTTATATGTATTTTGTTCTTCAGCAAATCCTCTTTGAACTTCATAGAGAAATTAACTTTGAGGTATTTGTATTCATTTTTACAGAATTTATTTTTTGTGTACCTTAGCTCACCTGAGTGAAAGTCTCTGAGCTTATGTCATGACCTGGTTGTCAGGGGTGAAACACCTGGAGTAATGCCTGTGATTAGAAACATTATACTCATGTATATGGTATATCTTAGGCTTTGAATGGATACTTGTGGAAAATATTGCAAAAATGTTCTACAATAGTACATTCCTTTATTTTGAGATTAAGACACATAAGGTACAGTCAGTGGCTTGTTTCATAGTTTCATGACAGCAACAATTGTTTAGTTGCTATTGACATAGTTGAACTACTGTGCCTTGGTGCTAGATTTTGTGACCATAACCTTACTTATATATAGAATCATAAAAATAATTTGTGTCTCTCTCTCTCTCTCTCTCTCTCTCTCTCTCTCTCTCTCTCTCTCTCTCTCTCTCTCTCTCTCTCTCTCTCTCTCTCTCTCTCTCTCTCTCTCTCTCTCTCTCTCTCTGTCTCTGTCTCTCTGTGTGTGTGAGTGTGTGTGTGTGAGTGTGAGTGACATTTCAAAGTAATAATAATAATATTGTGTTGGTTTATATAGTGCCAAACTCCACACCAGTTATACTCATAGTGCTGACAATGAATAGCACAGCGCATTATTACAAGGGATAACCCAAGCTGCCTGTTACGCGCTAGAAGGTTATAGTCACATGACTTATCCCACCGGGTACCCATTTTCTGCTGGGTGAACAGAGGCAATTGTGCACAAACTCACTTGCCTAAGATGAGACCACATGTATCACATCTGGTTTGTTGTGGGGCAGGACTGAAGTCCTAGAAACTCTCAGGAGTCAAGCTGCCAAACACGTCACTCTTAGGGACATCATGTTGTAATAATAACATTGATCTAAAGTTTTTGCATGAGTGTCAGTTTATATATATTCCTTTCCTTATTTTTTAAAGTTTTGTCAATAAAATAAATTTCATACAAACGACAATCATGTTCAGACTGGGAAATGTTAAACGCAGACTATTTTACTCAGGCTTTTACATAATTTGATGAATAGCCTGGCAGTCAACATTCTTAAATTTGTTCTAACATTGTTAAATTGCTTCCGGGTCAACAGAGTGAAGGAACAGGGGAGTTAAATCTAACTATACTTGTTGAATTACATGTCCGCCATGTGGAATACTTGCGCGGACTTACCTCCCTTGCTTTCATTAACCCACTACGCCAGAAGTGTTGTTTTGGTGTTTTTTTTGTAGAATATATTTTACGAAAAATTGTAACTATAACGATGGCAAATAAGAACAATAATCTCCAACTCCGATAATCTCTAATGGTAAAATTAGGTAATATGGTATATTTTCTAAATCTATACTTATGCTTGTTTCTCCACTCCTTTAAACCGGAAGTCGGCAGGGGTAATGGAGGCGAAGAACGATTTGTCATGCCACGAGTGATAGTTCCTAGTAACTAAGGTAATCTAGACAGTGTTTTTAACTTTCAAGACTCATCCACTTCCGGGTACTAAGGCTGCTTTGATAGTGAGGAAAGATATTAAATCAACTCAGGCTGAAGTAAATCAAAAAATGGCCTCCACATCCTCGTGATCTTGATCCTGTAAAAGAAAATCTGCCAATATCACTCACAACATTTGTGAACACCCTTCTTACTGGTGACAAAGACAAGACTCACTGATCCAAAACCCATCGACTCATACAGTCTCTCTCACAGGACGTCATGTACAATGTCAGCGGTGGAACTTTCTATACTCCCAAACATTTTCTTTTGCCATGGGTTGTAAAGGCATTAACTGGAAATGTTCAGACTTGGCAATGGCATCTCTTATACAAGATTGGAAGAGATCGAAACAGCACTATGCCTTCAGAAGTTAGCTGTAGAGGAAACTGTTGGTATTTCCATTACACATCCATCCTGGTGTGCCAACTACTTTTGCATTTGACAACATTGACAGACTTGAGGAGACACTTAGTGGCGGGGGAACATCTCACAGGGTCAATGGCATAGCAGTGCAAACACAGAGTCTCCAAGTGGAACTACCCAGCAGAGATGACAAGACTGCAGGATGAACACCGACAGATCGTCTCACATTTTGTAAATGGAGGATTTTCAGTCCAAAGATTGGAGAACAACCCATTTGGTCGGATACCAGTTGACCAAACAATTGAAGAGACAATCAACAAAGACACTCAGACTGCTGGGGGAACAAAAGGATTCAGTCTCAAGCCATCTGCTGTGAGTAGGTACTATCTTACTGCTGAACACAGAAGCATAAGTCTTAACCAGCTGAGAAGATTCACAGAGACTCGGGCACCTGACTTTAGTCGCCATGACTTGTAACATTCAAGGATAGTCAAGGATGAATCTGATGTTCAATCCATTGTTAATCTGATGAAAGACGAATGGATCAACCCCTTTGACAGCTGCCCATCTGATCTGATCAGCATATCGACAGGGTCTTGTGCTCCAACAAATGTTGCTCATGATCTTCAGCGAGCCAAACAGCTAGGAGAGTAGGCATACCTTCAATTTTCTGATGAAAGACTTGAGTGCCAGAAAAAGAAGTTTTACGATCATCTTCTAAAACAAAGTCTGAAAACAATTACTCATGTCAACTGCCAAAAAAAGAAGAAAGGGTCAAATACTGCAACAAACCTGAAAGCAGATCACAAGCTATTTGGCCATATGTTACTTGTCGCTCAAAGCAAGAGACTGGATATGCAGAAGGTACTAGCTTTGCCTCTCTGGCCATTACCATGGGCACTAGCTAACAGCGATGGTACAATGAAAAAGACCAACAAAGCAGCTTAGTAAGACATCTTGAAATATCTGTTTCATCGCCAGAGGTCATTCCTGGACCCTCAACATGCATCATAGATGGAATGAATCTAGTACAGAAAACCCATGGTGAGAACAAGACGTTCGGGAAACTGTCACAGTCACTTCTAACATCAGCCCTACATATTGGAACAGGAAGCTACCGCATCGATGTGGTATTTGATGTGTACTATAACAACTCCATCAAGTCAGCAGAGCGAGTTAACCGGGATCAGAGAACAGCCTGGTCTACTGTAACATTGCTTCAGGACACAAGATACGACAGTGAAGACGTCTTCTTACTTCATCAGAAAGCAAAACCAATATCATCCTGTTCATTGTTCAAGACTGGCAGCTAGCTCATTCCAGGGCCAAACTTGACAGAATACTATATGTGACATGTGGAAGCAAGTGCTACAGAATGCCCTCTGAAACTTCAGCTGAAGTTAAATCCTTGCCAGCTACCCAAGAAGAAGCAGACACGCGGATGCTGTTGCATGCTAAACACGCATCTTTGGAATCATCATCAGTTGTCATTTCCTCAGATGACACAGATGTCTTTGTCTTGTCCTCAGCGAAGAGTAGTGACATTGCCACCAATATTTACATCAGAGCTGGTAGAAGAAATCCCCAAAGATTCATTGATATCAAGAAAGTTGCTGCGGTGTTTGGTCAAAGCGTTTGCAAGGCCCTACCTGGACTGCACGCATACACTGGATGTGATACTGTCAGTTCCTTTGGAGGCAGGGGGAAGGTCAATGCATTCAAACTTCCTGTCAACAGCATGGAATATCAAAAGGCTTTCCAGCAACTTCGAAATGAGTGGACTGTACCACCAGATTTGATCGACTCACTACAAGCATTTAAGGGATGTCAATCAACTGTGCTACCACTTATTTGAAGCCAGAAAAGGGGCAATTGAATCAGGGCAATTGCCACCCTGTTTTTATTGTCTATCTATGCACATCCTTAGAGCAAACTATCAAGCTGCAATATGCAACAACTGTCTAGAAGCAGAATATCCAACTCCACAGGCGACAGATGGTCATGGATGGGTGGAAGAAAATGGTCACATAGAGATTTGCTGGATGACAGGACCTCTTGCTCCAGATGCTGTTCTTGAGTTCATTTCTTGCAAGTGCACAACAGTCTGCAAACTGCCAAGTTGTCAATGCCTTTCCAATGGACTGTGACATGTCGGAGCCAGACTTGTGACAAAATGGTATGCGAGGACCCTGACATGCCAGAGAGTGACACTGATAATGAAGCTGATGTTTATGAAGCGGAACAGTTTAAGGAACTTGAAGGTCCTCTCACTCTTTGAAAATAAAGAACTGTCTTCAGAATAAATGAAATGATGAGTTTTCTAAAAAGCTCTAAAAAACTTACAATTTTGACTCATACAAAATCAGGAAAAAAATGATTTAAAGGTATCAAATAACACAACTTGATATTAATTAAATCTTCTTGATATATGATAGCACCAGTTTACCTCCTTTTTTTCATTTACATCCTATTTGTTGAACTTTACTCATGATTTAAACTTGGAATTGACAGTTTTGGAAAAATCCTGTGTTGTTTTTTTGGTGGCCATCATGGATTTAGCCTCGTTCTGAGTTTGAGCTACCAAACCGACATGGCCGTTATACATTTTTGAGACAGAGAGACCATAACCACTTAAAAAACCATAAAAGTGTTTGGGCCCTCTCAGTGGTACCGAAAAATTGTCTGGCTCATGGCCTAACATGAGTTCGCAGAATATTTGGAAGGAAACTTTCTTGTTTCAAGCAACGTATATGCATAAATATGACATGTAAGTAGTCCGAACCATTCTGACAATCTGCTGGAAAACGAATTTCAAATCGTATATTGTACGATTTATGTAGGAATTAAGTACCAAATGTAGAAAGCCGGTACATTCACTGATGGCTAGCTATATATGTAGTGGATATATGTTATAGTTTTGGTGAAAGAAGATACTGTTCGGAGATGACCGATGGTGCCTTCTTCCCCCGGAAAGGCTGTTGCAGTGGGGATGTTGATACCGCTGAGCCAGGCTCGGAGTCTGAGCTCTCTCGGTCTTTCCTTTCCTGTCGTCTCTCTTCAAAACAGACACTCTGGAATCACAAGGAAGCGCCAAACCTGCACGGTCCTCAGCGGTGTCTTCCCAGGTGGAATGGGGAATGTCACAATGCTTGAGAGACTCCTTCAGTGTGTCAGTGTAGCGTTTCTTTGGTCTGCCTAGTGAACATTTGTCTGTAGATAGCTCCCCTCTCTAGCAGTCTCTTTGGGAGGCGACAGTCGTCCATGCGGGGAAAATAGCCAGCCCACTGGAACCATTTTTGGGTACATAGGTACATACTCGATAAGTCAATAATAACAGCCTGTGGAACATTCTATCCTGTGTTAACGAACAAAATGCATTCTGGATCATTTACGATGTACTTCAGTTGACTCTGCCCCTTTTGGTTGCAATAGCTACTGAAGCTTTCGTACAATATTTTCACGGATCTGTTGCAGCGAACTGTCAGCAGAGACTTACTGGTTGGATTTGCTCCTTCGAAGTCTTCAGGTGTCCCCTGCCGTGATATTGCTGGAACATTGTTAAAAGCAGCGTAAAAGTAAACTCATTTACTCACTGACTCCTTCAGGTTCATAGTGGTAGTTACAAGATGTATTCACAAAACTTCAGCAATTGTAACCCATGAAGATCTGGGTCTTCAACGACCCATGCTTGTTGTAAGAACAAACAAACTCCATTTCATAACATCAATTCTTGTGCATGGCAAATTCAAAGAAAACTAAAGAAGTGAAAATATGTTATGTGGTGATACAGGGACTGGGGACACACGTGTACATCACAGGTGTCAAACTAAAATAATCCAGATTTCATTCGGAAACACAAAACCATTTGGTCGAACATCACTGTTATCTCCCTTCGATGGGAAACTCACAGGGAGCTCTTGACTGATATATTGATTTTGGAGCGCGTGTTTTGTCGATGGTTGGTTTCATTAGTAACCGCTGTGGTCATATGAATAGGCCTGAGTACATAGCTCGGGACCAGAGAATTGACGGTTCCGACTTCCTCGCACTGCATATGCCATATTACAAAGAGTATAATCGTACACATCATCACCATGGATTTTACTTCAGTGCGGGATTCAGCCTTCCGTACCATCCATACTTTGTTTTTACAAACACGAGGACGGAATGACGATCGACCACTGAAAAAGATAACACCGCTCCGTGCAGATACTAAAATGTTTCCCGTGATGTAACACTTATAAAGTGTACCATGTACTCAAGATCACCTGAAACACTTGTAGAGCAAATGTGATACGAAAGGGTTGCCACCAGATCGTGTCTTCCATTTCCGCGTTGGCCTCGAACTCACTTCATCGTGCATGCTATCCCTTATTTTCCCTTCCGCCCAACTAATTGTGTAAAACCGCGCCAAGCACTGATAGGTAATCGGTTTATGCAACCCTTTATACAAAGACATTCCTGAGTCACTGCCTTGTATAACTAACTGGCAGTAATAAGGTCAATAAGGTTGAACAGAATATCGAACTGTCGCAATAATAATAAATAATAATACTAATGGCACATGTGCTATATCCACGCCATGAAGGTATGATCAAAGCGCATTGTCTCAAACGATGGTGACAGAGGCAGTTGAGTTTTTCACAATGGTATGAGTTTTAGGTGTGGTGTGTGTGTGCGTGCGTGCGTGCGTTCTTTTCAGGTATAATGCTTGGTGGGTTTTAAGACTGGATTCAAAAGTTTCTAGAGATCGAATCAACTTCAGTGATTCGGGTAGAGAGTTACACAGAGTAGCGGCTGAGACAGAGAAGGTTCTGGAGCCGAAAGTTTTAAGTTTGGTGACAGGCACCTGAAGGAGGTGGTGTTGACTAGAGCGCAGAGTTCTTGAAGGGAAGTATGGGACAGTCAGATCACTCAGATAGGCTGTCCATTATCATGGACAGCTTGGTAAGTGAGCGAGAGTATTTTGAATATGATTCGCTCAGGAATGCGGAGCCAGTGAAGCGGGTGTCCTCCCATTACGCAGACAGGCAGTTCGCAGACGCCTTAAAACAACAACATTTACGGTCCAATGAACAGATTAGCTACTTCATGTTGCCTACACATTATAATGGAATAGTCCAAATAAAAACAAAGAAAAACTTAAGCTTTATTATTTACTTTGAAAGATGGCCGAAAAGACATTAATTTGAATTTTGATTGCTGCAATATAAAAACAGTTGATTTTCATAAACATTCAGTTTAACCTTCTTGTCTAACGGGAATTGGCATCATCGTATTGAAAACATTGTCAAAAAGACATCTAAAATGATTGGAATATTTCCGAGATCAAAGCTCATACTATATAGAACACCAGTTTTTCTTCAGGATTTACTCCCACCTGTAGTAGGCAACCAGACAAACAATGAGTTCAGAGTGAGTGAGTTTAGTTTTACGCCGCACTCAGCAATATTCCAGCTATATGGCGGCGGTCTGTGAATAATTGAGTCTGGACCAGACAATCCAGTGATCAACAGCATGAGCATCGACCTGCACAATTGGGAACCGGTGACATGTGTCAACCAAGTGAGCGAGCCTGACCACCCGATCCCGTTAGTCGCCTCTTACGACAGGTATAGTCGCCTATTTTTTGTTTTTAAATGTTTTAGCAAACCATGTATAAGACTGAGGTACTCATCATCATCTTTTTATTATTTTTTAAATCTTTTCCACACAGGATTAAGCTAAATGATGAGTACACTTCATTGTGATTTATTTAGAATAAATATAAAAGACTGACGCATCATGTCAATGTCTCCATGGGTGTGAGAATGTTTTTCATTACTTCCTTGAATGCCCATTGTATACTATTCAAAGACATAAACTGTTACAATCTTTAGAAAGTATTGTTAAACATTAGAACACTGATTGGTATTAATCTTATCTTACATGGCAATGCAGGTCTCTCATTTACTGAAAATCACAATGTTTTCGAGTATGTACATATCTATATCTCTCAAACAAAACGTTTTCTCAGTTAACTTCTGTTGTACATATCCTATTACTGGGATAGGGATTTTCTAAGTCGGATAACTTGTGCCCAATCCGTTTCCGGTATGAATAAAATGTTTCAATCAATAAGCGTAATCAAACCTCTCAGTGACAAGCCTTTGTATTTATTCGATAGT
Organism: Haliotis rubra; assembly: GCF_003918875.1. Lineage (NCBI taxonomy): Eukaryota > Metazoa > Mollusca > Gastropoda > Lepetellida > Haliotidae > Haliotis > Haliotis rubra. Next base: position 899,964 of record NW_025767111.1, on the reverse strand, counting down.
AGTTGATAGTGAAAACAATTTTGAAAAGAGAACACAGATTACCACTTAATCACACCAGAGTTCTATTTACACACAATCAAACTTCATAGTAGCGAACCTATTTCAGGCTCACCCTACTCTACTCACGAGACAGTGGACTGTTCCATTATACCCGTAGGTGTTACCCTAATTAACCTTCTAGTTCAGTGTCTGTTCGACTGTCTGTCAAAGGGGTGTCTGTCATTGGGAGATAACCGTGAAGCGAGCTGAGCACTGGTGTGATGTGTGCCTTTATGCTCATCCGAGTGAACAATCTGGCAGCATAGATCTGGATGTGCTGCAGACGTCTCATCTGTTGCAAACTGTTGCAATAGTCTAATCGAGAGAATATCAGAGATCTCACAAGGGAGGCAGCTGCGTCTCTCGTCAGCAAATGTCTGATGGCACTGATGTTCCTCAGGTGGTAATGACTGACCTTGCAGCAGTGGCTCACATGATCTTCCATGGATAGCGAGGAGTCAAGGTACACACCGAGGTTCTTGACAGATGACTTGAAGGTGATGTCTGCTCACCCGATAGACAGATGATCCAAAGTACATTTCCGTAATATGAATGGAGGTCCGAACTGAATCACCTCCGTTTTGTCTGAATTGAGTTTCAGCTTGTTCTTTTCCATCCATGCACTGACATCAACAATGCACTGTTACATGGCATGTTTTGCTTCAGATTGACTGACGGGTGTTGGCTTAAAGTTTTTCTGTACTTGCGAGTCATCTGCATAGAAGTAATGAGGTATCTGATGTTCTTCAATACACTGACCTAGAGGTGTTGTATAAAGGGTAAAAAGTATTGGCCCCCAACTCTGATCCTTGTGGCACTCCACAGAACAATGTAGCTGAAGCGGACATCTCGTCACCAATTCAGTCTAAGTAATCTTAGCCTCAGTAATACTCGTTACACTGCTATACTGAGTCTAACAAAACCTAGTAGAAGGTCGCGTCTTGCGCGACCTATATATGACCTTAGGGTTCGGCGGGACTTACAAAATCGTTTTTGGATTTTCTCTTCCCTAGTCTGTGACACTGATCTATCAACAAACGAAAATCCGCTTAAAACACAGATATTCGACCTGCAGTATATACGCTTAGGGGTTTCTAATGACATGATTACTATTAGCTTACATTTCCGCAAGATGACATCCTTGAATATTGTCAAAAACACTATTTTCAGCGACTGTTTACTCATTGCGTCTTCCATGTATATCACTCGGAAGCGATCGTGCGGAAAATAGCATTCGGAATTGTTCGAGTTTTGGAGGTCAAGGTTCAAACGGTATGTGCGAATGTTAACTTTCGCGATTTGGTAAGCTGTGTGCTGATTGGTCAGTCCAAAAGGTTAGCTGACGCGACCTTCTACTAGGGTTTATTAGACTCAGTATAGCAGTGTAACGAATAATACTGAGCCTAAGTTTACTTAGACTGATCACCAATTAGACTGCCTGTGACCTGTTTGAGAGGTACGACCCAAACCACTGAAGCACTGTCCCTGCGATGTCGTTGTTCTCGAAACGGTGCAATATTATGCTGTGATCTATGGTATCAAAAGCGGATGACAAGTCTAACAATACTAGCATAGAAATATCCCCTCTGTCAACAGACATGTGTAGACTATTCATCACACAGTTCAATGCTGTTTCCGTACTGTTGGCCTGTATGTATGCTGACTGATACTTGTGAAGTAGATCATTTGAGGTAAGGTGGTACAGTAACTGTCTCGTTACTATCTTCTTTAGGATTTTGGATATGAACGATATTTTGGAGACTGGCCTAAAGTTCTTGAGCAGCTGTGGATCTAAATTTGACTTCTTCAGAAGCGGTTTGGCAATGTTTTTTTTAAGTAATCCGGCACAACTCCCGTGGATATACCAACTTATTACCCATACGGGCTTGGATACACGGGTGATTATTTTTGTGGTAATTGCACGTCTGCTTTTCAGTGATTCTCAACGTTGATTGGTCAACTAAGCACAGAAGAAATATGATTGGTTGACGGAACTACTTTTCATGATCCACGTTCATTGACAACATTTACCGTTTCATTGATAATTAGAACGTGCTGTACTCACACATTCCGAGATTTACAAAAGAAAACATAAAGGTCAAATAATATGAGTACTCTTTTTATTAGACATTATTATTTTGCAATAAAATTGCGTTTTAAACAGTAGTCTTTTTAAAATAAATAACCTTAAAAAAACACACACAAAAAAAACAACAACAATCGTATGCATTGTTTGTAAACAATTATGGCCGCAATTACGCTAACCCCGATCAAGGGGCGCCAATGGCCTAGAACTTTAAAGTTGACGGGGACCTAACAGGAAGAGTGATAAGAATTTTACAGCCCTTATATTCCTACAACCTGTTTGTTGTTAAAACTGAATTCGAGGAAATAGAAGCAGAACATACCGACTAAAAGTGAGTCTGCCACGGCGTCACAGTTGTCGCATGCCGTAAATCTTCATTCTGTACATACACTATTCTCAGATCCAATTTATGGTAGTGTATTCCACTTCAACATCTCGAATGTCTCCTCTGTCAGTCGATCATCTGCTCCAAAGAGGCATATTCTTCCCATTGACTCGGATTCCGACTAGAGTTATCCTTCTTGGAACTGCTGTGCTCCACTGGGACCAATGACGTGACTGTAACACACCTTCCACAGAACAAAATGTTGTTTAATCTTCAAACTTGTTGAGTTTCTTGACACAACTTTTTCTAGATATATACGTGGGATGGTTGTCTTCTAGATTTCCCAACTTTAACCGTTGACTTTCCCAAAAATTGACAGGTTTTTGGCAAAATGTGTTTCAACACTACACCGTCACTAGACACACAGTCTATGCCCTCGTTAAAATAATGTGACCATTATTTCAACTCGGGCATATTTCCCGTAATCACTCGTACCTCGTTGGTTATTCTCTTTAGAAATCGATTATATCTGTGATGGTGGGTAGGAGAACGTCCAGGATCTTCAACGTGAACTTGGTGGGTAGCAGATCTAGGCTGCAATATGTCGGTTTGGCCTCCAGGATGGTTTTGCAATGGGGATCTGTAACAGGCGGTTCCTGAGATAAGGAATATTACAAACAGTAATGCAAAAATCAGCATAAGGGTCGGCAGCCAGGTGACTGCCAGCGGCTTTATATCATGTTGGGACGGTTCATGATACTCATGTGACCTCGCCAGTGACAAACATGTTCACTAATGTTCATTATCATTGACCTACTGAACGGTGTGTGTGTGTGTGTGAGAGAGAGAGAGAGAGAGAGGCGGGTTATATGTTTTTTTTAGAAAAACCCAACCCCTTTTTCGTCTCTTTGTGTTTGTTGCGTGTGAAACGCCCAAACTCTCGAGGGATGTCTTTTTACCGTTCCGCGTTTGTTGTTGTTTTGTTGTTTTTTTGTTGCGTTTGTTTTGTTTTGTTTTTGTTGTTGCTGGTTTTGGGTTTTTTTTGTTGTTGTTTTTTGTTGGATTTATTGGGGGGTGTATGTGTGTGAGCGCGTGTGTGTGTGAGAGAGAGATTAAATTGTTATTTTCATACTGGAGATTAAATGTTTAGTCTTATGTGCATTAATCTCTTCTGAAAAGAGTTAATACGTCCTCAACTTGGATCGAATGGCAACACAATGTACGACCCAAAGTATAGTTCAAGCAACGTCAGCACAAAGCCACACTCTGTGCAAGGTCGTCATGCTTGGTGGAAAACAGTGGTCACATCAATAACCACCAGTATGAAAAGACAGTACTCTGCAGCTAAGGCAATAACCAGCTGATAACATATCCTTTTCCTTCAGTGCTCAAAAGAGAATATTTTTGTCGTTTCCGGGGTACCGCCCCTATTTAAATTCATGAGACTGGGAAGATACCTTTTAGGTGCTTGACTGGGGCGGTATCAGTGAACAGATTAATAAACAGTATGGGGCACCTGTTTAGTGCACTTGGGAAAATATGAAGCCAACGACAGCAGATGTTACCAAGGCAACAGAACGTATACACAGGCCTATATCAACGTTTCAAACAACTACACTAAAAATGTCAAATGTCGGGATGAGGGGTTTCTGAAAACATTAAATCCGACCCTTTATTATCCGCTGGTGAACGGGGTGTCTAGAAACGATAAACACCGGCCCTTGGTTATCCGCTGGTGAACGTGGTGTCCAGAAACAATAAACACCGGCCCTTGGTTATCCGCTGGTGAACGGGGAGTCTAGAAATGACAAACCCCGGGTCTCGAGGAATGCTGAGTGCAGTGTCTTATCGCATATATACCGTATTGTACTGCGGCTACTGGGCGCGTATAGCACAAGTGTTTGGACATTTGAAGATAACTGAATCGATATCAAAGCGAATCGGGGTAGTTGGAAATAGGTAGTGTTACATTGAAAACGCCCAGCGGTTTAATGGAGGAAGTACGGTAGATTGTGAGACAGGCAAGTTGACACTTTGCTCGGAAGATGAGGGTTGTGCGACATAAACAGCGCTAAATATGTAGGGCAGCAGGGTCGGGTACTCAGGTAGGTATTTGGGTCACATGGCACCGTCACCCTGCACGTAACGCCACTATCCTGTCATTATAAAGGACGTCCATGGAATACCAGCTCGTGTTCACTTTTCCATAAAAATGCTTGTACTTTAGAAGTCATAACAGATGATTGTGATGGTTACTCCGGCGCTATGCATGGTGGTGGTAATGGAGATAGGTGCCAGACAGATTATATATGTCTCTATACAACTTTCTAAGTAAGTCTCCAATGTTAACAATGTGACCTATATTTGCAATTGGGAGTTGTGGACAGCAGTCTCCAGTAAAGATATACTTACATAATAACTGAAGTTGAACATTGTGTTTTTAACATCGGCAACAAATAACAGGAATATATATCATACGGACACAAATATAGGCGTGCCAGCACTGCAGGACTCGTTAATTTTACACGACTGAAGAATTAACCGATCTGTCGAGTTAATCGCTGTACCAATAGCAAGGCCAGATACGGTATCAGTGTATAACACGGGTACAACAGCCGAGTGGACCCGTCCACTGAAGAAAGTCGACTTTCCCCATTACTGCTCCTGTCTCATTGATTTGCCTGACTAGGAAAATACACAACGTTGCATAAAATTAATACGTTCAATCGTTTGAAACATTTTTGAATATGGGTCTAACTGACAGTGGCGAACGTGAAGCCATATAATACCACACGAAAGTAGTGCCAGTTTACTGGCATGGAAGCTCAACGTGGGAAACGGGAACCCTGCTGTTTTATTAAATTTTATGCTGTAATCAGTTAACAAACACGTGCTCTCATTCACTCATGCATGCACAAGTTCATATATTTTACACGACTGTGCCACAATCATCAGAACTATAGTGCTGTTTCAACCAGGCATTTATTGCATGATATTACAGTAAGAGCCCACCTTCCAGAGACGTGGGTCATGCTGAAGGAATAACAAAGGCACAACGGTGGATATAATGACCAAGGGTTTAGAGTGAGTGAGTTTAGTTTTACGCCGCACTCAGCAATATTCCAGCTATATATGACGGCGGTCTGTAAATAATCGAGTCTGGACCAGACAATCCAGTGATCAACAGCATGAGCATCGATCTACACAATTGGGATACGATGACATGTCAACCAAGTCAGCGAGCCTGACCATCCGATAACGTTAGTCGCCTCTTACAAGCATGGGTTAATGAAGATCAATTCTTACCCGGATCTTCACAGGTGCCAAGGGTTTAGCGGTTCTTGAGGGCTACCCCAATTTCGAAATGGAATGTTACTATTAACTAGGCCTAAATGGCATCACAAGGTGGGAGGATGGGCAAGTGAAATAGAATGCGGGATAACATTATAACAACATGATGAAAGGCTTGAAAGAGAGTGGAAATATTGCCGTCAGATTCATGACGTACCGCACGAGGTGTTCATCACGCATCAGTGGCGTAATTCCCCTCGGAGGTGCACGTGCAACCACCCGAAGAAAGTTGATAAATTGTAAACTTAACGCACTACCCATATCTGCTATATAAATACATTAGTAACTGGACGAAATGTAATTATGACACACCCAACTGTATTTATGTAACGCAGGCCAGGAATGTGGGTGGTGGACATTTGCAGATTCCTAAGCCACGTGCGAAACCAACAGTATTTAGATATACCCGTCTGTGTGAAGAATAGTCTTTTTCGACGAATCGATTGTGTTTCCGGTTGGGTTAATACCTGTATGTCAATTCGTACTCTAGCGTTATTTTAATTAAGTTAGTGGTGTACGTATGTATTACCTGTAAGCGGCCTCGTCCCAACAGTCGTTCTGATAAGTTGATTACGACTGCAGTATATATATGTGATGTTTTATATAATGTGTTGACACCCCTACACACCAAATCGGCTTACCCGTGGCCTGCCAGTACAGGATAGGGCCTTTGGTCAAATCAGTACGACCAGTCGACCGGTGCAATGGATGCTAGTACAAAAAGAGGTTTGGCAACGACAGGGATAAATATGAATCCCGTTGTTCCAAAGGAGGTCCTCATAGCCAAGTCACCGGAGGACGGGAATGTGTCTGTACGGTCTGGAACCACGGACAACGGTAGTGCAACACTGGACCCCGAGGCAGGCTTCAGACTGAGCGGTTCCCAGAACATCCAGTCCTCTGTCATCTCCATCCACAACTGTTTCTACTCTGTAGCAGTGAAGACGAAAGCATGCTGCGGCAGAACACAAACGAAGACTATTTTAAAAGATTTAAAGTAAGTTTGGTCTGGATATCAGTTGTCGCCCTAGTTCCCGAAAAAACATAGACTTGTTCGTTTCTATAGCTCGCAAACGTTTCTAGTAATTCTATATCTGTGGTCGTTTATTTTGTTTGTTTCTTTCCTTTTTAACGCTGCTATCAGCATTAATTGACTGAGTTCAGTTTTACGCCGCACACATCAATATTCCAGCTATATGACGGCGGTCTGTAAGTAATCGAGTCTGGACTATACAATCCAGTGTATGAACTACATCAGCATCGATCTACTCAGTTGGCATACGATCCAGGCGTCAACCAAGTCAGCGAGCCTGACAACCAGGTCCCGTTAGTCGCCTCTTACGACAAGCATGGGTTACTGAAGATTAGTTCTAACCCGGATCTTCATGGGTGCAGCACTCAGCAATTTTCCAGCTTGATGAGTGCGGTGTGTATACAATTAAGTCTGAACCAGACAAGTCAGTGATTGGCATCATGAGCTTGATCTGGTGATGACAGGACAACGCAATAAATTGTGAATTTATTATTTTTTATGTGATAAATATTTATTGACAGGTAAATTTATTATATTTATGAAGGTGCACATTTTAAACTTCAGTTTGGCTGTGTGGGACACATTAATGCACTTAAAGCTAGTTTCATTCAATCACTGTATGATTTCACACTGAACATAGTAGAATATGGTGGCTATGTTCTCCAATGACCGAATCCCCAACTTGCTTAAACTAATACCCAATTTTCAGACTGTTTCTTACTTGAAAAATCTCTTTTGTCCTGGTGGCTATGTTGACTCTTGAGTCCATTTGATTTCATTTGAGGCCGATGAATTTGCTCACTAACACAAAATCTAATAGTTGTCCAAAATTATGAGACAAATCATTAGAGTTGGTCTGTCGATTTCATGTGAATGTGCAAAATGTGGTTTTGTTGCAATTATTAGATTTTGTGTTAGTGAGCAATTCATCGTTCTCAAATGAGTGAGTGAGTTAAAATTTAAAGTCACTTTGGCAATATTTCAGCCATATCGTGACTAAAACAACATATATATTAACAATAATAAAGATAGAGTATAAAATCCTGTCAACGAAGGACAGTAAAACAACTAGAATATCACAGATATAAATGTACAACTAGTAATTAAATATAAAACATTTAAACTATAGAGGACAACACAATATAAAAATGGCTATAGATCACCAACAACTGAAGGTAGTTCGCCGTACTAGGGACCATGGGGACTTACAGTACCTTTGCTACCTGCATGGACCCTAGCTGGACGTTCTCAAATGAAATGAAACGGACTCTAGCTATGCTTTCCTCTCAAATTTAGCCATCGTCATTTTAAGGATGAAAATAAAGAAAAAGTATAGAATTTCTTCTTTATCAATGAACATATTTACCTTGATTTGTGACCGTTATTTGGTGATCTGTTCTCAACAATTAAGCAGTGTGACTTCACATAGCTTCCACTAACAAATCAGTTTTGATCATCTGAGTGAGTGAGTTTAGTTTTACGCTGCACTCAGCAATATTTCAGCTATATGGCGGCGGTCTGTAAATAATCGACTCTGGACCAGACAATCCAGTGATCAACAGCATGAGCATCGAACTGCGCAATTGGGAACCGATGACATGTGTCAACCAAGCCAGCGAGCCTGACCACCCGATCCCGTTAGTCGCCTCTTACGACAAGCATGGGTTACTGAAGATTCATTCTAACCCGATCATCTGAAACAAATACATTAGTAAATATCAGTTTGTTAAATACACTTTCAAAACAAGTCTCGAATTTGTCTGTAGCTTCATGTCATTAAAACAGTACTGTCTGTAATTTCATGTCATTAAAACAGTACTGTCTGTAGCTTCATGTCATTAACACAGTACTGTCTGTAGCTTCATGTCATTAACACAGTACTGTCTGTAGCTTCAGGTCATTAACACAGTACTGTCTGTAGCTTCATGTCATTAACACAGTACTGTCTGTAGCTTCATGTCATTAACACAGTACTGTCTGTAGCTTCATGTCATTAAAACAGTACTGTCTGTAGCTTCATGTCATTAACACAGTACTGTCTGTAGCTTCATGTCATTAACACAGTACTGTCTGTAGCTTCATGTCATTAACACAGTACTGTCTGTAGCTTCAGGTCATTAACACAGTACTGTCTGTAGCTTCATGTCATTAACACAGTACTGTCTGTAGCTTCATGTCATTAAAACAGTACTGTCTGTAGCTTCATGTCATTAACACAGTACTGTCTGTAGCTTCATGTCATTAACACAGTACTGTCTGTAGCTTCATGTCATTAAAACAGTACTGTCTGTAGCTTCATGTCATTAACACAGTACTGTCTGTAGCTTCATGTCATTAACACAGTACTGTCTGTAGCTTCATGTCATTAAAACAGTACTGTCTGTAGCTTCATGTCATTAAAACAGTACTGTCTGTAGCTTCATGTCATTAAAACAGTACTGTCTGTAGCTTCATGTCATTAACACAGTACTGTCTGTAGCTTCATGTCATTAACACAGTACTGTCTGTAGCTTCATGTCATTAACACAGTACTGTCTGTGTCATTAACACAGTACTGTCTGTAGCTTCATGTCATTAAAACAGTACTGTCTGTAGCTTCATGTCATTAAAACAGTACTGTCTGTAGCTTCATGTCATTAAAACAGTACTGTCTGTAAGCTTCATCATTGAAATGAAATGTTGCATGATCACTTTACTAATGATAATCACCATAGGTTATATGATGGTTGCCATGGACAACATTACCACATTAGTAAGCACAGCAACTACAGTAACTACACTCTGTATTTAAAAATCAGACAGCAGAGATCTGAGATTTTTATCTATTTAGACTTTATTATGCATCTGTGTATAAACTTTGATATATTTATGGGATCAGGCATCCTCGATAATCTCCAGGGTATACGTTACGATCACTCTCCACTATACTCTGGATGCATCCACGGCGATTGGATGGCTTTTTATCCAATCAGGTGCCTACGCAGGGAAGTTGAGCGTACCAATCACAACTCACTTTCGCTTCTTAAATTATCTAACCGTTTAAACTTGGCAACACAATTGATGCAGAGGTACTCTGAAAGAAGTAGAAGGAGTTCTGTCATATATTTTTTAAAGTTTCAGATCTGTCAATTTGTCTTTATTATTTCCCCAAAAATCTGTTTGGCACTGCGAACAAACCTTCGCGACTGCGACCGCTATCCTTGTTGACACTGGCAAGCTCGGTTGTAACGGCGGCTTAGCTGATTGGCTACTGTGAGAATGCGGAGCCAGCCAAGGGAGGTAATAAAATCATCGCCCTAAGCCGTGGATGCATCCAGGGTATAGTGGAGAGTTATCGTAACGTACACCCTGGAGATTATCGAGGATGGGGATCAGGGTGCAACTTTGTTTGTGTTGTTAACATTGGTTATGAGAAACCGTTCATAATTTATGGCTAGGGGGGCTGATGATGATTTTTATTGAGAAGCATGTACAATGTGAATGATCCCCCTAAAATTTCTGTACAAAGTAAGTGACACCCCCCCCCCCCTTCTCCTGCTTGTCATGTACAAAAGCAATTATCCTCCCCCTTCCCATAATTTTTAAGCATTATTTTTAAAAATATGTATTATGTACAAAATTCATGACCCCCTCCCCAGAACAATATGCGTGACCCCCTCTCCAGTTAAAATCATCATCACACCCACACCCATTCACACATTCACTCACTCACTCACTCACTCTTTCAGTGGCATCTTCAAGCCAGGCATGAATGCTATCCTTGGACCAACTGGAAGTGGGAAGTCATCGTGAGTGCTCGTGTCAGGTCTTAATTAATGTTTATTCAGCAGGTTTTTAATTAGTATCACACCATGTAGGATGACTAGACTGTAGCCAATTAGATTGTCATTTCTAGAGCTGACCATCAGTCTAGATCACAGAGATCGATAAACAGCAACTACATATCGATTGATTATCTAGAAATATCAGAGACGTAACTCTGAGCAAAAATGCCAAAAGTGTCTGAAAGAAACGAATATGTTCGCATCACTGGTGAGTGGTGACATGTATTTACTTGGATTATTTACAAAATAGCATCCTGTACATAATTTAGAAGCATACCATAAATAAAGTCCTTAAACTGCATATTGTGTGACAGTGAGAAAATTAATCTTTTTTCTGTCACAAACGTTAATGTACGACATTATCGATAACACAATTTTCATGATATTTCTGATTATCCATCATTTTACAAGCCCTGGCCATTTCAGAACATTTATGTTGAAGAAGTGATATAATAAGTCTCCGGAATGTTACATTAGGGCCAACTTTGTAACCTATTCAATACTTGTGTGTGCAGCAGAGAGTGGAAGCAGACCATTTCACCAAAATAACTTATATACTTTAACATGTGTTTCATTTCTCTCCTTAGGTATGTTATATATAGACATTAATATCCTGCTGAAACCTCTGTAAAGGAGGCTGCTGGACGCTATATGCATGCCTGCGCTGAAGTAACTAACTCTCCATTTTGTATAATCCATGATGGATTACTGTAATTTTGGATTGTGTGTGCATGTAATGACAGAAATGTCGGATATACACATTGATAAGGGAACTTGCTAGATGACATGTGGGCAACAGGTAGATGTGTTTGTTTCAGACTGCTGGATGTGCTGGCCGGCAGGAAAGACCCGGTTGGCCTGAGAGGTAACTTGCTATTGGATGGTGCCCCGCCCCCTGGCAACTTCAAATGCATGGTGGGATATGTTGTACAGGTATGTACTCTGGGGGGTGGGTACGTGATAGGAAACACTGGCATGTGTCAATTTGTTGTAGCTCTTGATATTGATGTATGAACTATTAATAGCTCTTACCACTACGTCAAAAAAAAATGTTCTTATCTTCCCCCAAATGCTGGAGGTAAACATATATTTCTTACACCAAGGTTTTAAAGGGGACCAGCTATGATTGGGCTGATATCCACCAAGCTATCTCTAAGATGCCTCTATATCTTGGCAAATGAAATGTCTTGTATAACATGCGGGTACAAGGTTCATGGAAAAACATTCCTGTCGTGCTTATTATGACAAACACACACACACACCTCTCTCCCCACAAAATTTTCCCTGAGGAGCATTTCCACCAACCTTTGGACATTTAACCCACCCACCCAAACACACCCGCACATGGAAGTATACAGTTCATTGAACACCACCCTATTTGGCCAATTATGACAGCCACATGAAAGTACTTCCTTATCTAACCTACTGTGACGGCTGTCAAGCATGCCACTACAAGGGTCAGGGAATACCTCCCTATATAACCTACTATGACGACTTGTGAAGCATGTCAGTACAAGGGTTAGGGAATACCTCCCTATCTAACCTACTGTGACGGCTGTCAAGCATGCCACTACAAGGGTCAAGGAATACCTCCCTATCTAACCTACTGTGACGGCTGTCAAGCATGCCACTACAAGGGTCAGGGAATACCTCCCTATCTAACCTACTGTGACGGCTGTCAAGCATGCCACTACAAGGGTCAGGGAATACCTCCCTGTCTAACCTACTGTGACGGCTGTCAAGCATGCCACTACAAGGGTCAGGGAATACCTCCCTATCTAACCTACTGTGACGGCTGTCAAGCATGCCACTACAAGGGTCAGGGAATACCTCCCTATCTAACCTACTGTGACGGCTGTCAAGCATGCCACTACAAGGGTCAGGGAATACCTCCCTATCTAACCTACTGTGACGGCTGTCAAGCATACCACTACAAGGGTCAGGGAATACCTCCCTATCTAACCTACTATGACGGCTTATGAAGCATGTCAGTACAAGGGTCAGGGAATTCCTCCCTATATAACCTACTATGATGACTTGTGAAGCATGTCAGAACAAGAGTCAGGGAATACCTCCCTATATAGCCTACTATGACGACTTTTGAAGCATGTCAGTACCAGGGTCAGGGACTACCTCCCTATATAACCTACTGTGACGGCTTATTAAGCATGTCAGTAGAAGGGTCAGGGAATACCTCCCTATATTACCAACTATGACGGCTTATAACTCATGCCACTTCAAGCGTCAGGGAATACCTCCCTTTATAACCTGCTGTGACGGCTTATGAAGCATGTCAGTACAAGGGTCAGGGAATACCTCCCTATATAACCTACTGTGACGGCTTATGAAGCATGTCAGTACAAGAGTCAGGGAATACCTTCCTATATAACCTACTGTGACGGCTTATGAAGCATGTCAGTACAAGGGTCAGGGAATACCTCCCCATCTAACCTACTGTGACGGCTTATGAAGCATGTCAGTACAAGAGTCAGAGAATACCTCCCTAAATAACCTACCATGACGGCTTATGAAGCATGTCAGTACAAGGGTCAGGGAATACCTCCCTATATAACCTACTGTGACGGCTTATGAAGCATGTCAGTACAAGGGTCAGAGTATACCTCCCCATCTAACCTACTGTGACGGCTTATGAAGCATGTCAGTACAAGAGTCAGGGAATACCTCCCTATATAACCTACCATGGCGGCTTATGAAGCATGTCAGTACAAGGGTCAGGGAATACCTCCCTATATAACCTACTATGATGACTTGTGACGCATGTCAGTACAAGAGTCAGGGAATACCTCCCTATATAACCTACTATGACGAGGGGCGGTGGGGTAGCCTAATGGATAAAGCGCATGCTCGTCACGCCGAAGACCCGGGTTCGAATCCCCACATGGGCACAATGTGTGAAGCCCATTTCTGGTGTCCCCCGCCGTGATGTTGCTGGAATATTGCTAAAAGCGGCGTAAAACTAAATTCACTCACTCACTATGACGGCTTATGAAGCATGTCAGTACAAGGGTCAGGGAATACCTCCCTGTATAACCTACTGTGACGGCTTATGAAGCATGTCAGTACAAGGGTCAGGGAATACCTCCCCATCTTACCTACTGTGACGGCTTATGAAGCATGTTAGTACAAGAGTCAGGGAATACCTCCCTATATAACCTACTGTGACGGCTTATGAAGCATGTCAGTACAAGAGTCAGGGAATACCTCCGTATATAACCTACTATGACAGTTAGTGACAAGTGCAAGTTTCAATGAAAATGTTCTATTTTGACAAACAAAATAATGAGAATTTACACATTATGCTGTATGTAGGCACTGGTAGTATATTCTGGTGTCTCAGTGTTGGGGCATTAATTTATATCTGGTCCTTTTCTTAGGTATGAAGAACATCATAAATAAGGACTTGCAGCAAATCTGTGCTAAAATCACCTGTAATCAAGTATTGCTGTGTATACAGATCATGCTATCTTACTTAGCTTTACAATTCAAATTTAGGATGATGTCGTCATGGGAACTCTGACAGTGAGAGAGAATTTCCAGTTCTCTGCAGCTTTACGGTTACCCTCGGATACCACAAAGATGGAGAGAGATGCCCGTGTGAATGCTGTGATAGATGAACTTGGGCTGACTCAGTGTGCTGACACCAGGGTGAGATTAACACCATTGTTTGTAGCTTAGCCCAACTCTACAGCCATTTCAATGTCCATCCGTGTGTTGTTGAATCTGGGCATAGAACATTTTCACATTTCATCATAGTGTCTTGTTGAATCTGGGCATAGAACACTTTCACATTTCATCATAGTGTCTTGTTGAATCTGGGCATTGAACACTTTCACATTTCATCATATTGTCTTGTTGAATCTGGGCATTGAACACTTTCACAATTCATCATAGTGTCTTGTTGAATCTGGGCATTGAACACTTTCACTTTTCATCATAGTGTCTTGTTGAATCTGGGCATTGAACACTTTCACTTTTCATCATAGTGTGTTGTTGAATCTGGGCATTGAACACTTTCACATTTCATCATAGTGTCTTGTTGAATCTGGGCATTGAACACTTTCACTTTTCATCACAGTGTCTTGTTGAATCTGGGCATAGAACACTTTCACATTTCATCATAGTGTCTTGTTGAATCTGGGCATTGAACACTTTCACTTTTCATCATAGTGTCTTGTTGAATCTGGGCATTGAACACTTTCACTTTTCATCATAGTGTCTTGTTGAAGTTGGGCATTGAACACTTTCACTTTCATCATAGTGTGTTGTTGAATCTGGGTATTGAACACTTTCACATTTCATCATAGTGTCTTGTTGAATCTGGGCATAGAACACTTTCACATTTCATCATAGTGTCTTGTTGAATCTGGGCATAGAACACTTTCACATTTTATCATAGTGTGTTGTTGAATCTGGGTATTAAGTATTCACATATCATCATTGTGTTGTTAATAAGATTATGTGAATATTACAAAGGCTGGTTATAGTTTATGTGAATATAAAGCTGGAGAGTACTAAGATGATGTGAATATTTATATGGGCTGTTTATGGGAGTATGTAGCTGCTTATTAATGAGATTATATGAATATTTATATGGGCTGGTTATGAGTTTATGTGAATATATATCTGGTTATTAATGATATTACATTATGATTGATCTAGGTTGGTAATGAGTTTATTCGTGGTGTGTCTGGTGGTGAGAGAAAGCGAACAAACATCGGTATGGAGCTGATTATCTCCCCTCCCGTGCTGTTCCTGGACGAACCAACCACAGGCCTGGATGCCAGCACGGCTAATGCAGTCATGTACTTGCTTAGAAGGTGAGATGGAGCTGAGGTGACACAGACTAGATAGATGCATGCAGTCTCCCATTTTTTATGGGATTTGACTTAAATAAGTTTGATTTTTTTCTCAAATAGACCAAAACAAAATGGCTAA
This sequence comes from Haliotis rubra, assembly GCF_003918875.1. Classification (NCBI taxonomy): domain Eukaryota; kingdom Metazoa; phylum Mollusca; class Gastropoda; order Lepetellida; family Haliotidae; genus Haliotis; species Haliotis rubra. The sequence goes on along the minus strand of NW_025767111.1, from coordinate 884,350 downwards.
ATGTTTGATGAGACAGTATTGATATTAAAAATACTCTTTGTATACTAGAACTACAGAAAGTGTACATTAATAATATAAGTCCCTATAGAATGGTCATCTTTCCCTTAGACTTGAGGTTTGTTTGTTTTACTTCAGACTGGCCTTGAAGGGTCGTACCATCGTGTTCTCCATCCACCAGCCTCGTTTCTCTATATTCAAAGTGTTTGACAACCTGATGCTGCTGTCGGGGGGTGAGGTCGTCTACCATGGAGCAGCACCTGATGCTCTCCAGTACTTCAAGTCAATCGGTATGTCTCAGCTTCCTGTCACCCATGGCGTGATTCATATCCAACATCCTACGTACATGTGTTCTGAGCTACGTACATGTGTACACCAGTTCACGCGTGCCAAATGCTTTATTTCCATAGATCATGGAGAAAATATTTTCCAATTTAGGAATGTCATGGAGTCAGAAAGCTGACTCTACGAATGTAGATTTCTTTGATCCAGGTTACATCTGTGAGGAACACAACAACCCTCCGGACTTCTTCCTGGACGTCATCAATGGCGACTACAACACCGTTGATAACTTTGAGGCCCCAGACGAGAAAGAAAATGGTTTGTGGACTCATTTATTACAAAAGATATTGGTCACGATTGTAAGACATAAAGCATTGTGAGAGTGAATAGGTGAAGACTTCAAAATGCTGTGTATTTGAGTTTTATGAAGTCATAACGGTCTAAAGTGGGGGAGGGGGGAAGTGGAAAGAGCAGATTGTAGACATTAAAACGCAATTGAAACTCACTGGTTAAAGCATGGCACTGGCAAGCGAAGAAAATGGGATAGAAACCCCAAATTGTTGGATCGATATGACCAAGGGATGTAACTCTCTACAACAACAGGGCCAGCCTACTTCATACATTACATCATTGATGATGGAGTTGAGTGTTTTTCTTGTTACTCAAATGACTGAATGTGAATGCAAGGAAATCCAGTGGACACAAGCCACCCACTGTTTGGCCGTGTGTTTCAAAATGGGGTTCCGAAGACTTGCGACCTGAATGTAACCATTTTAATTCAAATTTAACTGCTGTAATCCAGATAAACTGGGTATTTGTGTAAAATAGGAAAGAAAAAAAAGCAGATTTTTACAAATGTCTGTGTATAATATATGCATTAATTACTACTTTTACGCTTTGAATGTGTGCTGGCAACAATCTGGCAGTAATCAGAACTACATAAATATCCAGAATGAAAATACTGATACCCAGTTGAAATTGGAAATGCTTCATCAACTCGGAAACCATGGGTAAAATGCCCATTTGGCTGTATGCTTATCTAGAGCCCTGGTATTCCTTTGTTTTATTGATAAATAATATCATGCAGAACTTCTACTCATGTTTGCTGAAACTGGACTTGAAGACTTCTCCTGCAATGACTTGAAGGACATACATAACCATAACTGACACAGAGACTTTGTAATAGTGGGGGTTTTGGTTATTTTTATTATTGTATTTTTCTACAGCCTGGTGAATGCACTTGTTAATGTAATTTTCATCAAACTTATTTTGCGAGTCCCTGTAGAAATATTGAGCAATGACTCTGTGGATAAATGTGACTATGGTAAATTAACCTTTTATCCTTAAAATGTATTGTAACTGATATTACTTGTCAGTCAGTCCAACATACCTAAGTGTCCACCACTGCACAATCATCTATATTATGCACCCACCCACGCACGCACGCACTCACGCACGCGCACCCACCCACACACGCACGCACACACATATACACGCACAAAACACACACACACACACACACACACCAGCTTATCAAAACTGAGAAGAAACTATTGTCTCATTCGCAATTGTGGATCAGTTGCTACAGAGTTGTCTCCCCTTTTCCTTGTCGTTTGACTATTTCTCTAGTACAGTCCCATACCTCCGTTATTTTCACTTGTTGCATCATTAAGAGCTGACAAATGATAAATGACAAATGATACATGGTTTAACCCCTTTTTAAGGAGGGATAACTCTCTGTATTCTTAAATTTCATATAAAATTACAATTTCTCCTTATCCAGACTCATACTTATTGCTTATCCCACTTTCCCTCCGAAGGTCGAGTGGAAACCGCTGTCCTAATGTTCCCAAGAACAGTCAAAACTTTACTCATCCCTTTAGGGCCCCTTGCCTCCTTCCCGCCACTGCGTCCCACGCGACTGCGGCCACATTGTCACTCTCTCCTCAATCGCCCACTTAGACGGTTGGGCTGGCACCTCGGGTCCCTTTTATAGCCTTGTTCTCTATTAAGTTAGGCCCAAATCTCAATTTGTTTGTTGTAAATGGTTTTTCATATCCTTTAGCAATCACAACCATGTATTTGTAATGAATTTACGTTGCTAATTTCTGGGGTTTCTCACTTTGTTGTTGTTTGCAGACATGCTGTGACACATGCGATCTTGTCAACAATGCAGATACCAGCTGTCTGCGTCTGATCAACACCCTGTGTGCCCTTCTTGTACTACTACGTCGTGTACCACTATTTCACGATGTATACATTGTGCACAATTGTCAGATTATTTATTCAATAAATATCCTTTGTCTTGTTTACGTAAAAAGATGGACAAGAAGAAGCTTGATAACGCTAAAGCGGTGGCAGACAAGGGTAAGACGCAGCCTGTAGAACGTGAGTTAACCCCGTTATTGTCATGTGGGGATGAGATATATCCCTTAGTTAATACTTCACATTCACCACTGGAATTCCTCACAGTGGATTTACCAGTTTCTGCCTCTCACAAGGAAGTAGTATCGCAGCCCCGTCTAAAGAGGAAAACTCCTGAGACGGGGTCTGATTTGAAAAAGCTGGCAAAATTGAAGAAGAAATCGTCCTCAAAATCATCAAAGTCAACGCACCCGAACCCTACGCAACAACAAGTGCAAACTACACTGTCGACGTTCGGGAACCCAGGTTCCCTACCTTCCACCTACGTAGGACCTTTGCAGACGTCGGGGTTCACAAACTCACGTCACTCACATGCTCCTCCTTCATTGATGAAGCCTCCACAAACTACGGTTGTGAACCCACCAACTATATCCTCTACTAGGATGTTTCCAGCTGCTCAAACTTCGGTCAACCCAGCTAGAAATACGGCTACATCGTTCCCGAACATACACAGATATCCTCCGACGTTCGCGAACCGCCTCTACCAGGCTTCGGGAACCCGTTCACATATCCATATCCAATATCATTGCCTTTCGCTCTGGCTCAGCCGGACTTTGTCGCTAACGTCACTCGACAGGTTGTGTTGGCTATGCAACAGCAACATTCTACTCGGGATTTGGATCGACCTATTCATCAATCTACATCGAATCCATCTATTACTGACGATACTATTTGGGTGGAAACTCAGATATCGGAGGATAGTACACAGGATGATCCTTATTCGTCTATATATACAGACTCTGAATTATTAGCCTGGATTGCGGATGGCTTAGCTATCACGTCTCCTACGCGAAATTCATCGCCAGCAGACACATATCTTATCCAGGAGGATATTGTTACAATTCCACCCGTCATACCTGTTTAGAGGTAGCAGATACGCTAAGCGCAGCATTCGAGAAGGCAATGAAATCTCAAGGTGAACATGCGCCTCCTTTTAATTCTCAAAATGTCCCTCTTCACAACATGGATGCCTTTCTCAGAGCACCTGAACTTGATGAAGACTGCTCCTTAATGAGTGACTCAAAGTCTCTCTCCCACAGAGTCGCGGACAAGAAATTGACACAATTGAATATGACAACTCGTCGAGCTTTCTTTGGATTAGCGCGATTTCGAGCTGTAAACAAAGCAATGCTCAATGCCTTACAATACCCACAGACGGATAGAGAACATATATTATTATCAGCTATATCGGCTCAGAAGAGAGATCAGGAATTTATCTCTGACCATTTGGGTTCTACATCGGCTGGACTCACCTTATTACGTCATCATGGTCTACTTGCATCTTGTCAATGGACGGATATGTATACGAAGCCTCTTCTTTGCAAACCATGGGCTACTCCCACCATTTTTGATGGAGCTATTTGGGAGTCTCTAGGGAAGTTTCACATTACTCAAAGGATCAAATACTCATAAAATCAGTCCAAACAATGAATACCATGTTCAAACAATCAGCACAGCGTATGCAGTTTCGATCCCACTTCACGGGAATTCAACACGCTAAGGACATGAAATTCATGTATCCTCAGACTTCCATACCATCTTTTCGTCGCTCAAACGACAACAGATGCCGTTCTGCCAGAGGCTGTTTCTCCGGCGGTTCTTGCTCGCGAGGATGAAGGAACAGTTTGGAATGACTGGTCGCTTCCATCCCCAGTCATTCCCATAGAACATTCAACAGTGGGTGGACGTCTCGGACATTACTGGAAAAATTGGGAAATATTAAAGGACGACTATGTAACTCAAGTACTTAGCGAAGGCAACCACATTCAACTGAAAGCCATGTCCCCCTTGAGCAGGTTTTTGCTGGTATTTCATAACCCGGAATGTCAACAATCAACATTGCTTGAAGCATTTCAAGGGTGACACTACCAATGGAAGGTACTCCCCTTTGGAATTTCTTCGGCCTGTGGCTATTTATTCGTGTAACCAAGCCCATAGTGGCTTATCTACATCGCAAGGGAATACGCAGTGCCTTTTAACTAGGCGACAGTATACAGGCTCATCAACAAGCAGATCAACTCAAACTTCAGTTGAACTTCACCATACAACTATTAACCCAGCTGGGTTGATTAGTCAATCTTATGAAACCGGCGGAACTCGACTCTACACTTGATCGACACTACAAGTTTCTCGGAATCAGATTCCTCACTGCAGAGAATTGTCCCGGAGGATCGTTGGACCAAAATTCAAGCATGTCTCCCACATGCTGTCAATAAGAACTTGGCAGGAAATCTTAGGACTTCTCACATCAACGCAAGCACTAAGGCAGTGGACGACTGCAACTGAGACCAATCCAACATTTCCTCAAACCGTATCTCGATCGTCCGAATTTCAAAATCTCAAACCTTACCTGATATGGTGGGCGGACAAATTGAATGTTTGCATAGGAACCTTTTTACAAGAGCCGGCGTACACTCTACATCTTTACGTAGATGCCTCTCTCCATACTTCACTTCAACACAGAAGGTGCGTCAGAAATTTGGTCTTCGGAAGAAAAGAATTTACAGATAAACCTGCTCGAATTCAAAGCGTTCATAAACACCATACAACACTGATCGCATCTCTTCAGAAATCAATTCCACATGATAAACACGCGTACGGACAACGCGGCAGTCGCCTTTCACATAAATCTACAAGGCACTACGAAGTCGACTCCACTGTTGAATTTGACATTCCGTCTATTCAATGTAGCGGAGAGGCTGAACCTGCGGATAAAGGCTCGTCACATCCTAGGAGCAACCAATGTCATAGCCGACGTGTTATCCCGACCAATCACACAGTCTCCCACGGAATGGATGCTACATCCGGAAGCATTTCTACTGTTAACATGAAATCATGGATGTCCGCTCTTAGATCTATTTGCAGCTCGATTCAATCGGCAAATAACGACATTCGTCTCGCGGATTCCGGACCCACTAGCATGGTCCCTAGATGCACAAGCCATTCCATGGGAAGGTCTAGACGCTTACGCGTTTCCACCACCAGAAGAGTTTTGACCGGTTTGCTACTAGCAAAGGATTCTCAGCCATGAAAGCTTCACACCCTCAAGTTGCGGAATAGTTATGCCTTGTGAGAGCTACTAGACAGTAGACACTAGATCTACTCTCTCTCAACTTACCTAGTGGCTATTAGTTCGGTTCTCACTATGAACTCAGGAGTAAAACTCAATTTGAAACGAACTGCCACTAGACGAAGGAATTCATTCCGTTGTCTACTGCAACATCTACGGAAGTCTCCAGAACTACGATCTCCTTTTGGATAAGAGCAGTCATATTACAAGCATATAAAGCAGCAGGATTGGATCCGCCTAGAGCTAGACACTAGCATCGACCTTAGCTCTACATGGCAACTGCTCCCTATCATCCATCATGGAAGGCTGCTTTTGGAGATCAGGGACTGTCTTCGCCAACCATTATCTCAGAGATATTGCCACGGAAGATGTATCTGGTATCCACCATTTCGGACCGCTCATAGTGGCACAACAATTGACAGTTCCGACCAGACGATAGAAAGGATTAAAACTCACCCTTATCACGTAGACTTGTGACGTCAGTTTACTGTCCCATAACCACCGACCGAGAGTCCAGGCTCCCCTGTCTTACAAGATAAGTCAGCGCATGAGTGATGATATTCAGTTTCGAAAGTAGCCCCTTTCTTAATATATGGATCGTTTAAGACAACTAGAATATAGAATTCTCAGTGTGTCTTTGAAGTCCACTAACTTGTAAGATTTGCTTCTTTTACTTCGGCATGAGAAGGTGGTCCCCCGCTCAACCAGTCGCAGAATTAGAAGAACATAGAAGAGTTCCCAGGTATATATCATCAGACCAGGACTTGATCGAATAGTCATGGGGAATCCTGATGGGTGGTTGACCTACCACCCGTCTGTCGGATTCAAGCAATAAGTATGAGTCTGGATAAGGAAAAATATGATTTTTTTTGGATAAAATTGATATTTTGTACTTATCTTGACTCATATGCTGAGAATACCCGTGAAGATCCGGGGTAGAATAGGTCTTCAGCATCCCATGCTTGCCACAAAAAGCGACTATGCTTGTTGTAAGAGGCGACTAACGGGATCGGGTGGTCAGGCTCGCTGACTTGGTTGACACATGTCATTGGTTCCCAATTGCGCAGATCGATGCTCATGCTGTTGATCACTGGATTGTCTGGTCCAGACTCGATTATTTACAGACCGCCGCCATATAGCTGGAATATTCCTGAGTGCGGCGTAAAACTAAACTCACTCACTCACTCATACGCTGAGGGCCCTCCCAAACGTCCCCTCTCATCACTATCTGGCTTCCCTGTAAGCTAGTGGGGGCTTAATTCGGAGAGAGTGACAATGTGGCCACGTGGGACGCAGTGGCGGGAAGGAGGCAAGGGGCCCTATAGGGGTGAGTAAAGTTTTGACTGTTCTTGGGAATATAAGGAAAGGGGTTTCCACTCAACCTTCGGAAGGAAAGGGAGATAAGCAATACGTATGAGTCAGGATAAGTACAAAATATCAATTTTATCATAAAACTTACATTTTTCAGAAAACAGCAATCTTCAAGAAAGTCTCGTACAGAGTTTCAGACAGTCACAGTTGCACGACAAGTAAGCATATTGCACCAACGGAATAACGTTTGAACTATTTAAGAAACACATGGTCATATAAGAGATAATGAAGAAGGTTTTATTCAAAGGTTTAGTTGGTTATCCTATACAGTATCCAATATCAGCATGTAAGATATATACACATGAAAAAACGCATCGTTTTATAGTATCAATAGTTTACCATAAACCATAGCAAAGGAACTTATTGAATCATCAATTCAACTTACTATCTCTATAAACTGAGCTTCAAGGAATAATTAAATGGTAAATCTAAATGCTAAAATAATGACTGGGCATAGTTTATTCCTAGAAGCAAACATGACAAACAATTAACTCGTTTTATAGTGCTGATAACTATGGTTGCATGACGTTAACACAGGGCAATCATTCTCAATATTCTGTCATGAAATCCTCATCGGAAATTACATAAGTATCAACAACCGAGCAAAATTTCAATGTCTGGTGTAACCTCTGCCAACTGCAATAACATCTCTCACCCTCCTCTCTGAACTCTGTGAGGTCTTGAGGTATTCCGGTTCATTTTTGATGAAGGGATTGTTCCAAGATTCCGTATCAGAGGATGTCGTATTCTGCAACCCATAATATCCCAAAAATGCTTTATGGGATTGGATGCCTTTCTCAGACTGGAGTTCTGGACTAAAGGCAGGCCAGTGTAGAGTTGCTAACACCTCTTGATGTAAGGAATCACCAATGGCATCCACACAATGTGGCCTAGCGTTATCGTCCATGAAGACTGGCCTTGTGTTCGGAGGATGGTCATCGAAATGTGGTACACCAACCCTGTCTCAGATGTTCGTGATGAACTGTATTATTATATAAGCATCATATTAAGCTTGGGGCTATCAATAGCTATAAGGGTTTAAAAATCATAGATGTGGTGTTTGCCATAACCCCAGAGAAAGTCAATGATTGAAAACCAAGACATCTCTGAATACACAATGCCATTTAGAAAGTGGCCAGATGTAACAAATGTTATATTTGGGATTACACTTTCTCAGTACAGATTCTAGTACTTTTATTGGCTTGAGTCCCATCCAGGATTTGAACCCACACCCTCAGAGAGTCAAGCACCTGATCACCAGCACACAAGTATTATCCCAAACATAACATTTGTTACAAGACATCTTTGTCCACAATAATGTCAGCCAGGCTCTGCAGTATGTCTGTTGTGGGTCACGTGGTAAGAATCGAGATGCAGAAATGGAGTTGGTGCCCACCCGAACCCATCCTTATTGTGATAGGCAGGACAAGTGGATAGAGTAGTAATGCCTTATGTCGTAATGGCAGTGGATGCTGGTCTCGAGTGCAGTGCATGACAGGCAGCATAAAACACAAAGGTAGCTGAATAGCAACAGTGACAAAACAAGTACAGAGCCCTATTTCATCGAGGATGATATCATCAAACATTCAGAAGGGCAAGACCACTCAATGTGGGATTTCTTATTAGATTATTTTAGCATAAAAAGATTTTCATCTGACAAAATTGTAAATGCGTATGGCAAGGGCTTGTTAGATTTATGCTCAGTTCTCAACATTCATATAATGAATGGACGATGTGGATCCCACTCAGAAATAGGCGACCCTACGTTTATTGGTCATAACGGAACAAGTGTAGTAGATTATATATTAAGTTCAACATCAATTTTTGATAGTGTGCTTGACTTTGCAATCCCTTCCCGCACAGAATCCGACCATCGTCCTCTTACTATGAAGTTACGTGCACTTCACACATATCATACAACAACTGAGAAACAGTCATATAGATTTGTTTGGCATAATGATAAACTTGAGCTCTTTAGACAAAATATGTTCTCATAAAGTATTCAAGAGTTACTAAGCCAGTCAGCACATTTCTTATTTATAAACGTTGATAGGAGCATAGACTTTATTGTACAAGCACTTTGCACAGCTGCCTCAGATATGAAAAAACGAACTGGTAAGAGAGGAAACAGAGCTCAAACTTGGCATGATGCAGAGTGTGATAAACTGAAAAAAGAAAGATGCAAATATTTAAATAGGTTTCGTAAATCGAAGGATGTTCGAGCTCTAGAGGATTAACATTGCATTAGAAATACGTACAATGCAGTTTGTAAACAAAAAACGAAGTGACTATTTGAAACTGAAACAACAACAATTAGAAAATAGTGTTAACAATTCTAAACAGTTTTGGTCTTCGCTGAAAAAAATGAATGGGGAAGCAAGACAAACAAATGACATTGAGATCAATGAATGGTATTCCTATTTTAGAATTGTTTTCTTCATCTGAAATTAATGATGCCATGAATAACTATACAGCCAGTCAGGGCGATAAAAATAATTGTCAAAGATGTGATATAAATAACTCAATGACAAATGACATACTTGACGCTCCAAAAACTCGAGAAGAAATCATAAATAGTATTAGACAATTGAAGCTGAACAAATCACCAGGAATAGATGATACTATCTCCGAATTTTTCTTACACTCATCAGATATTCTACTCCCATATCTTGAATTATTGTTTAATGTCATTCTTGAAAATGGTTTTTTTCTTCCACATTCATGGTCGATTGGTATCATTGTACCTATTCATAAGCATGGTGATACAAATCAAACTGAAAACTATAGAGGGATTACTCTTCTAAGTGTCTTTCGTAAAATATTCACTGCCATCATAAATAAACGTCTAATATTCTGGGCAGAATCCTTTGATAAGATAAGCGAATCCCAAGCTGGCTTTAGAAAAGGATATATTACTACTGACAACATATTTGTTTTACATTCACTTATACAGAAATATTTAAATAAGAAAGGTACCAAATTCTATGTTCTCTTTGTAGATTTTGCAAAGGCTTTCGACTCTGTTCAAAGAGAAAGGTTATGGAATCTTCTAGACAATCATTCCTTAAGCAGTAAAATGAGTAAACTTTTAAGAAGTATTTATGATAACGTAAAGATGTGTGTGAGAAACAATAATGAAATATCTGAAACCTTTGAGAGCCAAATAGGAGTAAGACAAGGTTGTATCTTGAGTCCATTTCTATTTTCTTTCTTTATCAATGAACTAGCAATACATGTACATATTCATGAAAACTGATCAAATGGTATTCAGCTACATCCAGATATAGTACAGCTATTTCTTCTATTATTTGCTGATGATATCATACTTTTCTCTAGCACTATTCGCAGATTACAAGCAGAAATAAATAAATTAGAAACATGCTGTCATGAATGGAAACTAACCGTAAATAGAGATAAAACTAAAATAGTTGTGTTCAAGAATGGAGGTAAACTTGCTGCAAAAGAGAAATGGCATTATCAAGGTGAAATGATAGAATCAACTATGTCTTACAAATACTTAGGAGTTTACTTTACAAACCACCTATCGTGGTCTTTACATGTCAGAAATGCATCGATGCAAGCAAAGAAAATACTAATTGGTATTATTATATATATTTATATTCTAGGTGACTTGTCACACAAATCATATTTTAGAATCGTTGATGCTAAGATAAGTACATTTATATGCAATAAAAAAATTCCTTGGGGTTAAAGTTACTACTTCAAACATAATGGTTTATGGTGAATGTGGTAGGTTTCCATTATTTGTTGAATCTAAAATGAAAGTAGTAAAATATTGGTTAAAAATCTTAAATATGCCATCTTACAGATTACCCAAAAAATATTACAATATGAAGATTTTGTACGATAGAAATGGAAAACGCAATTGGGTCACAGATGTCAAAAATTTACTATTTTCTACTGGTTTCGGTAATATATGGCTAGAACAGTGCATAGACTCGCATCCAACTTTTCTCATATCCATTAAACAAAGGTTACAAGATATATATCTCCAGACTTGGCTTGACCAATTATATGTATCAAATAAATGTTTCTATTACAGAATGTTTAAGCAATCTATATACAATGAAACCTATCTATCATATTTGAATGTAAGGAAATAAAGAATCACGCTTACAAAATTTCGTTGCTCCTCCTATGATTTGTTAATAGAAACAGGTAGATATATTGGAATAAAAAAAGTCGATAGAATATGTAAAATGTGTGACTTGAACCTAATTGAAGATGAATATCATTTTCTTTGTGTTTGTCCAGCCTACCACAATTTAAGAAATAAGTATATTACTTTGAACATAACAATATTTATACATTTATATCTCTGTTAACCTACTCTAGCAAGCAACACCTGGAAAAGTTGTCAATGTCCCTATACCATGCCTTTTTACACAGGAGAAATGTACTCTCTACTGCCTAATAACTACATAGTCAGTATACATGTACTATAGGCCTGTGGCCTCCTAAGTGCAAATAAAGACTTGCAATCATAAAGACTTGGACAACACAAGTTATTGGAGTCTCGTGCTACATACAGTTCCATGGCGCACAGTTCAGTCACACCATTCACTCGCTCACATATGATTGAAGAACAAATAATCTGGGGTAACAAACATCTTAAACAATCCAGCTTGTATGTGCAAATAACGTTCGATGGACCTACCTGATACATCATATTGCAGACTGATGGATGAGGTCACGGAGATCTATGACAAGTACATGAAGAATGATGAGAATGGCACAGTTGTTCGGATGCCACGAGTGCCCTATGCCACGTCTTTCTTCAATCAGGTACAGATTACAAACCTTATTCGCTCGGCACAAATTAACACATTTTAAGCTTTGCTTCCTGCAGATTTTATTTTCTGACTCTAAATAATGGTTGAAATGAGCAACAGGAAAACTAATTCATGTTTCAGCTGATGGTTGTCTCAGGAAGAACAATAAGAAATATCATCCGCAATCCCCAGACCTCCATATTGCAGGTGAAGGCCGAATTACATATTTTGGTATATTTTCTATGCGTTAAGAACTTGGATAATATAGATAATTATAGATAAGATAATGTCAACGGGCAGCTCTGTTGGAAGGTACAACCCAAACACGTACGAGAATTCTCTGGTTTTGGTTTCAAATCCAAAGTCCCCCTGACTATGTTCCCAGGGTTCCCCTAAGGGGCTAACCTCTATGATCTGTGACCTCTATAAGGCTATGTATGTGAGGGAGAATATTTATTATGTTCCTCGTTTATGTCCTTACAGCAACTTGAAGTCAATAAAGTGCTAAAGTGTGCCTGTTTATATGTTTCATTGGGGAACTTCCACAGATGTCAGGCTTATAACTGTTCAGGTTTTGTTTCTGAAATGGTTGATGGTGATGTTTTGTCATCCGATGATGATTCTTGTTGTGTTTTCAGGTGATCGTAATGATAATCTTTGCACTGATTGTTGGTGCTATTTACTTTGATGTGGATGACACTGCATCAGCAGGTATACAGAACAGGTGAGTCAGGAGACTTTGCCTGTGTTGTTTCATCTGCCATTATATCCCTCGCTTGCATGTATTGTCCCTCTGCATGGACTGAGAGATGATGTAAGAATGTATGCTGTCGAATTGCCACACAAATAGTTCTCAGGGCGTCCTAATGCAAATTCTAGAGTAGTAATGACTGTTCGTTGGTACAGTTGTCCCAGATATGACAACAGTAGTCGAAGTTAGCCAGGATAAAAGACCTATACAAAGTATCAAGCGTATTTCTGGTCAGTCTTTCTTTCCTAAGAATTTCGTTGATTTGTATTTCAATGAACAATCACTTTGAAGTGTAATTCCTAAATGGTTACGACTTTGTACTTGATTAATAAAAGTATCCTCCAAGTATAAGTTTGGTTTAACACTAGATCTGCCATATAAATATGTTGACCGCGTCATTATTCTGTATTTACTGTTCACATTTATCGTAGTATACTGAGACAAAACTGTTATTTCATTTATATCGTTGTTAAAAAGATATCAGAATTTGTCCATATCCGTTTTAGTCGTGGATGAGTTTTCTATTTGTGTATTAAGCCAGTCTGTGTACCGGGTGAGTTTGGTTTGCTTCCAGAGTCGGCGCATTCTTCTTCATCATCATGAACCAGATTTTTGGCAACTTGTCCGCAGTAGAACTCTTCATCAAAGAGAGAGCCGTTTTCATGTAAGCTTGAAAAATATTTTGTTGCCATGATGCTAAAAGTCATTATAATTCTACTGGCTGTGAAGTCATTCATGAAGGATAGTTCTGATGACTGTTGTCACCATATATTTTGTGCACCCTTTTATATTTTTTAAAGAATATACCCCCAATTACAGTTAATTTACCTCTTAACGAGAGATCCAAAGTTTGATAGTATGACTCTGCCACTGCAGGCATGAGAACGTGAGTGGCTTCTACCGTGTGTCGGCCTACTTCCTGGCTAAAGTCTTCTGTGATATCATTCCCATGAGACTGGTTCCAGTAGCATTTTTCACCGCCATTGTCTACTGGATGATAGGTAAGTACTTCTCACCCAGATCCTGGGTGTGTTTCTGCTCTGTTCATTCTAATGTTTGAAATAACCTTTATTGACAATGAACTGTATTGTTTCTGTGAAAATACTTGTAAAACAAGAGAAAGAGATTTATAATCAAGCTTTCTGCTAAAGATAATTAACACACTTCTTAAGAGTCGGGTGATTTATTTAGAATATCTCTGCATTGGATGATATTTCTTTCTTAGTGATTGACACCCACTACACAGGTGTTATGACAGGTCCTCCCCATACTTTTTCACTACCTGGACACCCACTACACAGGTGTTATGACAGGTCCTCCCCATACTTTGTCACTACCTGGACACCCACTACACAGGTGTTATGACAGGTCCTCTCCCTACTTTGTCACTACCTGGACACCCACTACACAGGTGTTATGACAGGTCCTCTCCATACTTTGTCACTACCTGGACACCCACTACACAGGTGTTATGACAGGTCCTCTCCCTACTTTGTCACTACCTGGACACCCATTCCACAGGTGTTATGACAGGTCCTCCCCATACTTTGTCACTACCTGGACACCCACTACACAGGTGTTATGACAGGTCCTCCCCATACTTTGTCACTACCTGGACACCCACTACACAGGTGTTATGACAGGTCCTCCCCATACTTTGTCACTATCTGGACACCCACTACACAGGTGTTATGACAGGTCCTCCCATACTTTGTCACTATCTGGACACCCACTACACAGGTGTTATGAAAGGTCCTCCCCATACTTTGTCACTATCTGGACACCCACTACACAGGTGTTATGACAGGTCCTCTCCCTACTTTGTCATTACCTGGACACCTACTACACAGGTGTTATGACAGGTCCTCCCCATACTTTGTCACTATCTGGACACCTACTACACAGGTGTTATGACAGGTCCTCCCCATACTTTGTCACTATCTGGACACCCACACAGGTGTACACAGGTGTTATGACATCTGGACACCCACTACACAGTCCTCTCCCATACTTTGTCACTATCTGGACACCCATTACAGAGGTGTTATGACAGGTCCTCCCCATACTTTGTCACTATCTGGACACCCACTAAACAGGTGTTATGACAGGTCCTCCCCATACTTTGTCACTATCTGGACACCCATTACACAGGTGTTATGACAGGTCCTCTCCATACTTTGTCACTACCTGGACACCTACTACACAGGTGTTATGACAGGTCCTCTCCCTACTTTGTCACTATCTGGACACCCATTACACAGGTGTTATGACAGGTCCTCTCCCTACTTTGTCACTACCTGGACACCCAATACACAGGTGTTATGACAGGTCCTCTCTCTACATTGCAGGTCTAAGAAGTGCAGCTGGCTATTTCTTCTACTTCATGCTGGACCTATTTTTAACAACAATGGCAGCCTCAGGATTGGCATTTGCCATCAGTGCCAGCGTACGCATCTTCGCAATCGCCAACCTCCTCCTTGCTCTGTGCTATGTGTTTATGATGGTGAGTCCCCATAGTTACCAACACTATATGACAACATCAACCATGCTACGCCTGCTTACTACTGACTGCTAATACACTTTCTATTTGTGTTAGAACCGTCAAAGGTCTATCAAATTGTTTTTCCTGTAATGAGGGATGTTTATGATTAGCAACCATTTATACACAGTGATGGAAAATGAAGGTGGCAAAGGAGTATTCCTTACACCTGTTCTTAATAATGTGTTTGCTTTACTGCTTGCTGATGTTGTGTCAGCCCTTTCAGATACATGCAACCACTTGCAGATATAGATTAATGCCCTTGAAATATTTTTTATCAGGAAACACGTATGCCAGTTAACCTAAACAAACCCAAAGTTAATGTTAGACATCGTGGCCCTCTTCACTCTTATGAGAAATGGTATTTTAATGGGGTACCTGGGGATCATATTTACACCTAAACTTGTTTGGTCCACAGTTCAAACCTGTCTAGCAGTACGAGGCAGGAAGGTGATACGTTAAGTTTTTTCCAAGAGTATTTGGAAATATAAACCGCATGTGTTTTGTTTCAGTTGTTCAGCGGACTGTTGGTGAACCTGAGCTCCATTGCCGATTGGCTGGTATGGCTGAAATGGTTCAGTATCTTCAGATACAGTCTTGATGTAAGTCCTAATAGGTACATGTGGTATTGAGAGGCAGAGATAATAACCAGTTGCAACACTAGGTTTAATATTGTCCAGGTTTTCTCTCCTCCTGTGCAAGTCTTCATCATACAGCCTGGAGACCCCTGGCAACTGTTGTGGCCACAATGGTTGCTGTGTTCCTGTGGCACTTGCATAGGAGGCCTTGATGTCCATGCCCAGTTTGTCTCTATTCTCGCTGATCATCTCATGATCCCAGTGGATACCTTTATACAGAGGGACCCAACATAACCAGGCTACAATCCAGCCATAGTGTTGATCTGAATGTATACATGGACCTCATAAAAAGACATCATCTTGACATGGCTGCTAATCACTCCTGTAGTGAAGCTGTTGTGTATCCTCAGTCCTGCATGTGTGTTTCAACCTAACCATGATGCACTTCATACTTTGAAGTGCGAGACAGCCCATTGATGTTTAGTTGATTATCTCATGCGAGTGCTTGTCTCCCTGATGAATGATGTTTAGTTGATTATCACATGTGAGTGCTTGTCTCCCTGTTGAATGATGTTTAGTTGATTATCTCATGCGAGTGCTTGTCTCCCTGATGAATGATGTTTAGTTGATTATCTCATGCGAGTGCTTGTCTCCCTGATGAATGATGTTTAGTTGATTATCTCATGCGAGTGCTTGTCTCCCTGATGAATGATGTTTAGTTGATTATCTCACACGTGAGTGCTTGTCTCCCTGATGAATGATGTTTAGTTGATTATCACATGCGAGTGCTTGTCTCCCTGATGAATGATGTTTAGTTGATTATCTCATGCGAGTGCTTGTCTCCCCTGATGAATGATGTTTAGTTGATTATCTCATGCGAGTGCTTGTCTCCTGATGAATGATGTTTAGTTGATTATCTCATGCGAGTGCTTGTCTCCCTGATGAATGATGTTTAGTTGATTATCACATGCGAGTGCTTGTCTCCCTGATGAATGATGTTTAGTTGATTATCACATGTGAGTGCTTGTCTCCCTGATGAATGATGTTTAGTTGATTATCACATGTGAGTGCTTGTCTCCCTGATGAATGATGTTTAGTTGATTATCTCATGCGAGTGCTTGTCTCCTTGATGAATGATGTTTAGTTGATTGTCTCATGCGAGTGCTTGTCTCCTGATGAATGATGTTTAGTTGATTATCTCATGCGAGTGCTTGTCTCCTGATGAATGATGTTTAGTTGATTATCTCATGCGAGTGCTTGTCTCCCTGATGAATGATGTTTAGTTGATTATCTCATGCGAGTGCTTGTCTCCTTGATGAATGATGTATAGTTGATTATCTCATGCGAGTGCTTGTCTTCCTGATGAATGATGTTTAGTTGATTATCTCATGCGAGTGCTTGTCTCCCTGATGAATGATGTTTAGTTGATTATCTCATGCGAGTGCTTGTCTCCTTGATGAATGATGTTTAGTTGATTATCTCATGCGAGTGCTTGTCTCCTTGATGAATGATGTTTAGTTGATTATCTCATGCGAGTGCTTGTCTTCCTGATGAATGATGTATAGTTGATTATCTCATGCGAGTGCTTGTCTCCCTGATGAATGATGTTTAGTTGATTATCACATGCGAGTGCTTGTCTCCTGATGAATGATGTTTAGTTGATTATCTCATGTGAGTGCTTGTCTTGTCTGATGAATGATGTTTAGTTGATTATCACATGCGAGTGCTTGTCTCCCTGATGAATGATGTTTAGTTGATTATCTCATGCGAGTGCTTGTCTCCCTGATGAATGATGTTTAGTTGATTATCTCATGCGAGTGCTTGTCTCCTGATGAATGATGTTTAGTTGATTATCTCATGCGAGTGCTTGTCTCCCTCCTGATGAATGATGTATAGTTGATTATCTCATGCGAGTGCTTGTCTCCCTGATGAATGATGTTTAGTTGATTATCTCATGCGAGTGCTTGTCTTCCTGATGAATGATGTATAGTTGATTATCTCATGCGAGTGCTTGTCTCCTGATGAATGATGTTTAGTTGATTATCTCATGCGAGTGCTTGTCTCCCTGATGAATGATGTTTAGTTGATTATCACATGCGAGTGCTTGTCTCCTTGATGAATGATGTTTAGTTGATTATCTCACGGGTGAGTGCTTGTCTCCCCCTGATGAATGATGTATAGTTGATTATCTCATGCGAGTGCTTGTCTTCCTGATGAATGATGTATAGTTGATTATCTCATGCGAGTGCTTGTCTCCCTGATGAATGATGTTTAGTTGATTATCTCATGCGAGTGCTTGTCTTCCTGATGAATGATGTTTAGTTGATTATCTCATGCGAGTGCTTGTCTCCTGATGAATGATGTTTAGTTGATTATCTCATGCGAGTGCTTGTCTCCCTGATGAATGATGTTTAGTTGATTATCTCATGCGAGTGCTTGTCTCCCTGATGAATGATGTTTAGTTGATTATCTCATGCGAGTGCTTGTCTCCCTGATGAATGATGTTTAGTTGATTATCTCATGCGAGTGCTTGTCTCCCTGATGAATGATGTTTAGTTGATTATCTCATGCGAGTGCTTGTCTCCCTGATGAATGATGTTTAGTTGATTACCACGGGTGAGTGCTTGTCTCCCTGATGAATGATGTTTAGTTGATTATCTCATGCGAGTGCTTGTCTCCCTGATGAATGATGTTTAGTTGATTATCACATGCGAGTGCTTGTCTCCCTGATGAATGATGTTTAGTTGATTATCACATGTCTCCTGATGAGTGCTTGTCTCCCTGATGAATGATGTTTAGTTGATTATCTCATGCGAGTGCTTGTCTCCCTGATGAATGATGTTTAGTTGATTATCTCATGCGAGTGCTTGTCTTCCTGATGAATGTTGTTTAGTTGATTGTCACACGTGAGTGCTTGTCTCCCTGATGAATGATGTTTAGTTGATTATCTCATGCGAGTGCTTGTCTCCCTGATGAATGATGTTTAGTTGATTATCACATGTGAGTGCTTGTCTCCCTGATGAATGGTGTTTAGTTGATTATCTCATGCGAGTGCTTGTCTCCCTGATGAATGATGTTTAGTTGATTATCACATGTGAGTGCTTGTCTCCCTGATGAATGATGTTTAGTTGATTATCACATGCGAGTGCTTGTCTCCCTGATGAATGGTGTTTAGTTGATTGTCACATGTGAGTGCTTGTCTTCCTGATGAATGGTGTTTAGTTGATTACCACATGCGAGTGCTTGTCTCCCTGAAAAATGATGTCTAGTTGATTGTCACATGCGAGTGCTTGTCTCCCTGAGGTGGCCTCCCAAAAGTTAGACGTCCTAAAAGTTAGACGCTTTAAAACAACGAAGGTTATGGCTGATTGCACTGAGGTTCACTACACTGTTGCCTTCGTTGATTAATGGACTACTCCAAATATACTAATCCAAACACAAAGAGAAGAGATTATGGATAATGACAATGACTTTATTTGACATGAAACAAAACAATTTGTATTTTTGTAAATATGTTGCTTTACAACCAACCTATGTTTAAAAACATAATTATTAAGTGAATAATGATGAACATAATAAAAGGTTAAAAAATGAGTGAAAGTTAAAAGAACATATATATTTATAACAATTTTTAAAATGGTGAAAAGTGGAATTATTGTATTATTGTTTTTGTTTCTAGATTGTTTGATATCATTTTGTATGAATAAGATATTTAGTGATTGTTTTAATTAATTTGGGGTTTGTTAGAATGTTGAGATCAGAAGAGTTAGCATTATTGGGGTACTGTTTTAAAGCATTGGTTAATGGGGTTCTTTGTTTATTATATTTTGAGCAATTAAGATAGTGTGGGCTATTTTTTCAGGAATTTGGCAAGTGATAAATTTACCTTTAGGATGAAGGTTGATTTTGTGTAGATAGTGTTGAATTTGGTAGAGTGGATAATGTTTTCCTATTATTTGCCAGTTATAATTGAATGTTAACCCTACACCCTGTACTTCTTTCTATATTTTATATTGTTTATGCTTGAAAAACAATGCTAGGAAGGAAGTAACTCCTTTAGGTTAATGGAAACTCAACAACATAAAACAAATGTATAATCATGTTTTGATCAAAGTGAACATCGTAAAAACAAGCATGCAAAATCTATAATCTTGTTTTGATCAAAGGGAAGGTTGTGAAAACAAGCATGCGAAATTCATAATCTTGTTTTTATCAAAGTGAACGTTGTGAAAACAAGTATGCAAAATCTATAATCCTGTTATGATAAAATTGAACATTGTGAAAACACATTTGGAGAACCCAGTCAACATTAATATTCTGATCAAAGTATTTCTGTACAAACGTGAAAACCATCTCGTTAATGTATGGGGCAGGATCATTATATGAGTGGGTAAGACTAGGTTGTAATCACAGTCACGCCTGATTGATTTGTCTGACTTTTGGGACGTCTAACTTTGGGGAGTAAACTCTACATGATGAACAATGTTTAGTTGATTGTCACATGTGAGTGCTTGTCTCCCTGATGAATGATGTTTAGTTGATCGTCACTTTGTGTGTACTTGAATCCCTACTGAATGATCACCTCTGTGTGTGGTTGTTCCAGGCTCTCAGCATCAATGAGCTCTCTGGTGAGGTTTTCTGTGACAATGGGTCAAATGGTACTTGGTGAGTATATTACTTTACGAATCTATACAACATTACTTTGGGTAGAACTAAGTTAGTGTACTAAAACTGTCTTCCAGCTTAAAGTGTAATGAGCAAGTAATTGAGGCTTGATTTGTCACAAGCATTCGGCATCCACCTCGTATTGTAAAGTGATTTGTGATGAAAATATATTTGTTGTGGCCTTAGGTATGTCTTTTCAAACAACCAGTGATGCTTTTATATCAGCAGTGTGTATAAATCTCGTATCCCATCAGCTGGATCTGTGTGACCAGTGTGTCAAGGGTGACGTAACACCCAGTAGACCATGGGCCAGGAGCCGAAATTTGACATTTGGTACCACTCAAAGAGACCTAGCTCAGAGTCAGGACGAGGCTAAATCCAAGATGGACGCCCAAAACCCCAAAAATGTCAATTCCAAGCTTTTATCATGAGTAAAGATCAACAAATAGGTTGGACATGAAAAAAGGGATGTAAAATGGTGGTAACATGATTAAAAATATTTAATTAATATCAAGTTGTGTTGTTTGATACCTTTGATGCAGAACAGTGACTATCACTAACCAATTTAAGGAACTTGTAGGTGCTCTCACTCGTCCTGAATATGAGCTATCAAACCGACATGGCCAGCATACATTTTTTTATGTCTAGAGGCCATAACAAGTTCAAAAAACATCAAAGTGTTTGGTCCCTCTGAGTGGTACCGAAAAATTGTCTGGCTCATGTACACTCACTGAAACCAGTCCGATCACAGTAGAAACAGGCCTTCTCACATCAAAACCATTTCTTTAAACTGTAGTGGGCATCCTGTTTACCTGGTAATATGTATGTTTGTCAGTTGTATGCCAATGGATGTGTATGTTCCCACAGCACAACAGGGGATGAGTATCTCAGCCAGCAAGGTATTGCCTACGAGACGACATGGGACTTGTGGGTACCCCAGGTGGCACTGGCAGCTCTCTCCCTCGGCTTTCTATTTCTGTCCTATATACAGCTGCGTCGCCTCAAGAAGCTCAAATAATACATCTTCCAGTATGAGCGACATATTGGTGTATGTAGACTTTGTGGCAGTACAAACGGAAGCTCCACTCACCATATACGGGTGCACCTAATCAGAGGACTATAGTTTTGTATATATTTGTTGTGTTGATGTGGGGATAAGTGGTTTAGTATAGAGCAGCATGCAAAGCTAAGAATGTTGTTTAAGATAGATAGAACTTGAAATAAACCATCATCTTACTTTCATCAGGGACAGATGTACTGCTGCTGACAATGAGTAATTCAAAATGGTTGTACAGTGGAACTGTATAGTATATGACAAGTGACTACAGTTTTATTCAACAGTTGTTCAACATCATTTTGTTGATTTTGTATAGTTTATTTGGTTGGATGTTTCAGACATCATCTTTGTGGCATATGAATGGTTGAGATTGTTTGTGTGGAAGCGTAATGTGATATTTGGTTAGACCTGACATCGGAGTGTCAAAACCTTTATATGTATTTTGTTCTTCAGCAAATCCTCTTTGAACTTCATAAAGAAATTAACTTTGAGGTATTTGTATTCATTTTTACAGAATTTATTTTTGGTGTACCTTAGCTCACCTGAGCGATAGTCACTGAACTTATGTCATGACCTGGTTGTCAGGGGTGAAACACCTGGAGTAATGCCTGTGATTGGAAACATTATACTCATGTATATGGTATATCTTAGGCTTTGAATGGATACTTCTAGAAAATATTGCAAAAATGGTCTACAATAGTACATTCCTTTATTTTGAGATTAAGACACATCAGGGACAGTCAGTGGCTTGTTTTCAGTAGTTATGACAGCAGTATAGTATAGTATGCAAAACATGCTGAAGTGTAAATCCTCTCCTTTACACCAAGTGTTATATATCTTACCTGTAAATATGGTCTTACGGAATATGTTGACACTTATCTTAATTTCAAGCAAATGTCGTTACCTCTGAACTTAACTACAGATTCAATCTCCACAGATACACTCTCTTACGCAATCCAGCTGCTCGTCACAGACTTTGTTTAATAACTCTTAATGATTCAGATTATTTCTATGACATATCTTACCTTATACGTGTCAGCACATTCGCTATACAATCTAAAGAATGCTTGTGGCGCATATGCTTATGATATTGTAAAACATGTATTTCTGTTTTGTCCACAAACGGAATGTAACAGAGAGCGACTATTTAGCTCTCTTACGTGTTTGGAATAATGATGATGATGATGATGATGATGATGTGATGATGATGATGTATTGATTAGTTTTCTACTTGGAGGAGAGCCAAATGATAACATTAGAGATCTTGATACTTATCTATGGATTCAATGTATGAAAACCACAAGTAAAGCTTGTGGAATGTTCATGAATGGAAACTGCTTTTCTATACGTTACTAGATTCACATCCCCCTATATATACATATTTTCAAATGTTTTTGTATTTTATAACGTTCATACACTTGTACTTTGTAAAATGTAACATCTGCTGAATCATGTATATGTATCTTCAATTTTGGAGGAAATAAAGACGATCTATCTATACCTACCATTATTACCCCGGATAACCCAAGCTGCCTGTTAGGCACAAGAACGTTATTGTCACATGACTTATCTCACCGGGTACCCATTTTCTGCTGGGTGAACAGAGGCCTAAGGTGAGACAATATGTTTCACCTGTGCTTCGTTGTGGGGCAGCACTGAAGTCCAAGACACTCTCAGGAGTCAAGCTGCCAAACATGGTCATTTGGAAAACGGCACCCCTATGGACATCATGTTGTAACAATAACATTGATCTAAAGTTTTAGCATGATATCTCAGTTTATATATATCCCTTTTCTTATTATTTTAAGTTTTTCAATAAAATCAATTTCATACAAATGACAATCATGTTCAGATTGGGAAATGTTTTACTCAGGCTTTTGGATAATTTGATGAATAGCCCGGTAGTCAACTATCTAAACTTTGTTCTAACATTGTTCATATTCACATGATCTATGGGCCTTGAAATTGATCATTTCAGAGTTTGTGGTCATCCCAAAGTATATTATTGTACCACAGGAACTTCGGCTGACAGTACCACCTATTTACTAGACATATACTTATACACGTTACTGGCCAGGGATAGAACTGCAATTTGTTAAGGGTGCCATACAGATAATTTAGGTGTGCCTTTGTGAAAATAAGTGCATGTGTGTCCTACCTTTTGATGACCCAGTTAAACTTATAACATCACAACATTTATGTCATGTCAATGCATCGTTAATAAATCCGTAAACATCGACATCTAAACCTTTAATCTAGTCGATCTCACAGCTCCTGAACCACATCTTTTCCCTTCTGTCAAGCCCTTTCAGCAGTGCTAAAGCCCTTAATGAAGCAAGTCTCGATACCCTAAGGTTCTGAATCACCTATCTCAATGGGTCTCCTTATTTATTTAAATCTGATTTGTTACTGTCAAAATATACACTAAAACGCCAAAAGAAACGTTACCCTCCTTCCTTAATGAATTTCTGAAAATCTACTCAAGTGAGGATGAAACCTTCTGCTGCATTTTATAGCCAAACAATATGGAACCATATAGTCACTAAAGATTTGAGAACATTGGTTGATTTTTCTGCTGCTGCAATGATATAGTTGGTTAATTACAAAGTCAAGTTGTCGATCCGACACAAAAAGACAACAAAACAATGTAAATTTCATAATTTTGTTATTTCACGACTTTTTCAATATCTAGTATGGCCACCATTGGCATGCAATCATGCCAGAACACGTCTCCTCACAGAAAATGTCAATCTTCTGGTGAAGGCGGCTGGAATACGACGCCATTCTTCTCTCAAAGCAGTGATCAGTTGCGGGCTCTTGCGGGCTGTTGTTGACGCGAACGATCCCTGCCATCTATATAGATAGTCCCACAAATGTTCTATGGGGTTCATGTCTGGCGATCTTGAAGGCCATGGCAAAACGTTGACGTTGTTGGCGTTGAAGAAGTTTGTCGTCATTCTTGCTACGTGAGGGAGTGCATTGTTCTGTTGGGGAAGCGTGTTTGGGTGACGATCTGTCGTCGATCTGATTTGACGTACCAGAGCTGTCCTTGCTGACGACGTCGCCGATAGAAATCTGTTCCTCAGGTGTACCTATCTTCAGCTGGCGTTGTGATGTGTGGACGTCCACTTCTCGGTCTGTCTACGGTGACCCCAGTCTGTCTGTAGCGCTGCTTAAGTCTTATAACGGTGATACGGTGGCATCCGAGGGCGTTGGCAACTGCATTGTACGTCGACCCCATCTGCACCATCTCAATGGCTCTTCCCCTCTCTCTCTCTCTGTTAGTCGTGGCATATTTCTCGTAATTGTGTGTCATATCATGCATTCTAGGCACTCTTTATACCGTAAAGAATCATTATACACATGAAATTGATGTAAATACTGCTTGACTATTGCTACGTTTTGGCGATTGATTTTGCAATGTGTAAACTGAAAATGGAAAAATGTCCCTTTGCGAGCAAAAATGTTATGAAGGATAATTTTAGGTGTTCCTAAAGACTTTTTCACAATATCAAAGACACGTTGTGCATGTTTTCACTAATGCAAATCAGCAGAAAATGTTTTAAAAGACTGAAATCATATGAATTATTCTTTTACAATTTTACACACTCTACAACAGTTGTTTCTTGTTATAATAGTTGAAATGGTGACTTTCAATGTATATCTTTGTTTCAAAGCAGAATTTTCTTTCAACCTTTCTTTTGGACATCTAAATCACTGTTATTGGCTTATTTCAGCATGGTCGAACATAGGACAATTGAACTCTTCTGAAAAAGATGCATTTCACCTAAATATGAATGCATTTGAGAATGTTTTTTCGTCATTTGCATAAAAACTGTGTTGTTAAGCTTTCTTGTAAGCTAATACCTTCTAACATCTTTGATAGTTTTTAAGTAATTCATAAAGATAGGAGGGTAACGTTTCTTTTGGCGTTTAGTGTAGATATTATGATACTACGGAATTTTTACATTATTTGAGAAATCAGTTTGACATCGAAGAGCTCTTTTATATAGCTGTGTATATATACAACCGGAGGGATCTTATTGGTTTGAGAAATTGAGTGGACATTGTGAAAATGGTACTTCACTTTTCTAGGAGAAACTGTTGGATGTCATGTCTGATCTACCAGGTATATACTTGCTTTGTGGGGGTGATTGTAATGCTCGGACAGCTACACTTCCCGACTTTGTTGATGATGACATTATATATCATACGGAAAGTAAAGATCATTCCATGTGAGATTATTTTAACCTAGAACGGTTCTCCTGTGACAAAGTCGTCAACCATTTTGGTAGGTATCTCTTAGATGTATGTAGCATTTCAAATACACACATTATGAATGGCAGATGTGGTAAAGATTATATCTTAGCTTCTGCACATCTATTTCACAAAGTATTAGATTTTGTCATACCTACTATTTCAAAGCAGAGTCTTTTCATCTCCCGTTAACCTTAGATTTACGTGCGCATCGCCCACTAGTACAGTCAAAGACTATAAGCGGTAATCTAAATCTGATCATGAAGCATACAATACGGTGCTGTCGCAAGTCAGCATTAATTTACTATCTAAAATACCAGACTTATTTGATAAATCTGTTGATGTAGCGTTCACTGATATAAGTCAATGTGTAGATTATGTCGTAGAAGTATTGTGTCGAGCTGCTTCAGATATGAAAAAACGGATACGCCCCTTTTCAGAAAAACATAATACGAATACCTGGTATGATAATGAATGTGATCATTTGAACAAAGAAAGGTGTAAATTTCTTAAACCTCTTCCGAAAAGATAAGACCTTGCAATCCCAGGAGAGTTATCACAAAGCTAGAAATAGATATAATTCAACTTGCAAGGAAAAGAGAAAGGTATTTATGGAACAGAAAAGAAAAAAAACTAGAAAATAATATAAATGATCCCAAATAATTCTTAAAGTACTAAATCCTAAGAATAGTCAAAACAACAACATTGAAATCGACGAATGGCTCAATTACTTTCAGTCACTATTCTCCACCTCTGATAACAACCCGGATCCATATAGAAATGACTGTATGAACGATACTGAGTCTGTTCACATATCAGATGCCCCAATAAGTAGAGATGAAATATTAAATAGTATACAATATCTAAAGTGTAATAAATCACCAGTAATAGACAACATCCTCCCGGAATTTTTCAAACATTCATCTGATCTTTTACTTCCATCTTGAGCTTATATTTAACATTATTCACGACACAGAACTTTCCTGAATCTTGGTCAATTGACATTCTTGTACCAATCTATAAACAGGGTGATCCTAAAGATAACAATAACTACCGTGGAATAACTGTACTTAGTACATTTTGCAAGTTGTTTTACTATATTATCAACAAAAAATTAGTTAAATGGGCTGACGTCGTGGATCAGATATACGAGGGTCAAGCGGGCTTTAGGGAGAGATATACAACAACAGATAATATCTTTATACTGCATAGTCTAATGCAAAGATATCTCAGCTCAAAAGGTGGAGCATTATTCGTGGATTTTGCAAAAGCTTTTGATTCTGTGTAGCGGAATAAACTATGGGGACTTCTGCAATCGCACGGCCTTACTAGTAAAATGAAAAAAATGTTGACGACTATACAAGAAAATGTTAAAGTGTGTGTAAGGAATAAGCATGAATTATCCTTTTATTATGAACCTTTTATTAGTGAACTAGGTGTTAGACAAGGCTGTATTTTAAGCCCTTTCCTTTTCATGTTTTTTATTAATGAATTGGCAGTGCAAATATGTACAAGATACAATACCCAGATACAATACAACTGTGTCTGCTACTCTTTGCCGATGATAACGTATTATTCTCTAGTACTGTTAGCGGTTTACAGAAAGAAATAGATGAATTAGACATATTTTCTGACCAACATAATTTGTGTGTAAACAGAGACAAAACGAAAATTATCTCTACCAAATTGTTCGGTCACTGGTGAGCTATCGTATGAGCTTGCCACCCAGGTAATGCCTGCTTGTCATGCGCAAAATGTCCGAAATGTTGTATCTTGACCTCAGCAGCGAGATGTATCATATCGTGAGGTCCCTGTATCGTGACATCCCTAATCCATGCCCACGGTAAATTGTGAGATTAAGTGAGATTATGTCCTATGTCGTCTGTGTGTGACATGACCAGTTGTAGATACAGCAGCTGACATCTCGATGTACAAGGTGTATTGCATGCGGGCTGTTATGTGGACGCATGTGTTGTATATCTTTTCACTAAAAGACTCATCAAACACAGTTCGACTTCTGTTTTGTTTTCTCAATTCTTACAACTAGAGATGTATTTTACACACTGCATATAAGGTGGTGGTGGCGGTGATGATGATGATGATGATGATATGGAGTTCTCTTCAATTTGTTTTGTTTCGACAAACTTCATCAGGGTGTTTCCAACAGGACAATGTTTCAGTTCATACTACTTTGCAATGTAACTTGGATACCAACTTCTATCACCCCACGTGAGTTCACCAGACCCGGCCCCAGTGAACACCTGTTTTCAGATAAAAGACTACAAAACACGTGCGTGAATAGCTGTCTTGGCTACTCATCTATAACATAATTACATCATCAGCTTCTTCAACATTACTTCAACAGTACCTAAACATCACCAGTAGACTTGCTTCAACAGTACCTCAACATCATCAGTAGACTTGCTTCAACAGTACCTCAACATCATCAGTAGACTTGCTTCAACAGTATCTCAACATCACCAGTAGACTTGCTTCAACAGTACCTAAACATCACCAGTAGACTTGCTTCAACAGTACCTCAACATCATCAGTAGACTTGCTTCAACAGTACCTCAACATCATCAGTAGACTTGCTTCAACAGTATCTCAACATCACCAGTAGACTTGCTTCAACAGTACCTCAAAATCAGCAGTAGACTTGCTTCAACAGTACCTCAACATCATCAGTAGACTTGCTTCAACAGTAACTCAACATCATCAGTAGACTTGTTTCAACAGTACCTCAACATCATCAGTAGACTTGCTTCAACAGTACCCCAACATCACCAGTAGACTTGCTTCAACAGTACCTCAACATCACCAGTAGACTTGCTTCAACAGTACCTCAAAATCAGCAGTAGACTTGCTTCAACAGTACCTCAACATCATCAGTAGACTTGCTTCAACAGTAACTCAACATCATCAGTAGACTTGTTTCAACAGTACCTCAACATCATCAGTAGACTTGCTTCTACAGTACCTCAACATCACCAGTAGACTTGCTTCAACAGTACCTCAACATCATCAGTAGACTTACTTCAACAGTTACCTCAACATGATCAGTAGACTTGCTTCAACAGTACCTCTACACATGTTTGGAATTGGTCCCCATCAATCCATGCTTGGCAACTGACGGCATCGGTAGGTCAGGCTCGCTGACGCTGCATGTAATCGTATACCAATTGTGCAGATGGATTGTCTGCTCCAGACCTGATTAGTTCCAGTCCTTTCTTATATGCATAATATCACATCCATTGACTTGCATACAGCCATGTTTTAACTTTAACCTTATCTATTAAGAATTCAGTATAAGCGTATGGCCTACTGGGAAATAAATAACCTTACTAAGAATTACTGCACTTCATGTTAGTCAGAACATTGGTGAACAGGAAGGTATACCCCGCCATTTTAGATATTGAAAACAAAATGTGGAAGAAGAGTTTCATTTTTTGTATACTTGTCCTAGATATGCTGATATAGACGAAAATAGTTTAAAGATTATATAGCCACATGTTATTAAGGACTATCTAGTACAAATTTCGAAATATACATTATCAAATACGGATATGTTTGATTTGCATTTTAGAAGTTGGTGAGCAATAATATAGTAAGATAATTTATGGAGGACAACGTCTATATTATGTATGATGCGACGTTTAGAATCTTATACCATTGTCACTCTTGCTTGTCAGCGGTATAAGAATCTATACCGAAACGTCGCATCATATATACTCATCACAAAATATTAAGCAACAAGTTTTATTTTCAGTATGATATCTTTATCAATCTCGATTGCGATTTTTGGCGACATGTTAATGACAGGTAAATTTTCAGCAAATACATAACCTTTAGTGACTGTCAGATTGATTTATCTGATAACATTGACAACATCACCCGAACACAGCCACCCTCAGAAACAACATGCAAAATGTGTGGCATGCACGTGCTCCACTCTTCACACATGAGCTCTGATCGGTTAAAAACTGCCAGTAAGGAGAATCCTTTGACCATACCATTTGAAACATGGTTAGGCGTCACTTAACGGCAAATGAGGTGGCTCAGGCAGTGGGAATGGTACAAGGGGGTATGACCCAAACTGCTGTTGCAAATCATTTTAATGTTCACCGCAGCGTGATTTCAAGAGCGATGACTCGATACCACCAAACTGGACTCATGACAGAGGGGCCACGTACAGGTCGTCCTCTAGAAGATCGTTATTTGGACACACTCGCCCGGAGAAACAGGTTTACCACGTCCAAACTCTGACCTTCAGAGTTTCAGGAAACAGGGTTACAACACAGAGAGTAAGAAACAGGCTTCATGCTGAAGGTGGTTCAGACGACCCCTACAACGCTTTCCCTTGCCTGCACATCATCGACAGTTTAGGCTTAACTTTGTGTTGTAACTAGGGTTTAATCATAGTCACTATTATCGTGTTTTGGAAGGTGGGTAGTGTAGGTGCCGAATGCAGAGTCCGATTGTAGACATGCCCCGGCTGCAGGGTAGATCGTCCGTCGCGTGGCTCATGTATTGTGACATTTCTTATAGATTAAAGTGCTTTCTGAAAGAAAATAGTGTTTGTTCCCACTCGGACACCACACTTTGGCAGATCAATACCGTAATTGGAGGGTCAATTCTGCCTGGACTTCAACGATGGTAGGGCACGTGTCTGGAGAAACAGCAATGAACGATATCCGAACTGTTCAATTGCTGAACACGATCATTACTGTGGTGGAAGTTTGATGGTATGGGGTGGCATCAGAGTTGGGCAGAGAACTGGTCTTGTGGTCATTAGACGGGGTACCATCACTGGTGTACGATACAGGAATGAAATTGTCACACCTGTAATCATTCCTCTAGCACAACAAGCGGGTCCTAACTTCATCTTTATGGAACATCGAGCAGGACTTGGTAATGATGTCCTTTTATATAGTACTAGGGTAGGGTCTATATACATATATGTCTTTCTAACGCTGTTTCTAAGCGTGACACGACCCTGTGCTTCAGATCAACAACATCACACATATGGAATGGCCCACAAGGTCACCAGATCTTAATGCTATTGAACATGCATGGGACATGCTTAGAAGGCATGTTGACGGTCTCCATGTTCGCCCCCAGACTCTAGATCAACTTGAGCAGGCGTGATAGAGAGAATGGCAGAACATTCCACAACAGCAACTTGATAGGCTCATTTGGCCAATGCCAAGACGTGCAGAAGCTTACATTCGTGCCGTTGGTGGTCATACGCGTTACTGAACACAGCATCGCTGTACAAAACTGACTTGAACTGTAATGTTTACATTTTGCTCTATCAATGCAGCACATTTTGCACGACTGTTCGCGGGTACATGCTTTTGATGATTTATAAGTCTATTATTGCTCAATAACTTTTCATATCATTTGGCTAATCGTGTGTACAGACGTTTCACCTTTCTATTGCATCATTCAATGATTTGCAATTTCAATATATGAAAATGTTATGAGACTAAACAATATGTTGCTTAACTTTTTGTGAGGAGTATATATATAACAAAGAAGTTGTCATCCATAAAGTATCTTACCTTATTCTCAAATACTTACATGACGAAGTTCTGTGTGGACCTGATACAAGTGTATTGTGTCTGTACTGTAGCCACCCACACATGTTGGAATCGTTATGCTGCTACTTCAATACATGGGCCCAGACCTTATAATGTATACATATGACTGATTCATAAGGTAATAACTTACGTCGACGTGAGGACGGGTTAATTTACATTTCAACATAACGTTGGACACTGAGGGAAACGCCATATCACAGGGTGGAAGTGCTGTCCACACGAAATGTGGAGTTGCCCAAAAAGCAACTCCATTTCGTCGCTTGACAGTGAAAGAAGAACACGTGGCGCAAGAGTTATGGTACGTTTTCCCTCGCATTTGCATTAATTTGCAAGTATATCAGGTTTTGTCATTTGGCAGAAGGATCTAGAAAGCTACAGATCTTTCTGTAATAGCTTGACACCCTCTATATTTATTGCAATTGCGCGTTAAGCGAGGGCACCCTCCTGAGCGTCGAAAGGAAATTATCGTTTCAACACGAAATGACATCCTCATCAGCAGACACACCTTTTTTTGCTGTCAGTTCTTAGATATAGTGATTTTAGGTCTTCTTTCACAGTTTTGGCTTTAATGCATTGGTAATTTCAGTTATCGTCGAAAAGTCAAACTGTACATTTTACATGGAGTTGTTTTTAAACTCTCCATTGCTTTGAATGTTTACGTTGAAGTAACTGTCCATGTAGTTGCATGGATTTTAGAGCATTAACTGTTGAAATCCCACAGTTTTTGATACCCTTTTCCACAGACTTGGCAATGGAAACGGTAGTTGTTGTGAAGGATCCTTTTAACATACAGTCTGAGGCCAAATGAAGACTTGTAGAACTTGCCGCGTATAAGGCAGCGGTCAAACCGAAACATGATTCTCATGAACCAATTCAGACAATGACCTACTTTCCTGCCGATCTGAATTTTCTCGTGTGAAAGTGAAAAGAGACACTACAGACAACTATGGTTACACTAAATTCCAGTTCCTTGTTTCATAAGAAACTGGTATTTACAAATGAACATTAATAAAACCGTATTTCTATATTTTATGGCGAGGTGTAGGCAGCATGACGTTAACTAAGACGTCACAGACTGCCCCTGTTTCATGAGGTCGTAAAAAATGTTTCATAATTCATCTGGCTCACCGGTTACACCTGTTATGTGTTCTTTGCGCGTATTAAGTGTATTTTCGTAACACACAATGTGATTGATATAATATCAAGTCCGTACAAAACCGCCAAACTTTTCTCGCAGCCGAACCTCGTTTTGAGATTTCCACGATTTCCAGATTTCAGTTTGTCAGAGCACGTTGTATGACAGAGTACGGATTAGAAGGAGAGTAGTGTCCAATATACAAGTGATTAGATGTATCAAATAATACTGACTAATATTTATATATCCAGTTGAATGAGTTGGTCTCAAAATTCTGAACTGGTTATTGTACTAAGTTGCGCAATAGGACGCACCCCAGTCAGCAGGAAACGAGACTATTGTGAAATACATACATACAGAAGCAATACTTTGTATTGGATTCTGAATTTGATTGGGAGCCAATGGAGATTTAACATGACAGGGGTAATGTGTTCAATTTTCTTTGTTCTGCTGATCAATCTTGCGGCTGAATTCTGGACTCTCTGTAGCTTGTGTAGCACATGATTTGGAATACCACTGAGCAACGAGTTGCAGTAATCAATGCGTGATGTTACATGCGCCTGCACCAGAACACTCGTTGTTTTCTCGTCAAGGTACCTGCGGATCAGGCCGATATTCCGAATGTGGAAATAAGCGCTGCGACAAACACTGTTGACATGTGGTTCCATGCAGAGAGATGAGTCAAATACTACACCAAGATTCCGGACTTGAGAACTTGGTATGATTTCACAGTGCCCAATAGAGAAAGTGGGAAGATCAATGTTTTGTTTCGGTCTCCATCCTGTTACTTCTTTTTTTTCGGTTTGCTTGACAACAAACGACTGGTATTGAAGGATATAGGCGACTCGTCCAGTGACTTCGAAATTCATTTCCTGAAACCTTAAACATATCAAACTAATGCATATATTAACCACAGACTATGTACAGTAACAGACCTGCCTACCCCCTTTGTCTGCAAAGTGTATTCATGGTGGTTTGAAAGTGTATTTTCAAGTGTCATAAGTGTACAATCTTATTTTATAAGAAAGAAAATTTTACATATTCCTGAATGCCAGAATGGTGCTTATCAATCAACTTCAACACAGTTTTGACTGTCTTCGTAAGGAGGTCTGCAGATAAGATCGGCAAGTTCATTTTCTCATTAAATTGTGCCGTTTGGATTTCTCCTTTATTTTTTTTACAACTGCCATTGACTTGTCCATATCGCTGTTGGTGCCACCGGTGGGAACAAAGGAAGTCATTATTATATTTGATTTCGCACATTCAACATTGGTTAGATGTCCCTTGGTTTTCAGATGCTTAGTGATGTGCTTTACCCGAATGTGCAATAATATATTTGAATGATAGTATGAACAATGTACATACTTTGGAAAAACCTGGTCTTGGTTATTCCCTGGGTAGATGTATATTTGTTAATACACTTCTGATCATACATGATTTTGTAAAATGTTTGAATCCTATGGCCCATATGAGCCCGATGAACGCTCCGCCATGATGCCACTGGTTGGGAAGCAATCGAATATGATGGGTAGAAACCGGGAAAATGCGACGATAAAGACCGGGAAAATCAGCCAATCAGATTACTTTGTATTTTCACGACATCTACCGAAGTACTTGATCTATATCTATCATCAATGAACATACATGACGGTCACGTTTTTTGAATAAATTAACTTTCGGTTGTGAAAGTGACTTGAAAGGGAGGTCACTCTTGTTTAGCTTCGTTTTCATGTCGTGTTTACGCTGACATGTAAAGATGAAGTGAAATGAATGAATGTTTTTTTAAAACAAATTACTATGTGTTTTTATAGGTTTGCATCCAATAAATTCCAGACTGGGTACAAAATGCAGTGAGGGTGTACAATCGTACTTGAAGATAAAAAATCGTAATAAATACGCCAGGTAGGCAGTAACCAAACATTTTTCTTCACAACAAATATCTCTAGAATAACGTTTGATCACCTGACGGTTAAAACTATAAACTGTCAACTCCTGGACAGTAAAATCACAACGCAATGGACAGTTTGTTTGCTAAACCTGAGCAACTCCATATAGAATGTACAGATTGATTTTTCGACGATCATTGAAAAAATACTGACGCATTAAAGCCTAAACTGCGAATGGTGTGTCTGCTGATGAGGTTGTAATATTTCGTTTTGAAACGATCATTTTCCGCGATCTTGTTTCGACACTCACGAGGGTGCCCTCGCTTAACGCGCAATTGTAATAAATACAGAGGGTGTCAAGCTATTACAGAAAGATCTGTAACTTTCTAGACCCGTCTGCCAAATGGCAAAACCTGATATACAAGGTGATATACTTGCAAAATAATAAAAATGCGAGGAAAAACCTACCTTTACTCTTGCGCCACGTGTCCTTCTTTCACTGTCCAGCGAAGAAATGGAGTTGCTTTGGGGGCAACTCCACATTTCGTGTGGACAGCGCTTCCACCCTGAGCATATGTTCGCTGGTCACTGGCATACTGGACAATGAAGGAGATAGCCAATGTACTTTAGAAACATATCAGAAACAGTTGGCTATTTGGGACAAATAATGTTTTTTTGTGACAATCGATTGAATTGTTTTCCACGATGACGATATATAACACACCACGTTCACCAAAAGATGAAAACCAAAGACACATGGTGTGTATTTCCATTCTGTTTAGAATCAAAAGTATATAGTGGTTTTCAATGAAGAGACACATTACCTGTAGATTTAAACGCGCTCAGTTGAATTTGGACCCAAAAACTAAAACCCACAGAGTTATCTCGGAAATGACATGGCCAAGTATACTTATCATGTTAACCGTTTGAACTTCGGGGCGCGGTTTTCAACAAGTTCCTGTTTGCCTCAACAACTAGATTATGACGTGGACATTGGGAGAGATTCGTGTGTGTGAGTCACTATTGTTAGGAAACTCGAAACTCAACTAGTGTATACACTCGCCGACGCATTGGAAATACACTACTTGTAAAATTAGTACGAAATATAACTCACGCATTATTATGTACAAGGTGCGACAAGAATGGTGCTTGTAATTACGTTACGTAAGTAAATGTAGTTCCACTCTCTTCGTGAAATAGTGTATTGGGCTTTACTAGGCGGCAAGCAATATTAATGTATATTTGGTGAACCTGCTTACCATCAAGGATATAGATACTGTAATACGTATATGCGCGGGCCTAAAGTATCCGGAACACCACCTCAAGTTTTGGAGCAAGTCTTCTCTGGCTGTTGCGCTAATCTCTTGGTCAAGTAAAATTCAACACAGAAAGTCCCAAGATGCCCTTTCTAGAGAAGTATATGCAGAGTAAGTTGATGTAGAAGAATAAAATGAAAAATTCTTCAAAATATTTACTTACATTTGAGCGTAAAACAGATTTTATCTTTTGTCTTTACATTTTTTATACAGGTGCCATAATTTGTTTCACAGGCGTCACCCGGATACTGTATTGTATCTGGTGGTGCATGGCGATGTCAGAAAACTGTTTCCCAGTGAAGGCCTTCCCACAGCAGGTGGTTGCACCACGTGTGTTTATGGCAGCTCGAGTTGCCTCCCCTTACTACCATTGTCCTTCTCAGATAACTCAGGACGTTCACAATGGCAGACGTAAGTTAACTCGGGAGGCTATTTCTTTGTTTCTCTTATCTTTGCTCATTCGTATTCTTGATTCAAATTTAGATATCTTAAAGTAGTGTTACTGATCAATGAATACTCGCATAGTTTGTTTAGGTACTTTTCTAATGAGGTTATGTTACCTATTAGTTGTCCTGACATCGTATAGACAGTTGATTGACAAATATCTGACAAGAAGTTTAGCTGAGGAATGCAGTCATGCTTAACTGTTTCCTGAGGGTAAAATACGTTAGGAAATGTTGAATCCCGACGATTGTCGATTTATAATTAAGTTAGATGGTATATAACCTCGTCAAACTGTGTGCATGTGGCGAGAATATTAACCCGTGCATGTATTCTCTGTGAACAAAACATTTATTACTAGTGTATGTGATGTTGGACGTATACAAGGGTTATTAGGTCTCTCGCTGTCGTCATCATGGGAACTGAATGGACTGGGACATGCAGTACTGGCATGCGGTTCTAATGGTATATTTTAAATTTGTGTCGTCGATTGAGTATTTTGTACAAATGAAATAACTATAAAATTTCGTTCGACACTGTTGAACGCACATGGCAGTTATACAGTAAAACATTTCACCAAGTAAATAGAACCATAGAACCATAGCCAGAAGCCAGTGGGACTACATGAGTACACATCATGTCGTGGTTTTTAATAGAGCGGTATGGTTTCAGGGCATGTGAACATTCACGAAGCGAGTTGATGTGAGATATTTACCTCACAAAATGTCGTCGAGATTTAATTAAACTGATTCAGTCACGAGATACGTTTAAATCAGATCTACACCGACGATTGTCTGATTTCACTTTGTTTACTTTAGGTGCATTAAAATTCTTATACGAGCAAAGCCAATGTAGGCAATAAATGTGCCCCCAACAGATGTTCGTTTAAACATGAGCTGTCTATTTGGAAATCTCGTGGCGATGAAATGGAGAGCATGACATGCCCCATGTGTGACCCCCGGAAACCCCCGGAGACAAAGCAGGCCAGGTCCAGCTGTGGGGGTCATTAGATACTTGTTGAGTAACGAAGCAGACCCGACATCAGATGCTTGCATAACAGGAAATGAAGGACCTGCCCCCCATATTAAAACCAGATTTGCAGAGTACACGTGAGAATTTTGTATAAATGAAATAACTATACATTTTCGTTCGACATAGTTGAACGCACATGGCAGTTGTACAGTAAATTATTAAACTCATGCGAACATGAACAAGCATGACGTGAATACGTGTTCGTCAAAAACATATACAAGTATTTGAAAGTACACAGCTGATTTCAAAAACCTCAATATGACAACAGCTTATAGCAAGTATAAAAACTGATGGCGATGACATAAGAGACGAGTTACAATTCGCCAGTTTGTGTGACCAGAGACCATATAATAGATTATATGGTCTCTGGTGTGACTCACGCGGCGAAATTGACATAGAATACAAAGTAAAACTTTGACCTACGAGAGCGAATAGTGTCATTTCCACTATGACATGTTCTCGTGTCGGGAGCTTAATCATTGATTTGAAATGTACAAGCAGAGACAATACACATCACCCGCACATTGTCTCCGGTACATCGTCGCCTCGTGGCCGTCATTACTTTGTTATATCGGATACAGATATGTGTACATTATTACCGAATTGTAAATGCTTACCTACAGTAAATGTCACGTCTACACGTGATATAGTACCGACTATAGCTGTTACGTGAACACGTTATTACCATGGTGTGTAAAGTCTACAAATACCGAGACAGTTCAATGATAGAAATCATGAGCATCGATTTACTACGTGAAGACAGACACACAATGCCGCAAACACCATTGTACGCAACAGATAAACTACTGTAGTGTGTAAACACGTAGTATGTCATGCACGTAAATGCTTACCGTAGTGTATGTAATATGTACACACGCTTACCGTACTGTATCTGTTACGTGTACACACGCTTACCGTACTGTACCTGTTACGTGTACACACGCTTACCGTACTGTACCTGTCACGTGTACACACGCTTACCGTACTGTATCTGTTACGTGTACATACGCTTACCGTACTGTATCTGTTACGTGTACATACGCTTACCGTACTGTACCTGTAACGTGTACACACGCTTATCGTACTGTTTCTGTTACTTGTACACACGCTTATCGTACTGTTTCTGTTACTTATACACACGCTTACCGTACTGTTTCTGTTACGTGTACACACGCTTACCGTACTGTTTCTGTTACGTGTACACATGCCGTACTTTTGGCCTATTCCACAGAAGTTTGAAAGCATCAGTTCATTCCTTACCTGATTCTTCTTACCTGAGGGAAACGTTGCAGTTAACCCAAACAGAATAGGATTGGAGTTGGGGGCTCGAGTGTATAACGTTTTCAATGTATTTAGTCATATTAACTAAACCTTGGTCTACTCTAACTCGTATGAACGAGCGACATCTCGTGTGCGTGCTTGCTTGTGATCAGCTAACTCGTGTTAGAAATGATTTTCAAGAACCCATGCTTGTCGTAAGAGGTGTGGCGAACACCTGGGAAAAACAGAGGCATGGTACAGACTAACCCACAGATTCTAACATCAATCATAGGTATTTCTTGGTAAGAAGTGTGGTGAAAACCACGAACAGGTATGATACAGACAAACCCATAGATTTTAACATAAGTCATAGGTCTTTGGCGCATCCAGGGGATTATGGGTTGTGAATATATGTTGGTTGGTTGGTTGTTGGTAAACGCCGCACTCAGTAGTATTCCAGCTGTATGGCGGACCAGACAAACCAGTGATCAACAGCATGAGCATCTATCTACGCAATGCGGATACGATGACATGTGAATATCTGTAAACGTATGCAATTTTACAGTCTGCCAACATTTGTGTACAATTCGACAGTCTCACCGTGTAGATTCAGTTACATATAAGTATACTTACATTGCATGGCAGATAGAGTGCCCCCATCAGTTTTGTTGTTTCTTTTTTTGGTCACTGAAAAGAAGAGCAACGATTCGTTGTGCTTTTCCACTATACGAAAGTCAAAGTAAAAGAAGCGCACGTAGTATACTTGCATATCGTGAAATAACGTCTGACCTTAGCCTGCCTCACAGTCGCTGAACCATATTATTTTCCCTTCCACCGTACCCTTACTGCAATACAACATCGTTAAATAAGCGTCTAGATTTCCCTCAGGTTCAGATCTCCCATTCTGCACTCGCTTCTTTTAAATTTAAATTTGTTTTTATAAAAATTACATATTTTCAGAAACTATGCGTTATTGTACGCGTGTGTTGTACACGGCACCATTACGCTACTCAATAACACGTAAATGTTACTTCAAGTCACCCTATCCTAGGCATTTTAGAACTTTACAACGACCTTTCTACTGGCCAATGTGACATCATCCTCTGCTGGTTACCGGGTCACGTCGGCATAGCGGGCAACACAAAGGCCGATGCTGCAGCTGAAGCAG
The DNA here is from genome assembly GCF_003918875.1 of Haliotis rubra. Lineage (NCBI taxonomy): Eukaryota > Metazoa > Mollusca > Gastropoda > Lepetellida > Haliotidae > Haliotis > Haliotis rubra. The sequence goes on along the minus strand of NW_025767111.1, from coordinate 844,725 downwards.
CTCTTGACAAGCCCTTATCTCCACTGCTGATCCCGTGCAGTGATTTCAAACCCACTATCAAAAGTTATACTCGGGACCTTATGCAAAAAAGGTGGGACACCCAAGTAGGAAGAAATAAACTTCATGAATTGAAGCTAACAATTGGTTATACCAGAGACCATATTACATGTATATGGTCTCTGGTTATACCTACGTGGGTTGTCAGTCAAGACGAGATGAGGTAATTTTACGACGATGTCGTATTGGCCACAGTCGGTTCACTCATGACTATCTGCTGAAAACTGATGGCGATGGACCCCCCATGTGTGTCTGTCTCTTGCGGTGAAGTGTTCACCATCAAGCGTATTCTGCTTGACTGTGCGGACTGTGCGGACTTTTCGACTGCAAGGGACTCACATTATGAGGCGGCAAATCTGAAAGATCTGTTTTCCCGCGTGAGCGGGCATCGCATTGTTAACTACCTGAGGGAAGTTGACCTTTATCATAAATTGTAGTTATGTAATGTGAATAACGAACTGCTTGCGTTCGAATTTGGTGCTATAACAATGTTAATAATATATATGCTTTTGAATAACAACTCATTTGGACTTTGAACTTAAAACGTTTATCAATTCACACTTGATCCCGTCACTATAGCTGCAGGGTTGTTGTCGGCACAGGTACTACAGATATGTACCCCAGGTACGTTTCTGTATACAGATATGTACCCTAAACAAAGTCAAAATACAGAAACGTACCCGGTACCCTAAAAGGCGGACGAGTCCATATTCCGTGATCCAAAACCGAAACCATATGTAGTTTTTCCCGTTCAACTGATTGCGAGTGGTATTCATATGCATCGCGAAATATCCGTTACTGTGTATTCTCATTACTTACATAACGCAATCAAATGTATCTAATACAACAGCATGACAGTACCGATCAAGAATACGACACAATGGGAATGGAATCGTCCTAGGGTACGTTTCTGTATTCTCATTATGGCCAGGGTACGTTTCTGTATACAGCAACGTACCTGGGGTACATATCTGTAGTACCCGTGCCGACAACGACCCCTTCAGCGTCACTATTGCTATGTCCCATATGAAAACACTACCTTATAACTCGAGCGCCTACATTATAACTGGAGTGAGGCACTTGTCACTTCAAGCCACTTTAGTTGACCCGGTCTGTATACTAATATATAGGCTATTTATTATATGCACACGGGTCACGTTTCATATTCTGGCCAAATGAAAGTTATCGACTCTGCATATATATCGCCTTAATAAACGACATTTGCATGCAAATATTCTGTAGCTGTCGGTTACACAACGCAGCACGGCTGTACATTTGAGGCTATATATAGGTCAGAGGTCAAAATATGTATAACATACCGTGGGGGTCTCCAACGACAGTTTATTCATAGTGACATGTGAAATCTGACGTCAACACGGAAAATGTAATGAATTAACAACCAGTTTTGTTAAACATTTCATTTTCTGTAACAGGGGGTTGATCTGTACCAAGGTTTTATGTTTTGTCTTTTATTTATTTTTTTAAATTTTTTTGTGGTAAATTGAAAGAGCTTTATTTTAATGTATATTTGTATATAACTAACACTCATTCGTATAAAATGTAATCTGCGGCTGGGTAATTTTGTGTAGGAATATATTGGTTCAGCAAAGATTTGGTTTAGAACCATGTGCACATTACCCACACCATATTGGAAGTGTTGGACATTTGTGCCGAAAACGATCAAATTTATTGTTCACTAGACGATGATTAAGATGTCCATCAACAGTTATGGATTATGGAATTTTTAGAAAATATTTAACACTTTTAAATATAATGATATTTCAGAAATAAAAGAAGTATTCTTAATTTGGTGACTAAGCGCCTGTACAATTCATTTTTTGGATATAAATATCGCTAATTAAGAATAATTTTCAGTTGAAAACCACCCTTTCATGGAATCACTTGGGATGTTAATTCTTTTGTTTCTAGGTTTATTTTAACCTATTGCCGCATAAAATAGTTTTTAAACTTATATATAAGGTTGAGTAAGGCGGTTTATGTAAAGTCGTAAAACACTTGTCATGTTACAAGACAAGTGTCTGTCAGGCTGTCTCCTGACTATAGTCTCTGATAGTGACTTTAGCTGGTCACTTGCGCGCGGTGAGCCAAGGGTAAACAATGACGAATCCGGTGAAACAGGTAGGTGTATATGTGTGCATGTCTGTATGTATACATGTATGTCTGTATGTACGTCCGTGGGCACATGGGCGATTTTCACTCCAAAATGCCAAGTGTTAGTTACAACCGTATGTATCCACACGAAACTTATTTATTTGCAACTGAAACGGCGGTTACTGTTTCCAGATTCCCTCTGTTTGTAGATGTATGTCGCCAGGTGGGTTGGCGACACCACGTACCATCGCTTTTCCAACCTAATTTCTTAAAATGTCTCTAATAGAAAATCAGCATAAAGTAATTTCTCAGTACTAACACATTTCTGCATGAAAATAATCTCTTTTGAACTATACATGGGTCATTATTTTATCTTGATAAACAAAGAAAGAGCACAGAAAACGAAACGTAGCTCCTAATTCTAATAAAGTTGTTTATCCATACAGCTTGTCCTTACTTTGTACTCAACTTCTAAATGCATAAACAAAATCAGAAATATTGGTTCTCTTTACCACTTTGTTGCGTAATACGATGTTAAGAATAAATTGATTTAACTTCACAGTACAACTGACCATATTACATTTGGAAAGTTATTGGTTATAAATATTTCTTATCAAACACACACACACAAGTTTTTGGTTATAAATATTTGTTATTAAATACACACATTTGTATAAGGAATTGTCCTGGTCATATATTGGTCATATATTTTTAATATGATTTTATGGACAATGACGTCTAATGATTCGCCGGGTGCGCGCGTGTCACAAACGTTTGGAGATATACTCGTCTTGTTTTCTATATATTCAATATATTTGTGGTGTTGTTTTATGCCGCACTCAGCAAATTTCCAGTTATATGAATAACGGTCTGCAAATAATCACGTCTGGACCAGACAATGCAATAATTGGCATGAAATTACAATATTGAACATTACACATCATAGGCACTACGTACATTTTGCCAAAGGGATCGGGTGGTCAGGCTCGCTGACTTATAATAATTATATGCTCTCTGGTTGGATCATGTCATCGTATCCTAATTGCGTAGGTAGATGCTCATGCTGTTGATCACTGGAATGTCTGGTCAAGACTAGATTATTTACAGACCGGTTCCATGTAGCGGGAATATTGCTGAGTGCCGCATAAGAATAAACTCACTCACGTACATTCTGCAGCTATGTCTTTTGTCTTCTGACACTTGTGTAAAGGTTCAAAGTATGGCGTTCTATGCTAAATATGTCAATTTCGTGTGTAAATATTGTTCTAACAAACAAAACCTCAAATGGATAAAAATAACTTATAGTAATCATCTACGTATGATATGATATTGAATAAGGCACAATGTAGATAATGAAATCAGTATCCTGAAAACCTAAGTAAAGACAGCAAATTTAATTATACGTAATAATATTGAAACTATAAACAGAAGGATAGGATTATTGTATTTACGCCTATTCAACCGACCTTCACCTCAAAGAATTCACCAAATATGTACAACAATGCTGACGTATGACATCACACCCGGTCATGGCGTCACGCTGTACGGAAACTTTAACAATTTGGTATGAATGTATCAAAGCATTGTAATGTATCAATTTTAATTTCCTATATATTTTTACCTTTTACCATGTATATTCTAACATTATTGACCATATGCATACTACGAATAGACGAATGAATGTCTGAAAAGTTGAGAAAATTCTACACAGTGTAAAATCTCAGGCTATTTTACCAGCACAGCGTTCGTTTTCATCACAGGGGCTTGTAAGGCAAACATTTGGCATCAACGTATATATATATATATATACTGTCACTGACGGGGTCCTAAAACTATGTAAAGGTCCCCGTCTTAACACTATATAAAGGTATGTAGTGGTAGACCCCGTTAGTGACAGTATACACCTTGATGCCAGATTTTTGCGTTACAAGCCCCAGTGGTTTTCACACCCAATATGTTTCGTTTGATTTCATCGAGACACTTGGTTTTGGTTTTTGACTCTAAATGAATGAAGAATTAAGTGACATATTTGTTTCAGCGGAGTGTCAAATATACGTGATATACGTCAATTGCGTCTCATGACCAGCCTTCGCGAAACGTTATTATGTAAACACTGTCCAATATGGCGGAATGTTCACTTCAGCGTTCGTGAATCAATGATTGTGTATTTTCCAAAATACCCCACCCGAAAATAGGTTTATCGGCGATGTTTCAGAATAACCATTGGGGTTTTGATGAAAAAATGGATATCAGTGATCATAAATATGCTGTTTTTGAAATTCAGTTTATCTACTCCAAGTAATTAATCCGATTTGTACATACATACACCATACCCTTATAACCTATTTCGTCATGTGTCAAAAAAGGCGACATTTACAATGCACCCAATTTTAAAAGATCATTTTATGCTTTGCCTAAGATGAAAGTGGATAGTATTAAGAAGTGGGAAATTTCCCGCGGAATTCAAAACTGCTGAAGGTTGAAGAGGAAGGATATATATGTCCCTCTGGCATCTAGGGGTTAAACACTAAACAAACTTCACTAGTTTGGATTAGGTTACATAAATAGGTACCTATAAATGCGTAATAACCGACTATAAGGTGTGAGTGAATATATGACTCTCCAAGTAGATCTAGTTGTGAGCAAATCTAGTATTTCTCCTGCACTATACTACAATTTCCTGCGATTTGTGTAATGTTTGTAACACCACACTCGGCAATATCAAATATTCCCGCTACGATACAGCGATCTGGTCAAGATAACACGTTGGTAGACTTCAGGAGCATCGACCGACCGATCCATCCATGCGATGATAATGAGTAACGTTACCAACCACGTACACATGTAATTTACTTCTGGCGTCTCTAGCGCTAGTATTAGCACCAAACAAAGTGATGCCGTCGACCTACTGGCCTTTGACAAGTAATTCTTGTGTGCATATACATTTCATTATGCCAATACCTTCCGTTTCCATGCCAAAAACTGAAGATTGTTAGAGCAATCAAACAATGTTACAACCTTACAAGCATGGAGAGTCCATTGTTGACATTTATTCACGTGGCCCAGAAGTCACGTGGGACTTCCCGTTGTTTCTGAAACAGGAATTTCTATTGAAGAACCCACTGTGCTAATAGGAAATAGAAAGCGGAAAACAACTACAAGTGTGATGATACCTACTCATGTGAATACTATGATATGAAACATTTTATTTGAAAACGATGGTTCGATCATTCTCAATTGAAAATCAATACCATTCGCGAGCCAAGCACTTACAAAGAGGCTGAACTGATCGTTTACTTGCATCGCGCAACAGGCTGCCTCACCTACGAAATAATGTACACGTCCCACAAGAGAAATATGGAGCCAGAAAATAACATGGTAAACATTTCAAGCAGGAAACTAAATGAATTAAGTTACGCACTGTTTTTCATTGTGATACATGACGTCTTCTAATCTGAATCACTATTTCAGGAAAAGCTTTTGGTGAAAGCACAACCAAATGGAATAACAAAATACGATGGCGATGCGGTGGAAATTGACTTGGAGGGAGGGAGCGATAAGCAGTCTGGATCCGTGTTGTCAGCCCACAAGATCTGTTATGAGATAGCAGTAAAAAACAAGCCATGTTGTGGGCGCAGTGTGAAAAAGAAGATACTTCATGATGTACAGTAAGTGTCCTCTTTGTTCCGAGGGCGCGCATCTGTCACGCGCTTTCCGCTCGAGTGACCCGAGCCTTTGCCTTTGTCAACTTCGCTGTGAACCACAAATAAACATGTCGACCGTTTCATTCAGGACGAGTTGACATTTGATGTAACTTAGGTTTGGAAGGTTTTGATGTTTGTAATTGTTAGTTAATCATATAGGAAGTAAATGGACAGATTGGTACCAGTTGTAATCACATCATGATCATGAACGATCGATGGGTTGAATAGTTGATAAGCTGTCAATCGCTTTAATTCATGAAAATGATCAATCGTGATTGTACCTGTGTGTACACAAGCCAGAAATGATGAGCTATGCTCAAACTGCTCGTGGAGTTTGCCTAATTCATTAACAGATCCTAAATATACCCCACAAAGTAAACAAGAGGTTACTTCATGATCTACAGTGCCACCTCTGCTCTGTTGGCACACATTGTCACACACTCTATGCTCTAGTCACACACACACACACACACCTCTACCTAAATTGCTTCTGTCAAATTCGCTGTGAAACACAAATGCTTGCTGACTTTCATTCCGAAAGTAAAAGTTATAAAGTTGGCTCAGTATAACTCCACAACATAAAAGCTATAATAAGTGGTCCACTTAACCTAAATCGTGACAACGTAACAAATCAGAGGTGCCTTATCAAACATGGTTAACAAATAGTGAGCAAGTTTCCTAAAACTGGAAGGTCTTCGACCAGTAGAGAGACACAGTTATGTAGCTGTCCTGCTGTGATAAATCTTATACAGTAATGTGTGTTTCTGTATCGAAGCAACCAGTACCTAGAACATTCCCAAGTTAAAGCAAGCCTTAAAACCCAAGAAGACAAGTCATCCAACATGGTTACATCAATCCTACCTGACATGTTAATACTGTGACGTATGGGGTCCTGCTATCTATAGGCTTTACACAGGCAGAAAACAAGTAGTTCAAGTACTGTCTCATTTTTTAGACCTGAGACATCAACTAAATAAGCTATATGAAGTATTCTTTTAGTATCAAAGGTTCCAGGGCAGTACACAATCTATTACAAAAGTCCATCACAAACTTCATATTGCTCCTTATATGTAGCTCTTGTTGATTACTTCCACTAAGCCTCATACAATGCTCTGGAGTTTGTCCAACACCCTCTCTGATCAGACATGTGCCATTTAAGTGCATAACTCTAGAGAATAACCCTACATTTAACCTATTTAAAAGACCATATGACTGACTTAAGTCCACCACATTCCTACAGTGAAGATATCAAGGCTGCTATCACATATTTTACCACAGGCACATACTCCGCTCTCAGTGAAAAGTTATGATTGGCCTTGAAGTTGAACCAGAACAAATACCAGAGATGGAATATTACAGAGGGTATTTAGATGAACCTTTGTCATTATGGCTTTGGCAGTCATATCATCTGCTCCAACAATAACTCTCTTAGTGCCTGCTTTGAGATTATTTGCAGCATTACTTCAACAGAAGAACATTGCCAGTGTAACATGAATGTCTGATGGCCGTGACCTTGTGGACTGTGTGGCCCATGGTGGACTGTGTGGCCCATGGTGGACTGTGTGGCCCATGGTGAGCTGTGTGGCCCATGGTGGACTGTGTGGCCCATGGTGGACTGTGTGGCCCATGGTGGACAGTGTGGCCCATGGTGGACTGTGTGGCCCATGGTGGACTGTGTGGCCCATAGTGGACTGTGTGGCCCATGGTGGACAGTGTGGCCCATGGTGGACTGTGTGGCCCATAGTGAGCTGTGTGGCCCATGGTGGACTGTGTGGCCCATGGTGGACTGTGTGGCCCATGGTGGACTGTGTGGCCCATGGTGGACTGTGTGGCCCATGGTGGACTGTGTGGCCCATGGTGGACTGTGTGGCCCATGGACTGGCCCATGGTGTGTGTGCCCATGGTGGACTGTGTGTGGCCCATGGTGGACTGTGTGGCCCATGGTGGACTGTGTGGGACTGTGTGGCCCATGGTGGACTGTGTGGCCCATGGTGGACTGTGTGGCCCATGGTGGACTGTGTGGCCCATGGTGCCCATGGTGGTGGACTGTGTGGCCCATGGTGGACTGTGTGGCCCATAGGTGGACTGTGTGGCCCATGGTGGACTGTGTGGCCCATGGTGGACTGTGTGGCCCATAGTGAGCTGTGTGGCCCATGGTGGACTGTGTGGCCCATGGTGGACTGTGTGGCCCATGGTGGACTGTGTGGCCCATGGTGGACTGTGTGGCCCATGGTGGACTGCGTGGCCCATGGTGGACTGCGTGGCCCATGGTGGACTGCGTGGCCCATGGTGGACTGTGTGGCCCATGGTGGACTGTGTGGCGGCCATGGTACAGTCACATTTGCACTTTCAGTCATATCATGGCATCTGTTACTTGCTCTTCAAACCCTTCCATCTTTGGACATAATTATGATGTTGATGCGTCATCTCAGAGCTGTGAGTCAGCCATCCAGTGTAGCTGCTGCCTACGTGTAATCCTAATGGGTGTTAGTGTCGACTGCCATGATACCTGTCTAGTCAGTAGCCCACACCTCATCCTCAATGCCATGCTTCAGTAGGCTGTCGGTGACTTTATTGACAGGCAGCTGACCCCTACATGACTGGGCTGCTGGCCATTATAGTAATGTACTTATTGGTTTCGTATTGACTACTCTATCAAAGAATATTTATATATTCCTTTATCCAACGAATTTGTGAATTTATATAAAATCCCAGTGACAAGGAATATATTAAACCTATATAAAATCCCTGTGACGGAAACTATGTTGAACCTATATAAAATCCCTGGCACAGGGACTATGTTGAACCTATATAAAATCTCTGTGACAGAAACTATGTTGAACCTATATAAAATCTCTGTGACAGGGACTATGTTGAACCTATATAAAATCCCTGTGACAGAAACTATGTTGAACCTATATAAAATCCCTGTGACAGGGACTATGTTGAACCTATATATAATCCCTGTGACAGGGACTATGTTGAACCTATATAAAATCCCTGTCACAGGGACTATGTTGAACCTATATAGAATCGCTGCTAAAGCAATTATGTTGATCTTATGAAGATCCAAGTTAGAATTGATCTTCAGTAAGCCATGCTTGTCGTAAAGTGACTAACGGGATCGGGTGGTTAGGCTCGCTGACTTGGTTGACACATGTCATCGTATCCCAATTACACAGATCGATGCTCATGCTGTTGATCACTGGATTGTCTGGTCCAGACTCAATTATTTACAGACTGCCGCCATATAGCTGGAATATTGCTGAGTACAGCATAAAACTAAACTCACTCACCCACTCAATTATGTTGAACTTATATACACTCCCTGTTTCCCAACAAAGTGACTACTATACATCATTATCTTTCTAGGCTGTAAATAACCTCTTCTTTATGCATAGGAGGATGTATAGGAAAGTTTCCAATATCAAAAGGCACTAGAAGAATATTTTATATTATTATCCAGTATCATACTCATAAAACAAATACAATGTATCATATGAGTGACAGGTTTGACACTTGAGGCCATCTTTATGAGGGTGCAATGTCAAAATGGACTTCTTGAATTCAAATTTCAGGATATTTTACTTAGCTTAGAATGTGTGAGAAGTTTCTACCAAACTGTGCAGTCACCTCTTGTTTTGTGAATTTGTAATTACAAACTTAATGAAATGCCAGTTTGGCAGATTAACTGTATTTCACACATGATTAGATACCATGACTGTACTGTTTTCAGTGGTGTTTTCAAGCCTGGCATGAACGCCATCCTGGGCCCAACCGGAAGTGGGAAGACATCGTAAGTCAGTTTCAGTGTCTTATGGTCAATGTTAATACAAACAATCAATAATTTTACCAAAAAATAATGTTATGGGAAAAAACATATCTAGCACCTCATGCTTGTAGAAACACAACTAAAGAAACAACCTCCGTTGTAATTGGATGCCAACAATTGTTGTACCTGGTGTGTGGAGTGACTTTGTTCAATGTTCCATATGCTATCCAATATTGTTTTGTGTGACCCATACTCAGAATACAGGCTAACACGATAGCTGTAAAATTACTGACTATTGCATGAAACAACATCTACTCAGTATTCTTATATGATGAAATGCCCACAATAATGAATACAGTATGATATGATGTCCCATCTCAAGGTTGCTGGACATCCTGGCTGGGAGGAAAGATCCACAGGGCCTGTCTGGTGAAGTACTGATAGATGGCGCTCTGCCACCTTCCAACTTCAAGTGCATGGTGGGATATGTTGTACAGGTGAGACAAATCATCATCATCATCATGGTGATAGCTTAATGTTGTGAGTAATTTGCTGCCCACTGCCCTTGTGCCCTGCTGCTTGTGGTCCAACTTGCCCTACTGACCGAGCTGACCGTGGTGTGGGATCTTGAACTAGTCACCTACTGTAACACGACCTGGAGCAGGCGTAACAGCAACTTATTATCTTACCCTACGTACTTAATGGGAGTTGCTGCAGGGAATATTTATAGTCCCTGTGGGATTGGATTGTGGGTAGCAGCTGTTAATATGAGCTGTATTTTTGTTATCAGGTTATTTTACATGGTTTTGTAATCAACATTTTCTTACATGTGCAAGCTAAATCAAGATGCGATTGGTTTATGAGAGAAGCTCCATTAAGACTGGCTTCCATCATGGCCCAACTTAATGACATACATGTATGTCAAAGCACTTGATGTTCTCTTGTATCAGTTGCTGACTTAGGGTGGGGGAAAGTGTAACATGTAGGACAGATGGGACGATAACTCATATCATTTACTGAATATTTGGAGATAATTATGGATCTATCTAGAGTTTATGATTGATTGGTCTTTGAGTTGATTGAGGGATATCTTGACTTCTGTTGGGAATAGTAATTCTTTTCCCTTAGTGTTATTTTGCCAGTCTCTTTTATACATATTGCAATATATTAGGAGCTAAAGAGTTTGACAGTGAGTGACACAGATTGTACATGCAATTACCTATTGTTTTGCAGATTGTATTCTCTGCGTACCTGAAAACCTGATATGGTTCTGATAACACCAATCTCAAAATTAAGTTGGATATTTAGGGATTCTATTTTCATTTTTATACAATTTAGAGTATGTGAAGTATACCATCTTGTCAATTGATTACAAAGGGGGAAATCAATTGAGAATGAAAGATTTTAACTTAAAACATTGTGGTATTCACAGAACTTATATTTTATTAATCAGTATACTAGTTCTCAAAAAGAATATTGCAATGTGTAACATATGAAAATCGTATTGTGGTATCCCACATTGTGCGTATGTCACTCGTCAGAACATTTTTCCTAAAAAATATTTGAAATGCAAGCTAGAAATTAAAAGTTTATTGAGAGATATATGTTTGGATGGTCATTGTATATAGCAAGTTCAAATATGACAAAATGTATTTTCTGGAGGCAATGTTAGAATAGTACTGACTCAAGTCTTTCTGAAAAAGGTTATACTTGATGGCTGTCGTTGACACAGGGTCAGTGTGAGTAAATGTGATGAGACATTGTCTGTATTTGTGTATCTGTACAATTAGTCGTGTTGTATCTGCAGGATGATGTGGTGATGGGAACCCTGACAGTGAGGGAGAACCTGCAGTTCTCCACTGCACTGCGTCTCTCCCGATCCGTGTCAGTGAAGGAGAGGAATGACAGGATAGACAACGTCATCCAGGAACTTGGCCTGTCATCCTGCGCCAACACCAAGGTCAGACATAGATTTGCCTCCCTTCGCTGTAAACAGTGTCCGCTAGTCATGGGCATGAATCTATGATAAGTTTTGATTATGATGGCTGTTTTGTCAACAGGACCCATCTTCTTGAGATTTATGTAATATACAGGGATCTATCATCCAGGAGATAAATGAAACAGTCCGTCCTAATAGGACATGGGGAGAATTCTTTTTATATCAGTATATTATTGATTTTTGTTATTGAAGTTTGGAAGCTTTTGCTCTGAGGTCTGCCTGCATTGTTGAATGTACAAATTATGGTTTTCAGGTCGGTAATGAATTCATGCGAGGTGTATCAGGGGGTGAAAGACGTCGGACAAACATCGGTATGGAGCTGATTATCTCCCCTCCCGTGCTGTTCCTGGATGAACCAACCACAGGCCTGGATGCCAGCACGGCTAATGCAGTCATTCACATGCTTAGAAGGTACTTCCCATCACAGACACAAGAAGAGTAACTCACAAAGAGGGATTGATAACCATTCCTCCATGTCTCTAAACCTCAAGCCTCTGTTCCAACATGTCAGCAAACTGTCAGGGACATTTAAAGGAAATCCTGGTGACTGAAGTTAGATCTGTCAGAGTTTGTAATACTCTGTAGAAGGAGTTTATTACTGTTTTGTGCAGAATTGAATTTCATTTTAAAGTTAATTAGAAATGGTATCAAATATGACAAATGAGAAGGTTATAACTTTTGGTTTTTCAGTTTATCACAGAGAGGACGTACGATTATCTTCTCAATCCACCAGCCAAGGTACTCTATCTTCAAGCAGTTTGATCGCCTCATGATGCTGTCACAGGGACAGACTGTTTACCACGGCGCTGCCAGTGAATCTCTGCAGTTCTTCCGGGAAATGGGTAGGTTTCCATTTGTCCTAGTTGACGACATGCAGACAAATTACTACAGATAGTGTTACATTCATTATAACAATGACAACACCAAGTGTTCCATTCACTGTAACCATGACAACACCTATTTTGGTTTTATTTCAATACCTGCCAAGACTCTGTGTTTTCATGTCTGTTCCCTGACAGTGTAGTATTGTTGCTGTTTCAGTGGTTAGTTGTAGCTGCATATCTACCAATATTACTAAATAATAAAGTGATCAGTGTGCCTTCAATGTTTGTCTGTTGCCAGGTTACATCTGTGAGGAACACAACAACCCTCCGGACTTCTTCCTCGATGTCATCAACGGTGATGCTGCGTGTTTGCTGTCAGTGGAAAACAAGGAAGTAAAAGGTAACGAATATACATCATATACATTATTCTCTTGGGGAATGACGCCCTCGAAAGAACTATTATTAGGCACATTTTTCTGTGGTGCATATATACACTGGTAATATTTGTTCTGGGTGGAACTAATTCCGTGGGGAACTGATTATTGTCACCACGGTTTGTATCATCCACTTGTACATACAGTCTGAGTGAGTGTGAATTGTAGGACTGGTAGTACAAAACATGATTTACATCTCACTTCATATTTGAAACATTGATAAGTCCTTGAAAGAGCTGTAAGTCTCTACATACACAGTTAGTGATTTGTGTTTATGCTGCATTGAGCAGTATGTCATTCATGCCCTGGCATGTCAATTTACTGTTGGAGGAAGACTGAGGCAATGCAGGTGCCACCAAGTCTGGTGTTGTGGGGGTGAAGTACCTACAGCCTCAGACTGGCTCCACGGCTGCACATAGGAACAGGAGGAATGTACTGGAGCATATCTCAGGCCTTAAATCAAATTTAAACTTGTGGTCAAGTAAACTCATGCAAGTCTTTTCACTTCCTTTATTTATCATGCTTTAGGCAATGATGTCAGTGTTTTGTTACAGCAGACTTATAAATTTCTAAACTTATCCTATCTCACGACTTGCACCTCTCTCTCTTCTTTCGACCATGAGTGGAAACGAATTAAAACTTTGCTCCAAGGCCTACCTTGCCCCTCTCCCGTGCTGTGCGTGCCTTCCTGTGTCAGTCGTGCTCACTAGTCCATGACAGCACAAGGCATGCGCAGTCCTCACCCACGTGATCACCTCACATACTCATTTCTCTTTCTTGTCGCTCCATCTTCGTCTGAGATTTGCTCAAAATGGTTAAGCCTGTTCAGGCCAGTAAACGGATGTTTTGCCCGTTGTAATAAAGTAATTTCAGCATGGGACCCACACACATCGTGTGTTGATTATGTGGGTGTTTGTGACTGGGACACACGCTGTCCGAAGTGTTCAGGTCTGTCTAATGAGGCGTGTAAATTTTACAAACGTGCTTGTGCCAGACGTTTGGCAGATAGGGCTAGGACTAATTCTGCGGGGTCTGGTCCATCTCCCGCTAAGAAACAATGCTTAGATCGCCCCACCCTCACTGCTCACCGTTCTCAATCGCCCGTCTCTCCTGACGAAGATTTTATGGACGCTTCGTCGGATTCCTATTTATCTGAGAACGTTAGAAGGCTTTTAGGGGAGCTTCCCTCACCCAGTTTAAGTTCTCATGAGCGTACCAGGGTGGTAATGACCGATATTTCTTCTACGCCAGACCTGCGATCTACATTATCTCGTAGGTCTGCTTCTTCGGAACGATCACAGACTTCGAGAACTTCTAAGCATTCATCGTTGAAGCGGGGATCGGCGCGGTTGGAACGTACCCGCTCTCCTATTTCCACGGCTGGGAGGAGTTGTTCTAGGTCTCGTTCACTTTCCCGAGCCTGCTCATCCCGCCGAACCGGCTCACCCTGCCGAACCGGCTCACATGGCCGAGCCGGCTCACACAGCCGAGCCGGCTCACACAGCCGAACCGGCTCACCAGGCCGAACCGGCTCACCAGTACATCTTCGAATGGGTTCACCTGACCGAACTGATTCACGTAATGAAATGGGTTCACCTGACCGAACTGATTCACGTACTCGAAGGGGTTCACCAGGACGAACGGGTTCACATTCCCGACTCAGTTCACCTCAACATAGGTTTCAGTTCGACACACCATCAGCGTTTTGATTCCCGTAGTCGTTCAGTCTCGCCTGGTCGAGGTGGTTGGCCATTTTGATCCGGTTCACCTAGCCGTACGGTGTGTTTTCGTCAGAGTGATTCTCGTAGTCGGTCTCATTCACTTCAGGTGAATCAGGATATCCCGTCTTGTCAGTCTAGACTCAGTAGCGTAATTTTGCGCACACTGTAACAAGATTTACTTCCTCGGATCCCCAATCTTCATGTTCCTGGAGCAAACGTTGTCGGGAATGTGCTCCCTTATTAAAGACGTTTTTTAGAGCATGTAGACATACTTGCTCCCGATGGCTGGCAGACAGAGCTCGTTACACTTCAACAGTTGATCACCCGACAAACCCCGGTTTTTAACGACCGGTATTAACTGCTCGTCGTCCACAGTTTCCCATGTCGGACGGTGATAATTTTATGGGCGCATCATTAGATGTCTTCTCGAGGTTCCGCCTCATCAAAACGCTCTGTGTTGCCAGTTGACTCACACATCCGATCTACATCGTCAAATCGCCGAACCGATTCACCACACCCAATCGGTTCGCCATACCGAATGGATTCACCAGACCGAACCGTTTCGCCATACCGAATGGATTCACCACACCCAATCGGTTCGCCATACCGAATGGATTCACCACACCGACTCGGTTCGCCATACCGAATGGATTCACCACACCGAATCGGCTCGCCATACCGAATGGTTTCACCAGACCGTACCATCAAATTGCCGAACCGGTTCACCACGCCGAATCGGTTCGCCATACCAAATGGATTCACCAGACCGAACCGATTCACCACACCGAATCGGTTCGCCATACACGAATGGATTCACCAGACCGAACCGTTTCGCCACGCCGTATGTGAATACGACATTGACTCAGTTTGCCATAATATTAAGACTGTTTCTTATCGCCGAAACAGTTCACATCATCGATTCAATTCACAGCACCGAAACGATTCACCTCGGCCGGAACATTTCACCTCGCCTCACTGGTTCATCTGAGCGTTCTAGATCTCTCAATCAGCTGAGATCATTTAACCGTTTCGGATTACCGAACCGATCCAGATCAGTCACGATTCAGATCATATCGGACTGATTCAGATCACGCCAACTTTCCGCTCACCACCCTGAACTGATTTACCAGCCGGCTCATGATCGTTTCACCAGGTCGAAAGCTCCCTATCGTCGAACCAGATCACCTGGCCGTTCAAGATCAATGTACAGAGGTAGTAGCTATGTGCTTCACCTTGCCGATTTGATTTACATGTGTTGTTAGTAGCGCAGTCATCTAGAGATATCACGCCGGCACTTGACGCCTGACGATCCCAGTTCTCAAGAGTCCTCCGTGACCGGGCTCATCTCATTCCAGATTTAATCTACCATCCGATCTTCACTTTTGATGAATGATTCGGTTCAACGATTCTACCCTTTGGTGTAGATATCAGTTCTGCAACCACCGATATGGCATAACTAGATACGCTATGAGCCAGGAATACTCTGACGCTCCGATGAGTCTTGTTACTACAGACTACTGGTAACAGCGTGTTTGTGTATCCCTGGGTGCAATTGTTGCAGACGGCTCGTCATCTTCAGCTCCCTTTGTTTTACATGATAAGCAAGTTTCTGGACAGATAACAAATGGATGAAGTTCTTAGCGCATGGTACCGCAATGTTTTGTCAAATAGCCAGCATAGCTCAGCCCGAAAATTTATGGGTTGCGACTCGCCCGGTTAACCAAAGACCATGTTGTCCGTATTTTTTGTCACTCGTGTGTAACGTTTGCAAATGGCGGACTACTGTTTGTTTACTGGAATTTTGATGATTAGAGTGACTATGAAGTGCCCTTGCAGAATTCTCTTGGTCCCACGAATCGGATACCAAGTCCAGCCTATAAATGCAAGTAACAACGAACGCTGCCATTCCCGGTAAGAGTGACTGTGTCGGATTTTGACAGCCAGTCGAGAGAGACTGCTTATTGAGGGTGACGGACAGAAACACCCGTGAACGGTTTGCCTAGTCAAGCACTGAGTTCAGAGGTCACTGCATTATGCAAGGATTGTCACCAGGCAGCGATCTACTACCTATATCATGCCACCTGGCGCACCATTATTTTGTTGGGCCAAAAGAAACGTTCCTGAGGTCACCGATCCTACGAATTTCTACAATTTGTTTATAATGTGAACGTTCCTGTAGATTGACTGACAATCTCCATGCGCCGAACATACTACATTGAGCACTCCGTCAGAACTGACGTAGTTGCTCGACTTATTGAACGTTCTTATATCAGGAGATATCTTTTGGTCAGAGGCAAGAGTGGTTAGACCTCTCATTTCCTCGACCTATGGCCGGTGGTTAAAGTGTTGACTCGTCACCCAAGACCCGGTTCGATCCCCACATGGGCACAATGTGTTCAGCCCATTTCTGGTGCCCCCCGCCGTGATCTTGCTGGATTATTGCTAAAGGCGGTGTAAAACTAAACTCAGTCAGTCAGTCAGTCCCTCGACCTGTGAGACGCCTACCTTCACATCCGGATACATCCAGACTATCGGAAGTATCTTCGATTTACTTTTATGGGGCGTCATTGATACCAGTGGAGGATCCTGCTGTATGGGCATATGCACAGCCCCCGTGGTTTTTTACTCAGATACCCATTCTGATAACCAGCCACCTGCATTGTCGAAGCGTGACAATTGACAACAATATCGACGACTGTGTTCAAGCCCAGCAGGATCCAGTCGTCCTTCCTTTCCACAGACAGTTCATCATCAAGTTGCTCACGCAATTAGGATGGCTGCTAAATTCGGAGCAATCAGGGGTAACACCGACCCCGCTGTTTCTTCTTATTGGGACAATATTCAACACGCCAGGTCATGATGTTTGTGCCCCAGGAGAGGTGGGACAAGATTCAGTGCAACGCACCACTAGTGTTGGTCCAACCCACACCTTTTCGCCAGTGGCAGAAGTTACTAGGGTGGTTGGCGTCGGCACAAGTGCTGACTGACAGGGGCCAGCTGCAGCTTGCCCTCTTCAGATGGTTCTGTGCCCATACATCGGGGACGACAACCCCAGGGAGTTGATTCGTCTTCCCGCACAACTACATTCAGTCTTTCGTTGGTGGCTCAACAAGTGGAATGTTTGTGTTGGAGTCTCTAGGGTGCCCTTCATACCGACTCAACACCTATTCGTTGGCACATCTTGCAAGCTGGGGCGGCGCTCACTTTCTCCATCAAGTGGCCTAGCAGTGGTCATCAGGAGAAGGGCCCTTCATCACAACGAATTGGAATTCAGCATTGTCATTATCGCCTGTTCGGCACTCGGGACAACCATCAGCTTCAGCGCAGATGATCACCAGTTGCGATCGTTTCTGCTTTGTGTACAATCTGAATAAAATTCTGAATTTTATTTCTGATTTGTGTCTTCGATTCTTCTGGGACTTGTGAGTTTCCGATTCAATTACCCTTTCACCCTCCACGGGACGGTGTCTGTGGGGGTTGTGTCGAAGCAGGGGGCTGGCCCGATACTGGTCGTCAGACCTTGGAAATCGTGGTTTAATCGACTGTTTACACTCGCTAAGCTGCGTCCTTTCACTTTCATGAAGGTAGTGACTGAACACCACATTGCTCGGGAATCCCGGTCCCTAGAGCACTTGTGTTTAGTAAGTCAATGGGTTCGAATTGACCATCGCATGGGTCTCGCTTTTGAGACGCTTTTGAGGGTCGCCACCTCACTTACTGTCCCTTGCTCCACGGAGTAATTACGTCAGTGAAGTGAGTCATTCCCGAAGTGTTACACTTCAGAAGCGCACCTTTAAAGCATCGCGAAGAGCCGCCGTCGTCGCGTAAGAGACTGTTTGTACCCTTGTCTACTGCTTCCAAGGCGGAAGTCTCTCGCACAACACTCTCATATTGGCTACGAGCTACAATGCTACGAGCCTACACTTTGACGGTTTTGCCACCACCTACGGCAGTCAACCCTCATGAAACCAGGGCATTGGCTTCTCATGGCGTTGCATAGCAACTGCTCGTTAACTGCCATAATGGAGGATTGTTTTTGGCGAACTGACACAGTTTTTTCATCTCATTACCTCAGAGATGTGTCGGTGACGGATATTCAAGACCAACATCAGTTTAGACCACTCGTCCTTGCCCAGCAGTTATCAGCGACACAACATCACAGACATGTGCAGTTGATCCCAAGTCGCGATCGTGTCTGCTTGTGTACAATCTGAATAAATCTGAAAAACTTTTTCTGATTTCCGTCTTTATTTCTTCCGGGATTTAGATTTCTCCTCTCATTTGTTTGAGACTACAGAGAGTCGCCACCTCACTTACTGTCCTCTGCTCCACGGAGTAATTAAGTCAGTGAAGTGAGTCTTTCCCCAAGTGTTACACTTCGTAGCGTTCATGCTCCTAAGTGCCTATACACATCTATGTGATCTTACTGTGGTAAGTAGTGGAAGTCATAAGATGATGTTGTGGTACTGAACGTTAAAATTGTGAGTTTTACCGATTCAATTTCTCTTTCACCCTCCCTCGGGGCGGTGTCTGTGGGGATTGTTTCAAGCAGGGCTGGCCCGATACTAGTCGTTAGACTTTTATTGCGGGGTACCTTGGAAATCGTGGCGATCGCGACTGATTACACTCGTTAAGCTCACGTCCTTTCACTTTGTGAAGGTAGTGACTGAACACCACATTGCTCGAATCTCGGTCCCTGGGAGCAATTGTGCTTAGTAAGTCAATGGGTTCGCACTAACCCTCGCAGACGTAGTAACTTGGTAGTTATTGGCCTACCTTGTAGTTGCTTCCCACGGTTGTTTGGGCATAACACTTAGCTGTTATCGCTTGAATTTCGGGTAATCTATGACCCACCTTCCTACCGTGGGATAAGTGCAAGTCGTGAGATAGGATAAGTTTAAAAATTTGAAAATTTTAACTATAAATTGTATATTCATATACTTATCCTATCTCACGAGATAAAGTCCCTCCCTACCTCCCCACTACATAGATTACCACCGTTCCGGTTTTGTCCTTTTATGGCTCCAAGATCGAGAATGAGTATGTGAGGTGATCACGTGGGTGAGGACTGCGCATGCCTCGTGCTGTCATGGACTAGTGAGCACGACTGAGACAGGAAGGCACGCACAGCACGGGAGAGGGGCAAGGTAGGCCTTGGAGCAAAGTTTTAATTCGTTTCCACTCATGGTCGAAAGAAGAGAGAGAGGTGCAAGTCGTGAGATAGGATAAGTATATAAATATACAATTTATAGTTAAAATTTTCAATATCTTAATTCTTCTGACTATTTCTTGTTTACAGAAGAGGTGACTGTCAACCAGACCCTAGCTGAAGGCTTCATAAAATCCAAATGGCATAAAGAGTAAGTAATGTGTGGTTTTGCTGATAAAGGCTTGTCTCCCAAATAGTAGAATGTATTCTTCTATTGCATGTCATGGTACAAGTGTATTGAGGCCAGTATCGCCTCCCTTCATCCAAAAATGCCTTATAACTGTTTGAAATACCTTGAAAACACCGTAGAGTGGTTTATGGTACTGCTTGTGTTGTATTTTTAGCATTACAAAAATTTATCAATTTATGGGGTAAGTTTTGTATGAGTGTTGAATTTTCTAACCAATCATCAATCCGAGAAGTGTGTCCTGGCTTATCCTGGCTTGTCCTGGCTAGTGGTTGGTGTTGTCATTTAAACCTGTACTTGGTGTTGCTAGGTTGATGATGGAGGTGCAGCCAGTCTACAACCAGTTCAAGGAGGAGTCTGAGAATGGTGGCGTTGTCCGCATGGAGAGAGTGGAGTATGCAACCTCATTCCTGCAACAGGTACAGGGAGACAACTCTTGCCCATACTTTCATATCCATTCTTAACTACTCGCCTCTTTCCGTGACCTACAAGAAGACTCGTACCCCTATCATATGCCATTATTGCCAAGAATCGTGGCAAACCAATCAAATCGCACGTAGTAAAATGCATTTCGAAGCATGAAAATGAACTTTGAAACTTCGCTAAACTATGCAAAGCACGATTTAAACATATAAACTTTGAGCTAAAGGATCAGAAACTTTAAACACTGAAACATGTTTACAAACAGAATGACTGTATTGCTCTTTTGCCCACGGGATATAGGATATTATATGAGCAATGTTTGTAATTTCAGAGTTATCTTTCCTTTGTAGTAGTATTTGACTATTTTCATCCCCATGCCCGTTTGCGCTTAGACAGGGCCCAGTCGTAAACATGGCCACGAGAGAGGTAGGAGACGCCATCCGGCTTGCCGGAATGACGCGAGTAGTTACGAATGATTCATATCATGTTTACAAGTGTAACTGTGGATATGAGATCACATAACCAGAATATATTATACACCACATTTATGGATCAACAAAACATCAGAAAGCTTCATGAAATATTTTCTTTTCAGTTTGTTGTTGTAGCTGGTCGAACATTACGGAATATTCTCAGGAATCCACACGCAGCCATGATGCAGGTGAGTTAAACGTGATGACAATACCCTGTTAAATGGAACACATTTTTTCTTGAGGATCTGTCATTTGATTTGATCCCTATCACTACTTGCCTTCAGTACTTAACATGGTGATCAACACTTCTCAGCCCCAAATGTTTCAGAAACATGTAACTCCTGAGTGAAGATATGTAGAGGAGACTGTGTTACTAGCCAAGGTCATTAGAGTTCCTACATTCGTTTGAAACACATTCCGACAAAACTGAATAGGACTGAATGCAAGTTCTCCAGCTTAGAACATATCCCAGAATTACAACTGTGTTGGATGTGACCTGAAGGGTGGGTAAGAGAAGAACAGGAAAGACAAGAGAACAATCAGCTTACATAAATTGTTTTGTAGGACAAAAATAAGTCTGTACATGATTGAAAATGTTTCCATTATCTTGTGCTGGTAAATCCCATGTTCATTTATTATGAAGTTCAGATCAACTGGAATATTTTGGACTGTGCTACTGATATTTCTATGTGATGTGACTTTTCTACTTTTCTGCTTCTACAACATAAACATTCAACTGAAGCTGGTGCAAGTTAGACTAATGTTGGGTTCCACCAGTGCAAGTAACAAAGCACTATATCGAGCCCTGTGGTCTTGAACATGCTTACTTCAGCTGTACACTAAAGCTGGTGTTCCTGAACATGCTCACTTCAGCTGTTCACTGAAGCTGGTGTTCCTGAACATGTTCACTTCAGCTGTTCACTGAAGCTGGTGTTCCTGAACATGTTCACTTCAGCTGTTCACTGAAACTGGTGATTCCTGAACATGTTCACTTCAGCTGTTCACTGAAGCTGGTATTCCTGAACATGCTTACTTCAGCTGTTCACTGAAGCTGGTATTCCTGAACATTCTCACTTCAGCTGTTCACTGAAGCTGGTATTCCTGAACATGCTTACTTCAGCTGTTCACTGAAGCTGGTATTCCTGATGCTCCTGAACATGCTACTTCAGCTGTTCACTGAAGCTGGTATTCCTGAACATGCTCACTTCAGCTGTTCACTGAAGCTGGTATTCCTGAACATGCTTACTTCAGCTGTTCACTGAAGCTGGTATTCCTGAACATGCTCACTTCAGCTGTTCACTGAAGCTGGTATTCCTGAACATGCTTACTTCAGCTGTTCACTGAAGCTGGTGTTCCTGAACATGCTCACTTCAGCTGTTCACTGAAGCTGGTGTTCCTGAACATGCTTACTTCAGCTGTACACTGCTGGTGTTCCTGAACATGCTCAAGCTGGCTGTTCCTGAACATGCTTCCTGAACATGCTTACTTCAGCTGTACACTGAAGCTGGTGTTCTGTTCACTGAAGCTGGTATTCCTGAACATGCTGGTGATTCAGCTGTTCACTGAAGCTGGTGTTCCTGAACATGCTCACTTCAGCTGTTCACTGAAGCTGGTGTTCCTGAACATGCTCACTCACTGTCACTGCTGGTGTCACATGCTCAAGCTGGTGTTCCTGAACATGCTTACTTCAGCTGTTCACTGAAGCTGGTATTCCTGAACATGCTCACTTCAGCTGTTCACTGAAGCTGGTATTCCTGAACATGCTTCACTGTACACTGAGCTGTGTTCAACATGCTCAATCCAGCTGTACACTGAAGTGGTGTTCCTGAACATGCTTCAGCTGTTCAGCTGTTCACTGAAGCTGGTGTTCCTGAACATGCTCACTTCAGCTGTACACTGAAGCTGGTGTTCCTGAACATGCTCAATCAGCTGTACACTGAAGCTGGTGTTCCTGCATGCTCACTTCACTGTAAGCTGGTGTTCCTGAACATGCTCACTTCAGCTGTTCACTGCTGTTCACTGAAGCTGGTGTTCCTGAACATGCTCACTTCAGCTGTTCACTGAAGCTGGTGTTCCTGAACATGCTTCACTTCAGCTGTTTCACTGCTGAAGCTGGTGTTCCTGAACATGCTCACTTCAGCTGTACACTGAAGCTGGTGTTCCTGAACATGCTCACTTCAGCTGTACACTGAAGCTGGTGTTCCTGAACATGCTCACTTCAGCTGTTCACTGAAGCTGGTGTTCCTGAACATGCTTCACTTCAGCTGTACACATGAGCTGGTGTTCCTGAACATGCTCACTTCAGCTGTACACTGAAGCTGGTGTTCCTGAACATGCTCACTTCAGCTGTTCACTGAAGCTGGTGTTCCTGAACATGTTCACTTCAGCTGTTCACTGAAGCTGGTGTTCCTGAACATGCTCACTTCAGCTGTTCACTGAAGCTGGTGTTCCTGAACATGCTCACTTCAGCTGTTCACTGAAGCTGGTGTTCCTGAACATGCTCACTTCAGCTGTTCACTGAAGCTGGTGTTCCTGAACATGCTCACTTCAGCTGTTCACTGAAGCTGGTGTTCCTGAACATGCTCACTTCAGCTGTTCACTGAAGCTGGTGTTCCTGAACATGCTCACTTCAGCTGTACACTGAAGCTGGTGTTCCTGAACATGCTCACTTCAGCTGTTCACTGAAGCTGGTGTTCCTGAACATGCTCACTTCAGCTGTACACTGAAGCTGGTGTTCCTGAACATGCTCACTTCAGCTGTACACTGAAGCTGGTGTTCCTGAACATGCTCACTTCAGCTGTTCACTGAAGCTGGTGTTCCTGAACATGCTCAATCCAGCTGTACACTGAAGCTGGTGTTCCTTAACATGCTCACTCCAGCTGTACACTGAAGCTGGTGTTCCTGAACATGCTCACTTCAGCTGTACACTGAAGCTGGTGTTCCTGAACATGCTCACTTCAGCTGTACACTGAAGCTGGTGTTCCTGAACATGCTCACTTCAGCTGTACACTGAAGCTGGTGTTCCTGAACATGCTCACTGGTGTTCCTGAACATACTCACTTCAGCTGTACACTGAAGCTGGTGTTCCTGAACATGCTTACTTCAGCTGTACACTGAAGCTGGTGAGACACATTACATACATGCTTTGTATAGTCCTATTTTATCTATTTAGCTTATTAATGAAGCAGATTAAAGGAAGACGTGACTTGTTTTTCAGGTGTTCATGATGCTGTTGTTTGCCATCATCGTTGGAGCTGTGTACTTCCAGCTAGACACATCCGCAGCCTCGGGAATACAGAACAGGTGCGTTGGCTTCAGTTGACCTTGCCCTATTCCTGTGACAGTGAACTTTAGGCTGTGTAATATGTACAGTGTGACACTGAACCTTCTTGCCTAGTTTTCTTGAATAGATCGACAATCATCAGGTGAACATCTTTGTTGTTTGTTTCAGAGTTGGTGCCTTTTTCTTCATGGTGATGAATCAGATATTTGGTAACCTGTCTGCTGTAGAAATATTCCTTCGTGAGAGATCTATGTTTATGTGAGTTTATGTCATGTTAATCATCAGTTGTCTTAACTTTAAGGACCCGTGAAGATCCGGGGTATAATAGGTCTTCAGCAACCCATGCTTGCCACAAAAGGCGACTATGCTTGTCGTAAGAGGCGACTAACGGGATAGGGTGGTCAGGCTCGCTGACTTGGTTGACACAAGTCATCGGTTGCCAATTGCGCAGATCGATGCTCATGCTGTTGATCACTGGATTGTCTGGTCCAGGCTCGATTATTTACAGACCGCCGCCATATCGCTGGAATATTGCTGAGTGCGGCGTATAATTACACTCACTCACTCACTCACTCACTCACTCAACTTTAAGAATCTTTTTGATAAAAGACTGAAGTCTCTGGTAAATCAGTTGTTGTTCAAGTCGACTCAGTTTTGAAGTAATGAACACACCCTCATCTCTCCATCAGGCATGAAAATGTGAGTGGCTTCTATCGTGTGTCATCATTCTTCCTGGCAAAAGTTTTCTGCGATCTTGTACCCATGAGGCTGGTACCTACAGCAGTGTTCAGCTCGGTCGTCTACTGGCTCATTGGTGAGTATTGTTGCCGGTACTTGCCTATTAGTCCAACTGCATCAACACGTTACCCAACACATTCATATATCAGCAACCAGAGTTGTTCCTTAATCAGCTTGAGGAACTGCTGCCATAAAGCCTCTCTGCTCACTGGATAAGAAAATGTAGTTTAGAAACTGAATGGTGTCTTTGTGAAGTCTATATGAAGTTTTATACTTGAATACACACAGAATTTGAAAATATTATATATCTCATTGTGCCCCTTGCTATTCTGAAACCTTAGCAGGGTGACAGCACTTACGTCAAATTCATTTCATGTGTTGTGAGGTAATGCCCTTGTTTCTCTCGAATATGAACATCCCTTCCCATCCCAGCTGGATATACAGAATATACATGACATTTATTTGACATCTTATTGACAATTTACATGACATCTAATTGTAAAATAGATTTTGGAGATAATATGTACAAATTCTTTATCACTTATTGTGCTCAAACAAAGAGGAACATTTATTTAATATTTTATTTTAGTGTGAGGGAAAGGTGCGTGTGTGTGTGTTCAATACACTATTTATTTTTCAGGATTCAAAAATGGTGCAAGTCATTTCTTCTTCTTCCTCCTGAATCTCTTCCTGACAACGTTGTCCGCCACAAGTCTGGCATTTGCTATCAGTGCCAGTATCCAGGTCCGAGCTGTTGCCAACATCCTCATCTCACTCTGCTTTGTCTTCATGATGGTGAGTACATGGGACTTCATGACACAACCTGGGACGGTGGGGTAGTGTATTGAGTTATATGTGCACTCATTATGCTGTAGTTACAACATTGGTGTTTGAAACTAATTTCTGGTGTCCCTTTCTGTGACTTTGCTGGAATATTGATTAAAGCAGCATAGTACCATGCTCGCTCACTCACTCACTCCTCACTCACTCACTCACTCACTCACTCACTGACTGACTGACTGACTGACTGACTGACTGAGTTTAGTTTTACGCTGCTTTTAGCAATATTCCAGCAATATCACGGCGGGGGACACCAGAACTGGGCTTAACAAATTGTGCCCATGTGGGGAATCGAACCCGGGTCTTTGGCGTGACGAGCCAACTCTTTAACCACTAGGCTACCCCACCGCCCCTCACTCATGTGAATTGGAGACAGCACTGTGTGATTTCATGGTAATACCATGTAACTTACTGTATTGTTTCTGAAAAGGGTGTATGTGTAT
The DNA here is from genome assembly GCF_003918875.1 of Haliotis rubra. NCBI lineage: Eukaryota > Metazoa > Mollusca > Gastropoda > Lepetellida > Haliotidae > Haliotis > Haliotis rubra. The sequence goes on along the minus strand of NW_025767111.1, from coordinate 818,506 downwards.
TGTGCATCTCATGTGGTTCATTGCAGTTGTTCAGTGGGCTGCTCATCAACCTGGGTTCTATTGGGGAGTGGCTGACCTGGGCCAAGTGGATCTCCATCTTCAGGTTCAGCCTGGATGTAAGTACCAGTAATCTGTAGAAGCAGTTACAACTCTTCATCATCTTCCTTGAAAATGCCCCTCCCAGACATGGAAGAGAGAGTAGTAAATATACGTTCAAAAAAGTGAAAAATAGGGAATACAAAACATTTGATCGAAAACATGCTGTGAAAATTTGTGTGTTTGCATGATCCTCATACCATGTATGCTTGTATCAGTGTGTCTGTGAGCCGGAGAACTGTTCCATGAAGTGATAGTAGCACTAAGACAGTTGTAACTCTTAACATAGACCTGTGACAGATGTAGCATTACAATGGCACTGTGGAATGGGACGCTGCTGCTGAGGTAACAATGTGTGTGTCTTCTGTTCCAGGCCCTCTGTATCAATGAGCTCAAGGATCAGGAATTCTGTGATGAAAAGGTTGAGGGGAACATTACACAGACCTGGTAAGTCTCAGCTGTTTCAGACTGTTTCATTTGTCAGTTGACAGTTCTGGTCTTTTCACCACATGAAAACATGGTTCAAACATTCAACACTCCATGTTTCAGTGTGACCGGGAACTCCTATCTAGAACAGCAGGACATTGCGTACGTGACGGGTTGGGACCTGTGGCAGAGGGAGGCTGCCCTCTTCATCATGTCCAGCATGTTCCTTTTCCTCACCTACGTCCAGCTACGCCGCATTAAGAAACTCAAGTGAGGTCACATCTGGTGCTTGTATTCCGCGAGTTAGTGAAGCCTGTGTGCAACAGACATCTGTCATGTCCGGGATCTCCAGGAGTCACCCTCCGACTGCGTACAAACGTGGCTTGTGGATTTCACTGACAACACTCTCTTGCTGCCAAACCAACAAACTATATGATTCCAACATGTCAGGTTTGGATTACTTACCTGGTAAAATGTTTGACTCGACGACTTGAAGTAGTTGTGTGATCAGCTGAGATGTGGAGAATTGTCTGTCAAGGTTGTGTCAGTATAAAGGGGTCAAGTATGACAAGTTACTGGCTACGCCATGAGATCAAGTGTCAAGTAGAATCTTCCCTTTCACTGGAATACCATTGTGTACCTGTAATGTGGATGTGAGTTATACCATTGTGTACCTGTCATGTGGATGTGAGTTATACCATTGTGTACCTGTCATGTGGATGTGAGTTATCACCTGAAGAGGGGTCTTCATCTACAACACTGTTACACAAGTCTGATGCTGCAACAAGGGCTGCCCTTCTTACAGTCAGCCAAGGTGGACATTCATATCCTACATATACTGTCAGTTGTTCTTCACACCAACATCGATGTCCTCTTCTCATGTTTGCACAAAGTGTATTTGTGTTTGGGTGTGTGGTACCAAGTATCTATGGAAACAGATTTGACAGATCAGATCCAAATAAAATGAAAAGTAGTAAGATACAGACCTCATTTTATCTACTTCAAACAATGGATTCTGATTGGTCAGCTAAAATCTGTGAACCATAACATATGGCGAGTGTTCTTGAGTCTGTGTGCTACATAAATGCTGAAGTATGTGAAAACAAGTGATGCACTGCCTGTACAAGACACCATGTTATATCATCTCTATTCTTGATCAAGTTATTCACTGACTGTACAAGACACCATGTTATATCATCTCTGTATTCTCTATCAAGTTATTCACTGACTGTACAAGATGTTATATCATATCTGTATTCTCTATCAAGTGATGCACTGCCTGTACAAGACACCATGTTATATCATCTCTGTATTCTCTATCAAGTTATTCACTGCCTGTACAAGACACCATGTTATATCATATCTGTATTCTCTATCAAGTTATTCACTGACTGTACAAGACACCATGTTATATCATCTGTTTTCTCTATCAAGTGATTCACTGACTGTACAAGACACCATGTTATATCATCTCTGTATTCTCTATCAAGTGATTCACTGACTGTACAAGACACCATGTTATATCATCTCTGTATTCTCTATCAAGTGATTCACTGACTGTACAAGACACCATGTTATATCATCTCTTTATTCTCTATCAAGTGATTCACTGACTGTACAAGATGTTATATCATCTCTGTATTCTCTATCAAGTGATTCACTGACTGTACAAGATGTTATATCATCTCTTTATTCTCTATCAAGTTTATCACTCACTGTGTTTTGTTGAGTCTTACATTCAAGTACTCTGCCGCTCAGTAGTTTTGTTTTTTGAAGACAGGAAGGATATAGAGAGTTACTGTCTGTGCAGTATGTGTTATTGTCAGCTAGTCCTAGCACCATGGATTTTTCATGTACTGGTAAAAAGCGAGATAGCAAAGTTGATATTTAAAAAGTATGCAAAGTGGTGCATGTAAAGTTTGATTTTATCGTTGATGAGACTAGTATTGTACTTAAATAAGTAAGAGTTATTGACTTGTTATTACCTCAGGAAAATATACCTACCTCCTAAGTTCATGTACTACTGTACATGAGGGTAGTTGTCTCTGTATTCCGTGTACTCCATAAATAGGATTAATGTAACAAGGGAAAAGTAGGAACGAAGGTGTTTGTTGGGGTCTAAATGTAACAGTATTGAATTGCTGCCAGTATTCTCATTCAAAACAATAGCTAGACATTAACGCTGCTGTAGAGTTTGTGCTTTATTATTTATAAACATACCTTGGCATTGGTTCTGTTAAAATCCTGGAAGGACTTGGATTAAGGTTGTTTGTTTCAGGAATATGTACAAAACTTGCAGTTCAAGATGAAATGTCAAGCACATTACTTATATGTCAACCACATTATAAGAAATATTGGGACACCCAATTTGCTGATATGTCAAGCACATTGCTGAAATGTCAAGCACCATGCTGATATGTGAAGCACACTGTCAGAATGCTGGGACATCCATAGTGCTGATATGTGAAGCACACTGTCAGATTGCTGGGACATCCGTAGTGCTGATATGTCAACCACATTGCAGACATGTCAAGCACACTGTCAGATTGCTGGGACATCCACATTGCTGATATGTCAAGCACACTGTCAGATTGCTGGGACATCCCTAGTGATGATATGTCAAGCACACTGTCAGATTGCTGGGACATCCACATTGCTGATATGTCAAGCACACTGTCAGAATGCTGGGACATCCCTAGTGCTGATATGTCAAGCACACTGTCAGATTGCTGGGACATCCCTAGTGCTGATATGTCAAGCACACTGTCAGAATGCTGGGACATCCCTAGTGCTGATATGTCAAGCACACTGTCAGAATGCTGGGACATCCCTAGTACTGATATGTGAAGCACACTGTCAGAATGCTGGAACATCCCTAGTACTGATATGTCAAGCACACTGTCAGAATGCTGGGACATCTGTAGTACTGATATGTCAAGCACACTGTCAGATTGCTGGGACATCCCTAGTACTGATATGTCAAGCACACTGTCAGATTGCTGGGACATCCGTAGTACTGATATGTCAAGCACACTGTCAGAAAGCTGGGACATCCCTAGTACTGATATGTCAAGCACACTGTCAGAATGCTGGGACATCCCTAGTACTGATATGTCAAGCACACTGTCAGAATGCTGGGACATCCCTAGTACTGATATGTCAAGCACACTGTCAGATTGCTGGGACATCCCTAGTACTGATATGTCAAGCACACTGTCAGAATGCTGGAACATCCCTAGTGCTGATATGTCAAGCACACTCCATAGTCTGATATTGCTGGGACATCCCTAGTACTGATATGTCAAGCACACTGTCAGATTGCTGGAGCATCCCTAGTACTGATATGTCAATTGCTGTCAGATTGCTGGGACAGTACCCAAGCACACTGTCAGATTGCTGATAGTACTGATATGTCAAGCACACTGTCAGATTGCTGGGACATCCCTAGTACTGATATGTCAAGCACACTGTCAGATTGCTGGGACATCCCTAGTACTGATATGTCAAGCACACTGTCAGATTGCTGGGACATCCATAGTACTGATATGTCAAGCACACTGTCAGATTGCTGGGACATCCCTAGTACTGATATGTCAGCACCACACGTCAGATTACTGTACTGATCCATATGTCATATGTCACACTGTCAGATTGCTGGGACATCCCTAGTACTGATATGTCAAGCACACTGTCAGATTGCTGGGACATCCCTAGTACTGATATGTCAAGCACACTGTCAGAATGCTGGAACATCCCTAGTACTGATATGTCAAGCACACACTGTCAGATTGCTGGGACATCCATAGTACTGATATGTCAAGCACACTGTCAGATTGCTGGGACATCCCTAGTACTGATATGTCAAGCACACTGTCAGAATGCTGGAACATCCCTAGTACTGATATGTCAAGCACACTGTCAGATTGCTGGGACATCCCTAGTACTGATATGTCAAGCACACTGTCAGATTGCTGGGACATCCATAGTACTGATATGTCAAGCACACTGTCAGATTGCTGGGACATCCCTAGTACTGATATGTCAAGCACACTGTCAGATTGCTGGAACATCCCTAGTACTGATATGTCAAGCACACTGTCAGATTGCTGGGACATCCCTAGTACTGATATGTCAAGCACACTGTCAGATTGCTGGGACATCCATAGTCCTGATATGTCAAGCACACTGTCAGAATGCTGGAACATCCCTAGTGCTGATATGTCAAGCACACTGTCAGATTGCTGGGACATCCCTAGTACTGATATGTCAAGCACACTGTCAGATTGCTGGGACATCCCTAGTACTGATATGTCAAGCACACTGTCAGAATGCTGGAACATCCCTAGTACTGATATGTCAAGCACACTGTCAGATTGCTGGGACATCCATAGTACTGATATGTCAAGCACACTGTCAGATTGCTGGGACATCCCTAGTACTGATATGTCAAGCACACTGTCAGAATGCTGGAACATCCCTAGTGCTGATATGTCAAGCACACTGTCAGATTGCTGGGACATCCCTAGTACTGATATGTCAAGCACACTGTCAGATTGCTGGGACATCCCTAGTACTGATATGTCAAGCACACTGTCAGATTGCTGGGACATCCCTAGTACTGATATGTCAAGCACACTGTCAGATTGCCAGATCCACAGTGCTACTGTAAAGTAATATTTAAGTGAAATAGCAAAACCCCTGTATGATGGTGTATGACAGTAATACACGGAAGTAAGACATTTGTCAACACTTTCTCAACTATTACTCTCCCTGTTCAGGGTAGACAATTTTATGAAATATTTTCTTTTGCTGCTTATAATTAAGGTGCGAAGTGTGAGGTCACATGTATGAACACAGTTTCTGTAATAAGCAGCTAAGCTGCAACCACACATTCTCATGTGATATGAATCTTGCATTGTTACATTAAAACCCTGTGGAAACTGATGTAGGACAGCCACAGTAACTTGTGTCAGGTGAACCCATGTCTGCCTGTATTATATGCTTCCATTGTAAAAAGTGCCTAAATATGCAACGTTGATGAAGTCTTTCATGGTCACTGTCACATGGTTTGAATGAATGTTGAATATTATCTAGCAAATGGTTGTATGACTTGATATTGACCTCCTGTAGCAGTTGACATGGTTCTGTCAGAATGTATTGGCAAAACCATCTTCTTGACGGGGGGCATTTTATCTATGCAAGCTCACTCCATTGTTCCTGTCAGTTGTACATTTTGCAGGAACAGCTTGTTGATGTGAAATGCATGTTGCAAGGATGTGTGTGTGTGTACGTATTGTTCATGTCAAGCCATTGTTGTTGCACAGTTCATCCAGTCAGTTACAGCAGTGTGTCTAGCAGTACTGGAAGAACATACATAACTTTACATGAATGCTTTCAGCATTAGTCAATGTATTTTGTGTGTTGCTATTTCAGCATGTCTAGCATGAATCTCATGTTTTTGACTAGTCACCTGTGGAGAAGTTTACCTTTCAGCCTTACTAAAGTACTGCCGGAAATGCTAGAAATATAAGTCAAAAAGCATTTTTCTAGCATTTCCGGCAGTACTTTAGTCCTAGGCACTGTTTCACTGTCACATATTTTTGTATTAGTGCAGTGGCTGCCAGATGACTTTAACCTGAATAAAGATTTGAAACTTGAAACTATTTTTGTGTTGAAGCACACAAAACATACTGATTCACACGTGTGCATGCTCTCCCTCTGTCTCTCACACACACACACACACCACAAAGCTGTCATCTTCATCAATCTTCCTGCAGGGCGGACAGTGTGGTGATGAGGGCGAGGAGCATGTCACCATAAACAGGAAGGCCCAGAATTGAGTTAGACACTCGATCCGGGGCTCAGATGGTGTAAAAGAAATGGGCCAAGGAATGTTCCTCATTGAGGGCCAAGTGAGACAGAAAAACACATGTGGCCTTGTCTTGAGAAGGCACAAACTCAGTCACAGAACTTAAATAATGATGAATTATTTCCTCACAAGCCGGAAGAGAAAAACAACTGCTTGTCCCAGTTAACTGTATACTAATGGCTACATTATATAAGCCGAGCATAATAGTTCTGACAGCTATAACAAGTCACTTCCCCTTGGCCTTTTGACAAGTCAAATACTTGGTGTATGTAGGGTTGAAGGAGACTGGTAACGAATATGCCAAACAGCCGCTCCTCTTTTGTGCACACTATCTACCACCAGGGTACTTCATCGTCCAACACTATCTACCACCAGGGTACTACATCGTCCAACACTATCTACCACCAGGGTACTACATCGTCCAACACTATCTACCACCAGGGTACTACATCGTCCAACACTATCTACCACCAGGGTACTACATCGTCCAACACCATAAGGCATGAACAGGTTTAATCTGAGCAAAAGGCAATTTTTGTTATTCAACATTTCTGATGTAGACAATCACAAGGCTGCCTGGGAACAGTGTCACTGGGAAAGAGCTGCATTTAACTGATGGCAGTGGGCACCATGAGAGGTCTACCAACTGCCAGACCACGGTCTGTGTACATAAAGTATAGTGCTGAGCAGTAACACCACCCATGGGTGAAGAACCTCAGTGAAAGTGAAACATGCATATAAACACATACACACTAGTGAAACAAGACACACAGAGGTGTTTAGAAGGAAGGAGCTTCAGATGACATATCTATACAGCTGTACATCAACAGTACAACATGTCACTTGGATAATAAATATCAACTCCCTCCAATGTTTGCTTTGCAGCTATGTTGTGAGATCACAGTACTCGTTACGTGGCAGCAGCACCTACTACTACAGGGTCTACCATGGCACATACTACAGGTGAAGGGAAGGTCTGTAGGACTGGAACTGGAACAACTTCAATATTACAGTGGGAGCAGTGTTTCTGTGTAGCTTCTAACACTGTTCTCAATCACTTGCTTGAATTATGTATTGTTATTTCCTTAGTGCTCAAACTTCTAAATGACTCTCAAAGACGTTGGAACAGTGTTGTCAACACTACCAACCAATCTACCAGTGTTGCTGAAGAATCTTCTGTTTTATCCACATTGGCAACCGTTTTCAAAGACACAGCTGTCATGTTCCCAACCATTGGACCAGTGTTGCTGAAGAAGCTTCCTGTGTTACACAAAGTGGTAACCTCTCTCAAAGACACAGCTGTCATGTTCCCAACCATTGGACCAGTGTTGCTGAAGAAGCTTCCTGTTTTACAGAAAGTGGTAACCTCTCTCAAAGACACAGCTGTCATGTTCCCAACCATTGGACCAGTGTTGCTGAAGAAGCTTCCTGTTTTACAGAAAGTGGTAACCTCTCTCAAAGACACAGCTGTCATGTTCCCAACCATTGGACCAGTGTTGCTGAAGAAGCTTCCTGTTTTATACAAAGTGGTAACCTCTCTCAAAGACACAGCTGTCATGTTCCCAACCATTGGACCAGTGTTGCTGAAGAAGCTTCCTGTTTTACAGAAAGTGGTAACCTCTCTCAAAGACACAGCTGTCATGTTCCCAACCATTGGACCAGTGTTGCTGAAGAAGCTTCCTGTTTTACAGAAAGTGGTAACCTCTCTCAAAGACACAGCTGTCATGTTCCCAACCATTGGACCAGTGTTGCTGAAGAAGCTTCCTGTTTTACAGAAAGTGGTAACCTCTCTCAAAGACACAGCTGTCATGTTCCCAACCATTGGACCAGTGTTGCTGAAGAAGCTTCCTGTTTTACAGAAAGTGGTAACCTCTCTCAAAGACACAGCTGTCATGTTCCCAACCAATGGACCAGTGTTGCTGAAGAAGCTTCCTGTTTTACAGAAAGTGGTAACCTCTCTCAAAGACACAGCTGTCATGTTCCCAACCATTGGACCAGTGTTGCTGAAGAAGCTTCCTGTTTTACAGAAAGTGGTAACCTCTCTCAAAGACACAGCTGTCATGTTCCCAACCATTGGACCAGTGTTGCTGAAGAAGCTTCCTGTTTTACAGAAAGTGGTAACCTCTCTCAAAGACACAGCTGTCATGTTCCCAACCAATGGACCAGTGTTGCTGAAGAAGCTTCCTGTTTTACAGAAAGTGGTAACCTCTCTCAAAGACACAGCTGTCATGTTCCCAACCAATGGACCAGTGTTGCTGAAGAAGCTTCCTGTTTTATACAAAGTGGTAACCTCTCTCAAAGACACAGCTGTCATGTTCCCAACCATTGGACCAGTGTTGCTGAAGAAGCTTCCTGTTTTATACAAAGTGGTAACCTCTCTCAAAGACACAGCTGTCATGTTCCCAACCATTGGACCAGTGTTGCTGAAGAAGCTTCCTGTTTTACAGAAAGTGGTAACCTCTCTCAAAGACACAGCTGTCATGTTCCCAACCATTGGACCAGTGTTGCTGAAGAAGCTTCCTGTGTTACACAAAGTGGTAACCTCTCTCAAAGACACAGCTGTCATGTTCCCAACCAATGGACCAGTGTTGCTGAAGAAGCTTCCTGTTTTACAGAAAGTGGTAACCTCTCTGAAAGACACAGCTGTCATGTTCCCAACCATTGGACCAGTGTTGCTGAAGAAGCTTCCTGTGTTACACAAAGTGGTAACCTCTCTCAAAGACACAGCTGAAGATTCAAGTACAGTCAGACAGAAAACAGAGTTGTGTAATTCCTCAAATTTAGAAAACCATGACATTTTCTATTGAGTAAGATTTCCTTAACTTTCAGTGGTGACTTGGATTTGTAACTATCCAGAGAATCATGAACACTAGACAACTATCTACGCTGAACCACAAGTTAGTATTCCTCAACCAGCTTCTTCTCACAAGCATGTCTCTTGAAGCACCTCAGTCCTCTCAATGATATCATCTATTCCAATATTTAATACTCCACCACCACATCAGGGAAGAAACAAAACACAAATGTGGAGTACCAGCACTAAAGTTATTTACAATTCCTCTATGAAAATGGGTTTATTTACAATCAATGACTACATGACAGCTACATAAATATATATGATAAGTTACTAATGTCATAAGCACTCCATGCTTACAGGTCAAGGAGTAGCTCACCAGGTACCAGTACACACAGAGATATAACTGATCCCCAGGTGGGACAGAGTGAAGTGACAGCCAGTGTCTCTGTAGTAGCCAGATGCTCTATGGTGTGGGAGATCCACTAGCTAGATGGCATGGGGTGGGAGATCCACTAGCTAGATGGCATGGTGTGGGAGATCCACTAGCTAGATGGCATGGTGTGGGAGATCCACTAGCTAGATGGCATGGGGTGGGAGATCCACTAGCTAGATGGCATGGTGTGGGAGATCCACTAGCTAGATGGCATGGGGTGGGAGATCCACTAGCTAGATGGCATGGTGTGGGAGATCCACTAGCCAGATGCTCCATGGTGTGGGAGATCCACTAGCTAGATGGCATGGTGTGGGAGATCCACTAGCTAGATGGCATGGGGTGGGAGATCCACTAGCTAGATGGCATGGTGTGGGAGATCCACTAGCTAGATGGCATGGTGTGTATCCAGACCTGTGAGCCATACAAAACTAAACAAGAAATGGTAATGTTGGGAGTTTTCAATGTTAACAAATATCACAGAATGAAGAAAAACTCAATAAATCCAGTATGTCAGAGATTAGGCACAGTCAGATATGACGATAGCAAATGTCATGAGACCGGGATAGATACAGTATGTCAGCTAAAGCCCAACTCCCTGGAAGTCCCATTAATGAATACACATCTCTCAAGCAACGGGTAAACAGATTATGATGTCATGAAATTTTTAAATACTGACAATCTTCTGTAAAAGACATCTGCACCAAATTTCTGTAAAAACATTAAAAACATCATTGCTCCTATTGTGTATAGGTGAACATATTACCGTTGTAGGCATTATAGGGCACATGTACCAAGAAACAAACTCTCTACAAACACAGCCTTTAGACAAATGAAACATCTAAAGAAAATCCAATAATAATAATAACTTAGTTTAATATTTTTAAGTACTGATTAAAAGTCATTTTCTTCATTTATGCTTATGATGTGTACTATTCATGTTCCACACAATCTTCTTTGTGCCCGCTAATTTTTAAATTTCTAGTTTCTAAATTCTCATTGTTACAAGAAGAGTGTGTGTGTCTGCCTGTTATTTTTCTTCTCCAATAATATATATATACGAGTTATGAAGCAGTTCTGATTTTAAGTGTTTGAGAAACCTGCCATAGATCTTCATTTTCGACAGAAAATAGATACCTCATAGTTGGATTTTTCAACTGATTGTTGTTGAACAGGTTACATTCGAATTTTGCCCTGTAGGAATCACTAAAAGGCTTAGTACAATGTAGAGTTTCATTGGGTTCACTCTTGACAGGATCCAAATACCGGTGACCGGACAAAATCCACCCAAAAATTGCCACCCCGGACAAAATCCACCTCTTCTTACCAAAAAAATGGACAAAATCCACCCTTCTCAAATTGCTATTGTTAAAAGTTTTAGTGTGTCCTGATCTTTGTTCAAGTTGTGTTGCATAAGCATTGTTTTGATATCATTTCAATTAGTAGACTAATTGGCATTGTTCCTTGATGTTGTTTCAAACATTAAAGGTTTTCCATTTGTCACCTAATTGGCTGTTCCTGTTCATATCCTTAAGACTGACTGATTTGGTTTTGATAGCTTTTAGCAATTTTCAAATTGTTCCTATTAAAGGTTAAACTCCATTTGTCACATTTTGATCACTACTTAATCCTCTTTCATATATCATTAAGAAGTCTCACACTTTGATCATTACATAATCCCCTTAAAGAATTAAGATGTTTTTGCAAGCCTGATTGGAGCCCTTTATACTCATGTTTTGATAGAACATACTTTTTAATGAGTTTGAGAAGAAAGAGAGCAAGTCAACAATTAGGTGGGAGTGTTCCCAACGGAAACCGCTGTCTTGCAAGGGTTCAGTGACCACAGACATGGAAGTGAAGAATAAAGTACTGACAACCAACCACTGCCACACCCCAGACCCCAGCGCTACCGTGGCCCTCAAGTTGCGGTCAGAGATGAAGCAGAAGGCCAGTACATCCCGAGAGACACCAAACCGGGTTCTTCCCCTAAGAAAAGAACCAGAACAACCACCAAACATCTCCAAGAGCGCCTTGAAGGTCTGTGCAAGACCTACGCAGCAAAGGAAAAGACACTCGAGGACTTTCTCCACGGCGTCGGCCGTTGCTTGCGTTGTTGAAATGTGGCAAGATGTTTAGTCATAGATATGTCTGAATGTGTGAAAACATATGCTGTTGTCATATTTATATATGCAAAAATGTGCTTACATATGTATTTTGGGTTTTTTTGTTATCGATTATGAATGACTGATATGAATAAAATTCATTTCTGTGACTAAACATGTCATTAGGTTTTTTTTCTTAGGGTGGAATTTATTAGGGGTGGATTTTGTCCGGGGTGGATTTTGTCCTAGGTTGCAATTTTGGGGTGGATTTTGTCCGGGTGGATTTTGTCCTGTGCTTCCACTGTTCTTGCAAGGAATCCTTCAACGGAATGTCAATCAAATAAACAGTATATTGTTATTCATCCTTGACGAAGACTTTAGGCCTTGAGAATATCTTAATGGCTTCTTCTACTTCAGCTATTTTGTTCTCTAGTTCCTGTTTACACGTCCGCACTCTGAAGGTGTCGTTCCTCAGGGGTAGCGCCTGCAGCTGACGAGTAAGGTCATCTTGTTCTGAAATATCAAGTGTCACCATCAAATGACAGTCACCATGCATAAAAATGTTAAGAACTAAGACAACTGTGAACAGATAAAGTGGATCCCCCTGGGTTACTAGCACAAGTGATGATTTACTGATCTGTAGGAAAAATAGTTATGCAGCATTGCATTAAACTATCAAAATGTGATTTGTGTTGGATGAACTTAATCCTGTGAATATGATTTTAGGCAAAAAAGGCTGTTCATTTGACAGATATTAGAAAAGGAAACTACTTATGCTCGTTTTCGGGGTAGTATGCAACAGGTTGGCACTAATATGGTTGCCTTGGAAGACAAGAAGAGATTGCAGTGGGTCCCCTCTAGCTTGGAGATGTAGTGGGGCTGACCAAAGTTAATGATTATTTTTAGTCCCTTTTACTTGTTACTTCAGTTTACTTTTTCTCAGGTCATTTTCATTAGAACAAGTGTTTGCCACTGATGTGGCAATGTCCCCCGCCGCTAAAGAATGGAATATCTATATTTACTACTTTTTATTTTTGGGTCACATACAAGATCCCTGAAATGACTGGTGTCTGCATAATCACCCAATGTAGGCTGTCAACATACTTGAAAACATTGGGTGCAATGTTTTATGAGATATCGCCTTTAAAAAGCGGTCAAAGTATCGTGGTGACCTTGAAGATAAGGTCAAAGTCACCCAAATAAACTGGTGTCTGTATAATATCCCAATGTAAACTGTCACCAAATTTGATGACATTGGGTACAACAGTCCAACTCCATGAGATATCCAGAACAAGAGTTAAAAGTGTGAAAAGTGTCGTGGTGACCTTGAAAATAACGTCAAGGTCACCTAAATAAACTGGTGTCTGCATAATCCCCCAATGTAGGCTGTCGTCAAAATTTGAAGACACTTGGTACAACAGTGCATGAGATACCACGTTAACAGTTTGAAAAGTGGTCAGTGTCGTGGTGACCTTGAAAATAAGGTCAAGGTCACCCAAATCGACTGGTGTCTGCGTAATCACCCAATGTAGGCTGTCACCAAATTTTAAGACATTGGGTACAACATTTCATGAGATATCGCGTTAACAAGAATCGGGACGTACATACGTACGGACGCCACTGAATACATAGTCCCCCGTTCCGCGTTGCGGCGGGGGACAATAAAAGTTCAACAAAAACAGAATTCTCTGTATATAGTGTACATGGCCAAAGGGAGATAAGTTTGGTACAACAACTTCACAAACAGTCATCATGATCAGGTTCCTCAGTACTTTAGTGGCTGTAATCATCCCATCAGCATGCATTTCAGGTCATGCGTGAGACACGCTGGAGTGAGAGTGCTACTAACAGTACTATACTCATCTGTATGGAATCATACAGTTAGACCTTGCATGGAGCCTTTTGGAAAATACAAATGAACACTAACTTTTCCTGAGCAGTCCGAGTGTCTCTGTCCTCTCAGCCTCTGGCATCATCTTGTGTCCTGGCGGCATGGCGGGGTCCGGAGTGTTGGCCACACGCTCTGCTTCCTCCTGCTTCCATGAGGCCTGACGGGTCCGCAAACTGACAACATACACCTGCTGTATACAAACTAAACCAACAATTCCTTTCTTAGTCCTTGTTTAATACTAGCAGATTTGTTTATTCTAATAATTTTCAGTGTCTGCACTTTTATTCAATTTCAGGTTCTTTGTTTATATTTAATGGATAATTAGTAGTTAGGATGCTAAAATATAGTTCATGTGTCCTTCATTTACTGAGCCTATAGCATATCCAAGCCAGGACATGCTCAACTGATCGCTCTGATTGGCCAAGCCAACCAACTCACTTAACCCTTTGTGTCACTCATGTACTCAGTCTGCAAACATTCTCACCACTGACAAGTTCACAGAAAATCAGGTTAGTTCAATGTGTCTGTAGATATTCAATATTCAACCTGTAATGTTTAAACATGTTTATCATTATCTAAGCTTAACCACAATTTATATAAGTAAACATTGTGTATAAATCACAAGCTTTGTAATTACTATGATTACACAATGCCATCTAAAAAGTGGTCAAATGTGACATATGTACATAAGTACAGATTCTAGTACTTTAGGGTTGAGTCCCATCCGGGATTCGAACCCAGACCCTCAGAGTCAGGCACCTAATTGCCAGCACACACAGCCAGCCACCTAACCCACTCAGCCACTACGACTTCCAATTACTAATGCAATACTTTTGTATCTCAATATTCTGGTATGAATTAGAAAAGAGTGTAAGTGTTGTTTAACCTAATAAGTTGTTTTAAATACTTTTGTGATAAGTTCTGTGAAAGATACTGTATTTAGTATACATGAGTAATATTATAGAGTGTATGTTATAGTATAGCGGCATTGTTTGTTGTTACACACTGTGGTTGTGAGCAGCCCAGTCTCATCCACATGTTAAACATTCGGAAAGATTTCCGCCTGTAACCCCCGTATTTTTTTAATCAATATATGCCAAAGAATATACGCCTATGTTTTTAAACAGCCTATACCTAACCCTAAACCCTAACCCTAAACCTAACCCTAAAATCTAACCACAAACCTAACCATAAACCCTCGAAATAACCCTAATAAATCGAATACATTTCAAGCGGGGGTTACGGGCGGAACTCTTACAAAACATTCTTTGTGTTCTGTTAAACATGTATCATTAAAAAAGTCATGAAAATATGTATCATATTTATGTCGGAAAGAGTTCCTTCCGTTCCCCCATATTTCTTTTGTAACATTACTGTGCCTGGGGCCCTTATCATACTATAATGTAATTTTTTAAGTAAAATAGATATTTTTATACTTATCCTGACTCATGATCTTTGGCTTATCTCCCTTTCCCTTGCGAATGGTAGTGGAACACTTGAATCCCTTGAAGTTCCCGAAGCAGACGTATAAATACGCTCACCCACGAGTTACCTCCCTTTGCCCTTTCCAGCGCAAACCAGTTAGGTGACCTGCCTAAATACTTGTCACTCTCTCCTGATTTTCTGCCCATGCACTTGGATCTGCTGTGAAATCTCAAGTGTCTTCAACGGGAGGTTGGGAGGGCTTCTCGTCATGAGTCAGGATAAGTATAAAAATATCAATTTTACTTAAAAAATTACATATTTTTACTTATCCTGACTCATGATCTTTTGCTTATAGAATCCGACAGATTGGTGGTGGGTCAAGCCACTTCCTGGATTCATCAGCTGTCCTTAGATACGTCCTGTATCCCCCCCATGGGAACTGCGAAACGACATTTCCGTGATCCTATTCTTCCAACTTCCGTTATAACTTGGGGGGACCACTTTCTTGTCTTACTTCAATCTCAGACAAGTAGAATCATGTTGATTCATGTGGCGATAGATAAAAAAACTAGTTTCTTCCTATTACTAGATATCTTATAACAACCCATAGATTATGATAAGATCTTTATCATAAATGAGTTGCGACCCCTTCACGTACAGGTAAGATCTTTACCCGTACAGGATCTTTAATCACTCATGCTAGCCTGTGCTAGACTGTGCGCATGGACTTTCAAACTAGTACTTTTCCTTAGTAACAGTTATCAACAAGTCAACGTGATAAAGGGTGAGATTTTCCAACTCAGCGCCTTTGAGGAACCGTTAGTTGCTGTGCTACAATGAGAGGCCCAAATTGGTGAATGCCTGAGACGTCTTCAGCAAACACTGTGTCCGACTTCCAAAAGCAGCCCTCCATAATGGTTGGTATAGAGCAATTTCCGTGCAGAGCCAGTGTTGACGCCAGTGCTCTGACTTCGTGTGGGTTCGAAGCTCTAGGAGGTTCTAGTCCTGCTGCTTTATAGGCTCTCAATATAACGGCTCTCATCCTGAACGATATGGTCATTCTTGGGATAATGGGATGAACAGGCGCTTGAATTATGGTCTCCTTGTCTCAGTCTTTTGAAGATATATCTTCAGGGCTCTGACCGGACACCAGGATAAGTCCTCTATATCCTGTGGACCGAGGATTGTAGACAGCGCTGGTAAGTGGAACTGTCTATCTGGTTGACCCTGGTAGCTGGTTCTTGGCAATAAAGTCCCATCTAGGTCCTAGATGAACTGCATTATGTTGCCCTCTGTCGAATCTGGTTCGACCAAAGTCCAGCGCATGTATCTCCGATATTCGAGCTGCCGTGGCTAACGCAAGCAGGAACAGAGTCTTCTGTGTTAGCAGCTCGAGTGTAATCTGGTCTAGTGGTTCGTAGACATCACTGGTAAGATGACGTAGAATTACATTCAGATCCCAGGCTGGAGCTCTGAATTTCTTTTGCTGGTCCTCCAGCTTAAAAGATCTCAGCAGAACAAGTAATTCTGGTACTTTCGTCAACTTGATGCCTGTTTTCATGGTAATCACTGTACTGATAGCAGCGAGGTATGTAGATAATGTCGAACCCTTCAGATGTCTGGTCTGTCTAAGATGACACAGATATTCCGCCACTTGAGGATGAGTGGCTATCATCGCAGTGAAGCCTTTCCGCCTTGCATAAGTCTCAAAGTCAAACTTCAGCCATTTGTCATCATATAGGTTACGAGTCGATCTGCGTAACGCTAGCGTTACTGCTTTGGTTGCCCTGGCAGAGTATCCTCTTTTCTTCAAGCATGTTTCGATACGGTCCACACATGTAACTGGAACACTGTCGGGTTTCCGTGGACTTGCTTAGGTGTGCGGGATGTATGTATTAGTAAGTTCGGCCAATCTGGTAATTTGATTACTGGACTTCCAAGATCTTCTATTAGATCTGGGAACCATGGTCTCGCTGGCCAGTAGGGCGCAACCAAAGTCAGTTGTAGCGTCTGAGTCTGTTTGATCTTGAACAGTACATTTGGAAGTAGTATCGGGGCCGGAAATGCGTAGGCGTTTAGTCCTTCCCACGACATGCTCAGTGCATCTGTTGCCGAGGCTTGAGGATCTGGAACTGGCGAGACAAACGTCTGTTTAGTTGTTTGTTGAACCTCGTGGCAAACAGGTCTATGCAAGGGGATCCTATTTCCCTTATGAGCCGAAACGCTTCTGGTTAGAGCATCCATTCCGTAGGTGACGGGTGCAGTGGTCTGGAGAGAGCGTCTGCCAGTACGTTCTTGGCTCCGGGTATGTGACACGCCTTTATCCAGATGTTTGCTTCCTGTGTGACCTGGAACAACTGGAATGTGAGCTGCAATAGGCTTGGAGACCTTGTGGATCCTTGCCAGTTTATGGAGAATGCCACTGTAGAGTTGTCCGTGTGGATCATCAGCATTTTGTTGTTCAGCAAGCTTGACCATAGTTGTAAGGCGTTGATCACGGCTTTCATCTCTAGCAGATTGATGTGAAGCTGCTGTTCTATGTTGGACCACTTTCCCGACGCCATTTGATCGTTGAGATGCACACCCCATCCCTGCATCGAGGCGTCTGCGTAGAGATGTGTGTCGAAGGCCGGCTCTTGTAAATAGGTCCCTCCGCAAACGTTCGACCTGTGTCCACCACAGTATATACCTCTTAAGATTGTCTGGCAGCAAGATAGGGTTGTCGCTGTCCAAATGTTTTGTCAGGAACCGTTGCAGCGGCCTTAGTTGTGATCTTCCTGTGCGAGTCAAGTCCTGCGTAGAGTTTAGTAGACCGAGTAGACATTGCCATGTTGTAGTGTTAACGGAGAGATTGTCTGGGACCACAATTCGATTCTGGGTTGTGATAATTCTTATTCCCAGCAATTGAAGATCTTGTTTGATTCTAACCCCATGATTCTAACTCCAGTCTTCATCAGGTTCACTAGCCATCCTAGTTGCGTGAGCAACTTTATTGTGAAGTTCAGCTGCTGTCTGAGTTGATTGGCACTTTGAAGAACCTGTATGCCGTCGTCCAGATAACCGGCACTGTGTAGACCTCGATGCTGCAGATAGGTGCTGATAGGCTTGGTTATTCGTATGAATAATCATAGAGCCGACGATATTCCAAACGGTAGGACGTTCCATTGGAAGTGCTAACCTCTGATTGCAGTGATGATACATCATTCTTCCCCTTATATACGCAGGCGATCTGTGTTGACATCGAAGCAATGTCTATTTATAGCAAGGCTGGCTCCAGTGTAGCATCGAAGGGGACAGGTACTCATACTGACTTTTATCAGCGACAACTTCCAAAATAGACATCGTTTATCCTGCTGTCAAGGTTAGACATCTATTAGATTCCCATGATGATAACAGGCCGTAGTTGTATACTGTTTCCAAGGCTGCCGATGAAGTATTCCCCCGTACCACGGGTTTAATTACAAATCAGAAAACATGCTGGAGCCTGCTCTGTCAGTGGTCTGACGTGGACCAATCGGCTTCAAGCATGACGTCACCAGTGTTGTAGCAAGTTGGCCTACATAAAATCTGATGCAATTAGTTGGTAGAGTAAAAGCGCGCGTAATTCTACGCCGCTCATATAAACCTCTTGACTAAGGGTTGCTCCAAGTGTAAATTCTTGTTCAGTGATATAAATCACTTATTCCCAGCATGACGAAGGAGGCTGTTGAGACATATGTCTGTATGGATCTTGAAGAAATACCGATGTTGAATCTAGTAGATAGGATATAAATTCCTAATCCCCAAGCCGAGTGATGAGTGTTAATAATATCATCTGTACGTCCGTTCAAGGATACTTGAAGGCGTTGTTAACCTTAAGCCCTTTACAAAGGTCACCTTGAGGTTCTGCAGTACTTGAGATATCCCCTTGAATAAACGACAATATCCGCAGGCCATCTGCTACCCGGTATAAGACCTCAGCATCCTTATAGATGAAGTGATTCCTATCATCAAGTAGGTTGTCGTCCGAAACTGAACTTATACAGGTATAAGGTTTGTGCAGGTTGTAGAGTTGTGCAGGCTGTAACTGTAGAGATCACACATGTAGATCTTTTTGTTGAGTTTTAAACTCTGACAAAACTATCCGTTTTCATCACCTAACTGGTTTGCGCGGGAAAGGGCAAAGGGAGGTAACTCGTGGGTGAGTGTATTTATATGTCCGGTTCGGGAACTTCAAGGGATTCAAGTGTTCCACTACCATTCGAAAGGGAAAGGGAGACAAGCAAAAGATCATGATGTCAGGATAAGTAAAAATCTAGATATTGTAAGTAATTTTGGGGCTTTTAGTTATTTTTGTGAGTTCTCTAGTAATTGTTAATAATTTTAGTATATATCAATTTATAAATATTATTTGGGATGGGGAAACGGGAGGAATTCTTACCAGAATATGTTCTACTCTACACTTTCACTGCCCTGTGACATTATATCATAACAAAGATGACACAGGTGCATTCAAAATGTAGGTAAAAAGTTCATTATATAATACTTGGGTCAGTGTAGGAAGGCGTTTCCTATTCTCGCGGTACTTACGGATATCGGCTGAAAAAATAACACAAACAATTCTTATCGTATGAATGCTTGTTGTTATTAAATGAAGGGTCTTCTCCTCTAGCATCTACATCTATCAGCTGCCAGATCCATCAGGTGAATTACCACTCGTGAGCCCGGTGATAAACAATGTCATCCGCCATTGACAAAACGAGGCTTCTCCCATTCTCGCGGAATTACCAGGAATTAACGTTATTGAGTGTATGTAAGAGCAATCCTGCCGAAAGGGCGGGAAAAAGTAATGATATGTCCAAGTTGGTATAAACTCCCCAATATTCGTGACACTACAAGATTTTGATCATTCACCGACTTGGTCCACTTCCTAGTTACCAGTCGATGATGTAAACAACCGCTAAGTGTCACGCATCGGCGATTTCGGCAGAAAACGTATTTACCGCGAGAATAGGAGACGGACATATACATGGTGCAGGCATTAAGCAGACAGACATGTTATGTCAGTGATGTAACTGATTTCACATGGACCGACAGTTGGACTCAAGTCGACTGGTCTAAAATAGTCATACTGTTTCTAATGAATTGTAAGCAACACCAGTATAAGCATATTGATTGTACTTCAAACAGAAATTTCAACAAGTTGACAAAGTTTAAGTCACTCACTATTTGGGCACTTCTCCTCGCTGGTAGTTCTGTAATTTGTCTTCATCTTTCTTCTTCAGGTCATCTAAAGCTGTGAGACTTGGAGCTCGCTGCATCTTGGTGTGTTTTACTGTGCGCCCATTCAGTTTGATGAAGTCAATATCACGTCGGACAAGCTTGGTCTGATCAAACATACATAGATGCATACTGTTAACATGGTCAAATCTTCACATACAGTCTTCAACATAGCGACATTCATGTACACTAATCCAGCACAGGGGGTAAAGTCTCAGTTATGTTATGACTCCTTGTCTCCTACAGTTTAGAAACAAGTTTTACCAGTAACTGGAGACAAGATGTTCTATGCAAACCACCAAAGAAACTTGAACTATGCATTATGAAATATGACAGGAGACAGGAATATTTGATAGAGTTTATTGACTGGCTTATCATATATACTCTCCACCAACAAATACTAATCAAGCAATTACCCAATTGATCTACTTCTCTTGGGTTTTAGTTGCTTGGTTGGTGTGAGTTAAATTGCTGCAAATCATGATGGTATTATTACTCACATTTCTTAAATGTTGATCTTTAACATCGGATTAAAGTTTGTTAACAAACACACTAAGAAACGTGGCTAGTGGCTTTAACAATAAGCCTCAACATTTTATCGTTGTCAACGTGCCTTAGCTTATACATATGTTCATATTTTTACTTCTACAAGTTTGCACAAGTCTATTCGTACAATTTTGACAATCCTACATTAAACACTGACAGCCTGCTAAGGTCACCAAGACAGGTCAGATGGGCACTGAGTTGTCAGCAGTTCGTCATGTTTACAGTTTCACATAACACAGCCAAGTCTTACATTTTTGGCATCTGCTGCAGGAGGTACGGAGACTTCTGGGTCTGGCGTACATGGCCGAGATTCAAGCTTCACAGGGGGACCTGCTCGTGAGTGGGCACGGAGGTAGTTAGCTGAGTGTGGTCTTGGTGCTGAAGGAGGCCTCTGCAAGATTTAAAGGAAGGATGAAATGTCAGACTTTTCTGAACTACCATGGACCCTGCTACACAAACCAGTCACTAACATGATTGTAGCTCCATCCTCTAACATGGACTTTCCATGGTTGAAACATTATGAACCCTTTGTGCAAAAATTATCTGCTGACCTCAATATCATCCTTGATCTTTGACTGTACATCTGAGAATTGGGCTGACTTCCACAGGACTTTGACTGGCTGCTGGGATTCTTGTTCCCTTTGTTTACTTCTTCTCTGTATCTGCCGCATGCGACGAACATTTTCTTGGACATGGTCCTTAGACCGGGACCCTTCAAACAAACAAATGTTAATGCCATTGTTAAGCATGGTATGATATGATACACATAATAACAATCTGTTCATTATAGAACATGATCCAATTTGGATTATCATGATCATATCACAGAGTAGAAAATAGACTGTGTTATTGTACATCACAATATTTCAGCATAACAAAACAGGTAAAACTAATTCTGCAATTGGCAATATCTACAAAAGTAAAACAGGAGGTGATTTTTTTTCATATCATTGTTCATGTTAATGTATTAGCTGACCATGATGACCAGACTCATCCTTGAAAATCTCCAGGGTATACATTCCAAAAAATCTATATTAGTACCCTGGATGCATCTACGGCTCGGCCTGATAACTGTATTACCTCCCTTTGTACATTATGAACAATATACTGTAACACTGATTACCTAAGTACTAATCATGACAAGGGATTAAAGTGTGAATTTCATTATTTTTTATCTTAAGCATGTTAAGAAATACTTTGCTGTTTCTTTCAACTTTGACTCTAACATGAAGCAAGGGCCAGCAATTGATCTTACAATTTCAAAAATTTGTTCATGTTGTCGGCCCTAGGCTGACTTTCTGTGCTGGCAATTAGGCACCCGAGTGTGGGTTGGAATCCCACAGAGGACTTAACCCAATAATGTACTAGAATCTGTACTTTACTGAGGAAGTGTAATCCCAAACATAACACTGAATGAGAATGCTGCTCACTATCAGGGAGTGCCTTACCAGGTCTGTTGTAGTGAGATGTTCCATATCTCTGACCATCTACCTGCATCATCATCCCCTGCATCCTCACTAGTGTAACTGTGTTGACCAGCTATAATCTGTGTAGCTGAAACATGCAAATAACAAGCATTAGATTACAGATCACACAAGGCTTGTTGCTCATATTGTCAATCACTTGTTTCATCTTCCTCAGTCTTGATGCAGCTAGAATATGGCTGACTGCAGCGTGAAACATTTACTTACTTCAACTTGATTTATCATCTGATGTTTAAATATTACCAAGAAGTAATCCAGGTAAATACATTTCAGAGTTTATCTAGACTTGTTGACTAACATTCAGTCCTAGAAATAGCTTTCTTATTTAAAAATACATATCTACAAATTATAAAAAATCAAACATCATAATCACAATCCATAGTTTAAGGTCATAGATAATACTAATAATAGCCTTGATCAGGGTTAATGAACGGTTGGAGTCTTTTGATGTGGATTGCTTCGTTGAGGTTTTTTACCAATGATCAAGCCTAGTTCATGGAGAGCAAACAGATTGTTATAGGTTGTTAACACCCTTACCTAGGAAAATCACTGTTCAAAAACCATTGTCATAGAGTACTGTCATCATATGATCATGATCCTGTGGCTTTAAACTTCGGGGGCAAACACCACTGGATAAACATGAGTCATTGTCAAAGCTTATTTCAGACTGGCAGTCATGTAAAATATACAGATGACAGATATACATATATTCCAACTAATACTGTTTCCAATTAACAGACTACTGGTTGTGTCTATTCCTGAACAAATCTGAGAAAACATGGATCATTTCCTAAACACAAAAATCAAGCGTTTATATAGAGCAGGATTGAAAGCCAGACAAGTTCCAATGACCAACAGAAACTGGAAATGTGCAAAGGCAATCTACTGGACACCTGCTGACAAACTGTCACTAACTTTGATCACTGTTGACAATGAGTAATGGTGAAGCCCGTGTGTCGCATTTACCATGTTTACTATTCTGCTTACTAAAGTTACCTGCACGTGTGTACAACATAGTGCACCACAAGCATACCCATTAAACACTATCCTCAAATTACAGGATTTCAGATGCTTAACATGACTTTTGAAACTTTCAATGTTTTCTTGCTAATCACATGAACAACTGTAAAGCATGTCAGTAACTTATAAAAACACTACAATCAGATGGTGTTTATTACTAACCATTCGCATCATTTAAATGTCAGAACAAAAAGACACAATTTGCGAATTCACTGAACGTGCAGTCATGATTCAACATGAATAATTCGGAATATATTCCCTTTAAGAGCAAGCAATGCGTTCTTGGTGGACATGATATGATATTATATGTGAAAAATAATAATGGTATAAGTATCACTGCACAATACCTTTTACAGATGCGTTAGAAGAAGAAACACGATTTCAAAAGCTTTTTCCCTACTTCAACAGTGTAACTATTCATCCGCCATCTTGGTTTGTTTAAGTCACGTGACTGCAAAGTAACCGTTTAAAATACACAGGTTTTTATAGATATGAAACATAAAGCATTTTTTATAAAGTATATTCACATATCAATATATGTAATATAAAAATAATTACATGTTTAGAAGATAAATAATTCACGCTTTAGCGAGAGCGTCATGTTGCCATAGGGATGTTAACATCCGCCGTAATGGATGCCTCCTAAACTGGAGACAATTAGATTTATCCAAAATGACAGTTTGAAGTCAGAGTATGATGTGTGGATTGCAAACAAATCCAATGGTACTACAAGCACATTTTGTATTTCTTATGTATATTTCTACAGTTGATATGTATCTAAGGGATCGACGTAACCGTAAATAGTTACCCTAAGGGAAGAGTGCTGTCAACACTGTTGATTGTCAATTTCATTACCTGGAATTTTAAAGTAATGTGATGTTAATGAAAATTTTCTCATTACTTCAATCTGCTTCTCATTTTTATTTTCCAGTAAAGTGAGCTATCAACAAATCAAGAATGTCACGAGCAGCAGTTTCCAAATCTAGGGCTGATAAAGGGAAGCCCCCAGCAGCACAAACACCTGTCATCACCCACGAAATAGTCCCAGGGAAGTTCAATGACCATGACTGGTATGTTGCTCCTTTATTTAACCCAACATTTTCTCTTGATGTTTTGATGATTTCCTGCTGATAACTTGGTACTTCTTACTATTTTGCATTCATTGACAACTTGTCACTTTCTATTATATATCGATACAATAATTATCATTACCAGTAGAGATCTTTTTTTGCTACTCTCTATAGAAAGTTTTTCAAAATACCTTCAGTGCCCGGTAGCACAATGGTAACATTTTGTTTCTATTTTTCTATCATGACAGAGGTACATTTTAAATACAATGTATATTAAAGTATAGACAGTAAATCTTTTACATCCTATCTGTTATTATGGTTGTCAGATATAGATAGTGTGCATATTCTCTTGAATTGCATTTAATTTTCTTGACATTACTGATATTTTGAAATGGAGACTTTAAAACACCAATTTGTAATTTTGCAGCAGCTCTTTTTTATCAGAGTATGTGGTATTCATGAAAGGTAGACCCAAGTATTGTATATCCACATATATGCAAATATATAGTTAGAAATAAAGGAATATATTTTGAAAATATAATGTTTTAAAACTGATTGCCAAACTGACTTAACATAACATTATGAAGAAACTTTGAATTTAATAATACAGGTGATGCCAGAAAGTGTGTTCATTCAGGTCCCAAACATGAAAGGGTATTTTAGTAATAAAAATATAGATGAAAAAATCATGTTTTTGTATAGTAGTGTGAAGTTTCACTCTAAGAAAATGTGTCCAATTTATGACCATTCATTTATGTGTTAGGAATATCATGCTGGACAAGGATGGAACTGAGGACTTTATCCTGGACATTGTGGATGAGGTTGTTGACAGTACCATGGACATGATCTACAAGACATACATTGAGAAACAACTTCTCCCATTCACAATATCTCAAGCTAAAGATGCCATTCTACAAATAATTGATGTGAGTCATTTTATGATTTAAGGTTATGATTGTTGCTGTAAGACAGATATGGATATGAATCATAATAACTAAGGTTGTTGGTGTAAAATAAATTTAAAACAGTTGGCATTATATATGTAAGTATGCTTATTTAGTTGTAAGATATATTTACCATATTCTTTAATGTCTAATAGCTTAATGCCGGATTCAGAGGAGCATTTTGAAGGGGCCAAAATACTGATCAGACGCCTTGGCATGAACTCAAGTGTGTTTGTTGTTTTTTGTGGGGTTTTTTTGGTGGGTGGGTTTGTGTGCATGTTTAAAATGAGTTTGCAATACAAGAATGCTTCAAATGCAAGCAACAAGATAAACCTAATTGTACATATTATATAGAAGATATTAAATGAGTGCCCATGTCATACTATCTTTACAACATGAGTGCCTAAAGAAGTAAATTTTGGTATTTCCATACCGAGAGCGAGGGATATACCGATATTTAGGCATGAGTATATAAAAAACATAGTATGATATGGGCATGAATATAATATACTGTTTATTACCAAGGAAAATAAACCCAAATCATCAAACTGAAGAAAATAAACCCAAATCTACTTTCAAACATAGGCTGGCTACCCGCTGTCGCCGCATGTAGAACACAACTTCACTGAGGAAACATGACGTCACCATGACAATGTGATATTTTGCCCTAGGGCATCATATGAAAAAAATGAACCCAGATATTTTTGCGCTCATAGGTAATAAAGATGTGTATTGACAAGGTTTTTTAATTCTGTCGAGTATGGGTATCCATGCAGACAAGGAATAGTGGTGTTTGAGTTACATTGATATGAGAATGTAGCCATTCTGAAAATGGGAACAACCAACAGATTTTTGTTTCAATTTTTCATTACATACCAAAATAATTTGATTGGAATAAGCTTTCCATTCTTTCATTGACAAAGTCATCTCTGTTACAGTGGCAGTTCCTGGCTAGGGATGGAGGGGAGGTGAACCCAGAGGGGGATCCCACCTGGCTCCAGGATGAAGGTGAGATGAACTGACAGAGTACCAACATAAGTTGATTCAGTTGTTGAGGGTCTCTGCATAATAGTTACATTTCGTAGCCATCATTGGGTAACAGCAATAAATGTTAACAGAAAGAAAATGTTGCCAATCTGAATATACCACTGCATTTAAACTATTGATACCTCTCTACAGTTTAAGGCATACCCATTATTTTTAACATCATGATGCTTCTATATTTCCCTACAGAGCCTGACCCTGCCACAACAGACTGCTGGGCTCAGGGATCAGTACCGCGGACGTACCTGCCACCTCCCACCCCAGTAATAGTGGAGGAGACAGAGGAGCACCTGGAGGAGGAACTTGTAGAGACAGATCTAGAAGAAGCCAAGTAAGCAGAACACAGCATTCAGTATATCACCCTCTCTTTGAACTTAGAGAGATACAACTGCTTCCTTAATATAATATTGCAAGTCCTTTCTTGATATTAATAGTCTATGTATTATGTACCCAGGGGGAATAAACACTATCAAAGGATGGGCTCATTTTAAGATCTAGCTATATTATGCATGTTTAGTTTATTATGGTATTAAAATATGACTTTGAAGTGTTAAGGAAAATTTTACCAGTTTGCTAAAGAAAGAATGCTTTATCAAAAACGTGCTTAGTATTTTGAGTACAGGTCCATCATATTTTAAATTGACTAATAATGATAAATACATTTTGTTCCTTGAAATGTGTGTAAAACACCTACACTGGCATGTCCTTACTTAAGACAGTCACGATAGCAGCACAGACAGGTTACCAGGTGTGGTGAAGGGGAGATAACTGTTTGTTTCAGAGTCCAGATTGTGGACCCAGAGGAAGATCCTGAATTGCCTGATAAAGTGTCAGAACCCGATGAGGACCAAGTTGATGAAAATACTGAAACAGAGGCAGGAACTGTTGAGAAGGTACGCAGTTGTAGATGTCATGTCGGAACTTCATTAAATCAATGTCGTATCTATGTAGCATTATATAAACATTATGTTTCTAAATGTAATCTATATATTTATGAAGAGGTCGCTAACAGTTTAGATTACAACTGAATAATACTTTTTTTAACAAATACTTTTAAGGATGAAAAAGTAGAAAAGAAGAAGAGGTTTAAGTTTAAGCGGTACCGAGGTCCAATTAAGTCTGCAGGAGTGGGCAAAATAACCGAGTCCCTGGAGGAGACAGAGATGAAACTATACATGGATGAGATAGCAGGCTCCCTCCCATCAGAAGACCGTACCAGTGGAATGCTCATGCCTGCCTCATGTCACTCCATTCTCCGCGTAAGTTGCATGTCAATTTCACTTTCCATAGCTCTCTGTTATATTTGCAGTTTTGTACAGTAAATCTTATTATGAATGTAAACATGCTACATTCACTGAAGACCTGTGAAAGAAAGATGTGACTCTAATTCTACCAACAATAAATATTGTATGACATATTAATCACTTATAAACATGAGTGATGTGTTCCTCACTGTGCACCATGTTTTGATGTTGTGCTTGTTGTGTTTTAACATCCCTGCACTGTCATTAACTGCATGAAAATAAAGGTAACGTCTTTTTAAACTGATCACACTTACAATCTGGCAGGTGTCAATCATTAGCCTATCAATGGTCTTCATTGCATCATTTGATGTTCAATGTTAAATACAGCTGTTGTTGTTGATGAGTAGTGGAGAGTTACATAACATATTGCAGGTATTAATGTTGCCAATTTCAGAGTAATACTGATGCCACATCCGCCGCAGGTATACTATATGTAGAAAGACTTCAAACAACACTTATAATTTTGTAGACAATGTTTTTCTCATTAGTTTAAACATATTACTTTACCACGAAGTGTGTAGATGGTTTTCACCTTAAAAGTCAAGATAATGGATGACACTAGAACTGTCACATTTTGCAAATGCTTTAGAATCTAAACATTTAGTATGAGATTTTAATTGTGTTTGCTACTGCTACTGGGCTTTTTTTATGTTGATAGAGCACTCACCAGTTCTCAGCCGCCCACAAGGAATGTAGATGGTTATTTCATTTACTGTAGTACTTAGAATCACAAGCAGTTCATAGTCATGTGATATATGCATACGCATGTCATAGGTATAAATATTAAGCATGTATTGTTTATGCAAATATTGACTCTGAAAATGGAGGAAAATTGTAAATTGAAGTATATTACATGATCACCTTTCTGTGTGTACATTAGATACCACAACCCACATGTGTATCCATTGCTTACCACAACACCCTTCCCCCCTCCTCCCCTAGCCACACCCTACTGCTGCATGGTTTAAGTTATTTCAGCTCTTTGGCAGCTTGGCATGGTTTCTCTTCTTATTGTTACAAGATTGGTATTTGTCAACTGGTAATTTTTCCATGAATACTGATTACATTTGTGAATAATTTCAATCTCATTATCATCAAATCTTTCTCATTGCTACTGCTAAACAATGATCTGAGGACATCAGATTAGGGGTTATGTCAGAATGACCTTTCAGCCAACCAATCAGAAAGCTGCTTACCTAGTGACAGTCAGAATGTATTTTGTAAAAGTGTAACGTTGCAATGGTTCATGTGGTTTATTCCAAATGACAGTTGCTAGATTTGTGACTGAATCTGTCAAAAACGTCATCTACAACATTTGAACACAAGTGACTTAGCACATCCTACCATCTGTGTCATGCAGATGACATTCCAGAATATTTGTTTGTTCAGTTTTCAAATCTGAATCAAGAACTTTATAAAAATATATTTCAAAGTGTAGTCCAGAATGGAAGTCGCCAGAATGAACTGCTTTCTGGTTGGCTAATGTTGACTTTTTGTTAAGCATTGCTTTTACTGGTTGCTCAATTATCAAAAGGTCATGACCTGAAAAGAAGTGTCCTTAGATATTTGTGTTGCAGTAGCAGGAACTAAGATAGAATTTGAATGAGATTGCAACGATGTTCATATTTTTGTATTACTGTACTTTTTCTTTACTAACAGTTTTCTTCATACTAATTTCTGTTCTGGGAGAACTTTCACAACTGATCCTGTGTCTATGGTTTATTACAAAATGTATATTCATTTATAGCTCTGACTGCACAGTGAAATGTTGGTATTTCTGATAATGGTTGGTATTTTGAATATGTTTGCATCTTTAAGGTAGTAACACTGAGTATATATACTGAAATGATATTCAAATTTGTATGTTCAAACAATAACCTGTGCAACTACCTAACAAATATCAGCAAATAATTTGGACAAATACTAACATCAATTTTGACACTTTTAGTTATTTCATTGGTTTACAAAGTGACACATATCCATGTGACTGCAGGTTCAAGCAGGTCGTCCCCCCGGCAACAAGGACGTCGTGTATGATGACATGGGTAATGTCATTGCTGTTGTCAAGCTAGACCCAGAGAAACTGCCTAATCATAGGTAAGATTAACCCAGCTCTCAAGTTCAACGTTTCTGTAGTCATTCTAAGTGCCATGTACGAAAACAAATTTGTACCTGTCCAAGATATTTTTTATGGATTAAACTTCTTTTTTATTTCCCTCACGACATTTTGGGACCATTCCAGGTCCCTTCATCTGGTGAACTGGTTCATGCAGGTCCCTTCATCTGGTGAACTCTGATGAAGGGACCTGGAATGGTCCCGAAACTTTGTGAGGGAAATAAAAAAGAAGTTTAATCCATAAAAATATCTTGGACATCTATGTACAACTTCTAAATGCCACTGAAAGACAACATTTGTACCTGTTATGAATTTTTATAGTTTTTTAAGTGCTGCTTGAAGAGCAGGACATCTGTCCCAGTCATCTAAGGCGCTACAGTTGGCTGTGAAGAGTTATGCCCCATACTAATATCAGGATCCAGTCATTGTGGATTGATACTAATGCTGTAGATGTTCCTTTCAGTCATTTTGCATGTGAATGTTTTCTGTGAACTCAACCAGTTCCATATGTTTCTCTTGGTGCCACTTATGAAACCTACACCCTTTTTTGTATCTGCCAGAGTGCGGATAAAGTACCAGGTGGTGGACCCTGCTATAGAGGCGGCTCAGGCTCGACTGGAAGCCATGAGACATGGTAAATATTCTGGGGCTCCACAGGTACCAACCATCAGACGAATCAAGTCACGAATCAAGGGCAACACTGATGCAGCATCCACCTGTGAGTATCAGCTGCTTCACTTTTAAAGTAGGATTTGTGATCATATGGTTTCAGTTGCATTTACATAAACTTAGATTCTTTCAACAAAGTGTTTATATGCCATATGATTGCAGAAATCACATGCATTTTACCTTCTTTCGCAATTATGATGAGTAGAACAAATTCGATAATATGTTCATATCTAGCCTAACAGTTATTTCAGAATATTATCTTGCTAATAGAAAAAGTAAGACTTATACAAGCCAGTTTAGTTGATATGTGAGATGTACCAGTATATCCAATACTATTTTCCAGCCAAATCCTCCAGTAAGATGTCTCAACAGCCCACCATTGCTCCACTGCCACCTCCACTGGTGAGTTCCCTGTCATTGATAAAGTAGATATACCCGGTTTTCACAGTAATTGTCTTCAGGAAACATTCTTGTACATGTATTATCTACAACACCATACCCATGGTCATAGGATCCTTCCACAATTTGCAGACATTGGTTGATATTGCTGAAATACTGTGATGTGAACATCCGGGCTAGAATTGATCTTCAGTAACCCATGCTTGTCGTAAGAGGCGACTAACAGGATCAGGTGGTCAGGCTCGCTGACTTGGTTGACACATGTCACCGTATCCCAATTGCATAGGTCAATGCTCATGCCGTTGATCACTGGATTCTCTTGTCCAGACTGGATTATTTACAGACCGCCGCCATATAGCTGGAATACTGCTGAGTGCTACGTTAAACAACAACCAACCAACAAACTGTGGTGTGAAACACAGACTCACATGTCAGTAGTGAATTAAAACATGCTGAATTCTCATTCAGAATTTCCTGAACTACAGTTCAGAAGGTTGTTTATGAAATTCATTTTGGTCTTGATTTTTATAGATGTACTTATTCTCTGTATGTGTTCCCAGATTGAGGCAATGGAGGTTGCAGCTGGTGTAACGGTCAAGGAAGGTGGACGGGTCAAGAAGGGACCAAACAGGGTAAGGACAAGAAATTGACTTGTTATCACAATATATCTTACATTCTGCCAGAAACATGGTAGATCTACAATGATACAAGTGTTTTACACAAAACAAACAGCATCAATGAAAACTTAATCGTAGCTGTGAAGATATTATACTGGTGATTGATGGTGCCAGCTCATCACTGTTAACTTGTAATTGTTCCAGTATGTCAGGAAATCAGATGTCATGGAAGAACATCAGAAAACACTCCGTCCAGTTGCGTCAAGGATCCCAGCACAAGCCCTAGATGTCGCCGATCTGCTGGACCGAACCACACCCCGTCCTCCGCCCTATTGGAGAGTCACCCCCACTGCCTCCTATTATCCCCCACCCCCCTGCACAATCAAGGATAACTACATAATGTCATTTACAAAGTTTGATATGATCAATTGTATATAAATCTAGACTTGGAATGTCATTATTTTCAACTGTGATAATTTGTAATTCATAACTGTACATACTTTTATTGTAGATAAAAATATACATTAAAATAGACTAAATATTGGAATATTTTGATAATGTTGTCTGTATTGTATCCGAGTGGTACGAACTTAGTACTCTTTCATCCATTTCATATTCTGTTTGTCTTTAAAGATCCCTTTTGAATGGCACTGATACTTAATGCTAAATGAACGTTTTTAGTCTGAATTTTAGTTTTGGTGCCAGGACACTATGTGTTTACTGCTCATTACGATTTCTTACATGGAAAATATGAAAGAAACTATTGTTTACTGACTATGATTGCCATGAATGTTAGTACCTTGGGTGTTTGTAATATGTTTCAGGACATGGGGGGATGAAGTATGGGTAAGAGTTCAGCCGGAAATGTATATTTATATCTGTGTGAAGATATTAAACTGTTTTCTTCATTTAGTCTTCGTCTTTATATTTAACAAACACAACGACGCTGTGGAATGCATGTTTATTTCCTCCCATCAGAGCAGAATAAACATGTGTTGAAATAGATGTATGAAACTATACAAATACATCATCAAAGAGCCGAAAGGATATCAGATGATTCAGTCTATTTTAGTACCACATGAAATCATCTGACATGTAAGCTACACATGATATTTTTATGATATGATACCAGTACAAAACACCAATACTTCATGGTAAGAGGGAGAGAGGAAATTGTCATATCTGCTCACCACACACGCCTGAATACTCAGGGAAATGTATCTCCATTCTACTATTGATACATGTATCCTGGACCACTTGCATGCTGAAGTCACCATCTTCATCTCCCACAAACTCATCAGTTACAAAGTACAGGTTACAGCACCTTATGTCTTGTATTGGACAGCTATACGGCCACTGTGTTGTTCAAACTGGGCTCCAAATAAAGCACAGATAGCAGTAAAGGGTATTTATCATTCAGTTCAGACTCACATGAGAGATGCCACTTTGTGAGACTGAACCATATTTCTTGGAAAAAACATTAGTGTAGAGCTTAAATGCTTTTTAACCCAATCATTTTTGCTAAAATGCGTAGTTTCTTTCACTTCATTCTACCTTGTCATAAACTGGTCATCAGAATACCAAAGTGTTTATTAGTGCGGATGAAGTTTCAAGTCAATACATTCCATATAAGTAATGCAACAATGTTCCATCAACAGATTAAACATGAAAACAAAAAAACACAAACATAATATTTTGGTACTGATTTCTGATAGTTATTGTACAATTGCAAAAAATAACCATACTAGGAAAAATAAAGCAGTGCCATGAAAGTTTTGTTTGAATAAATGAAATGTATTTTGATATTTTTGGGTGGGGTAATGCATTATATTTTGTACTTAATGATTGACATTGATACTCATTAATGAATAAAAAATCTCACCCTCAAGTCTTGCTATCAGGTGTATCATCACTCATTGATGTAAGTAGAAAACTCCAGTGTTTTGCTTCTGTAATCAGCTTGTGTTGATGTTTAAATATCAGTGGCACTAATAGGTGAGATTTTCTATTTAGCAGAGTGGAGAGAGAATACAGTGAATTATTGAGAATGGCCTTAGAACATTCCTCTACTTGCATTGAGTCCAAGTCCTATTCATATCAATGATTTCACATTGTTGAAGAGACTCTCAGAATTTGCAATTTTTGATAAACAGGTTTATTTGAGAATTATGTTTGCAAGACATTTACAGCAAGTTGCCATTTGGTTCTTAAATGTTGAAGATTTTGCTAAATCAATATTTACGCATTTTTGAAAAGTTGTATACCAACATGTTATAGCTAGAATATTGCAAATATTGCCAATATGACACACTCACAATGATAAATGTACACAATGAATAAATTACCTTTAGACTCATAATGTTGAACTGTATCCATGCTCTAAAGCATGTTCATGGCACTACACTGTTATCACCATGGCCAGGGCATTGGTAGGCACTCATATTACATTCCCAGCTCCACGGGGAGTATACCACCCAATACACCTGTAATGAGCACACGTCACACAATTATACACCTTTTGAACATTTATGGTTTCAACAAAATTATCTGTTTGATTTTCATTAAATAAACCTTCCCATCTATCGAAAACACATACATTCAATGGTATCCTTAAAAATGTCTTAAAACAAATAAAAATATATTTTATAGTCACCACCGTCGAGCGTGATGTGAACACCTATTTATTCTGAGAATGCCACACAAAAAGCGTAATTGAGTCATTCAGAGTTATCTGCTCTTGTTGGGGTTTTCCCGTCCTTATCGCCAGCACTGCAAATCAACATGTAACACGTGTGAATCAACATGTATTGACTGGACTAAATGAGGTCAAGTCGTTGTCAGCCTCTCTGTGATAAACAAAGGACAAACTTTTACTTACGACGATTTGAATGTTTTCTCAGGAGTTGGTGACAAACGCGTGGAATGGATGGTCAACTTTCTGATAAGTAAATTTGTGATGAAACAATTTCTAACATAAACTGCCCCTCATTCACACTTGGTAAACACTGTACAGGTGGAATTTCTCACTATCCAGCATGGCAGAGAGAACCGTACGAAAACGTCCACATGCAAAGAGCAAACCACAAGAAAGCAAACGGTAGGTGAAACATCTTACTATTCTGGATAGTCAGTCCAGATAGCAATGTCCGTTGGGCCAATGTTGGACCAACATTGGCCATCATTGGGCCTACGTTGGCCAATGTTGGCCCAACGAACATTGTTATCAGGGAGTGACCTGTCAGGACAAGTGCGTGCGTACGTGCGTGCGTGCGTGCGCATGTGTTTGTGCGCGGAGGTTTGCATGCATGCTAGACTGACTGACTGACTGAATTTGGTTTTGCGCCGCTTTTAGCAATATTCCAGCAACATCACGGCGGGGGATACCAGAAATGAGCTTCGCACATTGTACCCATGTGGGGATTCGAACCCGGGTCTTCGGCATGACGAGCCAACGCTTTAACCACTGGGCTACCCCACCGCCCCACATGCATGCTAGACGATCCAGTAATTAATATTATGAGCATGCTGCTGTGGTACAATGACAAATTATATGTTGCCGTGTTTGCATATATCAAGGTCACATTGCTAGGATTTTCTGTTATTTAATTTGGTTTAACTCTTTTATTAACTTGTGTTATCTAAAACAACGTTCCTAAGAGAGCTACAGCTAGGACTTTGTGGATTTAATTGTTGTTAGGTTCAATCATATATAACGAATTTATGAATAATTGAACTTGATATGCTGCATTTTTCAAACATAGCCGGTTTTCAAAATGCTGTTGCAATGTTTGCATGCATATTTGCCCCTCAAAACCTTGTAAGAACAACTCTATCTGTCTTTCATTATTAATAAGTGAACATGGTTAATATTTTCTATGTAAGTTACCTATTAATGACTTGACTTTTGGTTGCACCTGTTGTTACAGAGCAGAAGCTGAGAACAGTAAGTCATCCCGAGGTCCATCAGCTGGAGTCTTCCTCCTCCTCCTCACCCTTGCTGCGGGACTGTGCTGTTACTACTTCCTGTTTGCGACCCCAGACACAGTGTTTGTCCGAGTGTCGGACCACGTTCAGCGGGCAGTATATGATGTTCCATGCTCAAAAGATTATTCACAAGAAGAATTTCCAGGTCACTGAAACTTTTTGTTTCATTCAGATGTGTGTCTGTATTAATTTATAGAATGCATTCTACTGTGATGAAGGGAAGTAACTGTAGCATAGTGGTGGAAGCACTGACTCCTGCCATCAAAGTCTGGGTTCATTTCCAATTGGGTACAAAGTGTGAGCAAATCTATTACACAGATGTACATTTTCATAAAACCACTACAGTCCTACTCTGAAAAGAATAAGTGATTTTTATCGTGTGCACAAAGAGCGTTAATAAACAAGACAATGTCTCTCAGCCAAAGTCTGCCATCAGTGTATGTCTTCCCCTCCAACCTGATTCAACCACTTTGTATTCCTCACTTTATGATCACGAATGCTGAATTAAAGGTTAACCAATATGTTTGACATGTACTACAGGTATGTGATGGCTGGTATGTTTCAGAGTGCAAACCCAAGAGATGTGGCAGAGTGGTGATGGATGACCTGGTCAGAAGAGAAGATGCTGAATACTTGCTGAGGTAAACACTGGACTCAGACACTACCCAACCAGTCATACACGGTGGTATGTCACACCTTACATTATGGTTACCTGAAATACTGACCCTGGTATATGTGGTTTATTACACAGTTTCCTGGTTATTATCAATAAAGCAGGGTACAATTACCCAACACAAAATATTGAGTGATCATACTCCACCATGGATGATATTGGGTGCACTGGCTATCCCCTAGGACCAGCAGCTGCAGGCATCCAGCTGCCTACACTGCATGTTAGGATCCCAATAGTTGTGCGTGACAGTCCCCAGATTGGGACTGACAGTCGGACCCTGGTAAACAATCATTAGTTATTTTGACAAATTCCTGGTATATATTTAAAAGGTAGTGCTTAGAATGCCATGGTGGCTGGCTCACTGACCGTCATCTGCATAGTGACTTCCATGTCTAGCTAGACTATCATTGACTGGTAGCATGACCCCCTGACCCCGATGTCGCTGCAAGACATAATATGAAGTCCCCACAGTGGGAGATGTGAGTGTTGTTTCTACATCAGTATGTTATGTTTCAGGGTAGCTGAGAAGGGCTTCGCACTGGCTGGATCAAGTGGAGGGGTAAGATAAAACCTGGCAAACCAGTAAAACAGCTAACACAAGGTAAAGTCTGTTGGCCAGTAATGACACACAATCATCTGATGCTCAGCCTGCCATTATGGCCAGCATGGGACACCGCTAGATATATATATAGATATATTATTTATGCAGTCATAAGGCAACAGAGTGTTTTTTCATAGCCTTCAGGGTTATTTTGTGTTCACTTACACTGTGATTTCAGATGCCATTAGATATAAAGGGACATAACTCTCTATTTTTTTTCTTCTTTTAAATACAGCTAGACATGGGATCCAGACTAATTAGTGTTATACAATTAATCAATAAGAAACTGATAATATGTGCATATGGGACAATGGACTGGGAAGGTTTACCACACAATATATGTGGTAAATATGGGATTCCATGGACTGGGAAGGTTTACCACACAATATATGTGGTAAATATGGGATTCCATGGACTGGGAAGGTTTACCACACAATATATGTGGTAAATATGGGATTCCATGGACTATAATTAACTTGCGCTGCTAATGTTGTGATTAATGCCTCAAATGTTCATATCGTCAGGCTTCCATCCTGGATCTGCACACTGGAGCTTTGTCGAAGGATAATGCATTCATAGATATATACAGGTAATAGTCATCCTGTTAATTTGATTTACTTACTAGCAGTTCCTTGTAACAGTATATCGCTACTTTGTGTATCCGACATGAGTGGTAGATACAGGTTGTTTCTGTAGTTGTGAGTTTACCAGTCCCCGAAACCAGGCCACAGATACACATGGAAACTTGAAAGTTTGGGATGCTGGATCACTGAAATAATATGGAATGACAGTTGCCTGCAGTAAGGTTTGCTCCACCAAACACAATAATACTGTTCTTATATAAAGACAAAATGGACAATTCTAACTGCATAGAAGCTTTTCAGACATATTGTAAAAGCTCTCAACACAATTCCACAGTTAAGTTGCCAGAACAAAGCATTTCATTTGCAGCATGCAGCTCTCTGAGGGATCTTCTCAAGTAAAACAGCAAACTGTGCAATCAGAGTGTTTTGTTCATACAACATTTTTCTTACTTTCTGTGTTGGGGATGATGATCTACTTGTACGTATATGGAAACCCAAAGAGATGGTATAGAGAAGAAATGCAGAAAATGTATTCCATTGGCTAAACATTGACTAGATTGAGGGAGAATTTTGTTATTTTGCCATAGT
This sequence comes from Haliotis rubra, assembly GCF_003918875.1. Taxonomy (NCBI): domain Eukaryota; kingdom Metazoa; phylum Mollusca; class Gastropoda; order Lepetellida; family Haliotidae; genus Haliotis; species Haliotis rubra. The sequence continues at coordinate 780,568 of NW_025767111.1, read as the reverse complement.
TGTACAAAAGTGACAACACCATTATGAGCATATACTGCTCATGTCAGAATTATGTTGAATGAAAACATAAACATTTCAGTTGTCGTTTATAGATTTTCATCTGCCAATATTGGCATTTTGTATACAATTCATATGTAAAGAGATGTATGTTTGCTTTTTCAGATTACTTAAAGCAGAAAATATTGACTTATTGACAGAAAAAGATTTTACGATTTACAAGTAAGTAAGATTTGAGATGATACAAAGTATAGAATTAGACAAGTTTATGGTAAAGTCTTTAAATATCACACCTCCTGAAGGAAGATGTCTTAAGTTTGTTGGTGTTACTGAGTATTTGATACCTGTACATTATTTGAAATGTAAAAATTTAAAGTAGAAGATCATGTCTGTGCAACTCGTACAGAATCATACCAGCAACTGAAAAATGTCTCAATTTTCATTTGTAAGGATGTAAACATGTCGTGCAAGGTGTTAAAATACGGGGTTTCAACTCTAACTTAATGTTCATTGCCCCTCAGTTTACTGTGTCTAACAGACTTCAGTTGCGTCATGATTTACAAAATTGTTACCATTCCAGGAAAGTCAAAGACCAGATCCATGGTGCCATTGCCACAGAGTTTGGTGTGTCGCCAGGGAAACTGTATCTCACAAAGCCAACATTCTTCTCCAGAATGAACATGACAACTCCCAAGACGATACACGATGAATACTGGCATGCTCATGTAGACAAGGTACATCTGTGTTCATAATCCTGGCATGCTCATGTAGACAAGGTACATCTGTGTTCATAATCCTGGCATGCTCATGTAGACAAGGTACATCTGTGTTCATAATACTGGCATGCTCATGTAGACAAGGTACATCTGTGTTCATAATCCTGGCATGCTCATGTAGACAAGGTACATCTGTGTTCATAATACTGGCATGCTCATGTAGACAAGGTACATCTGTGTTCATAATCCTGGCATGCTCATGTAGACAAGGTACATCTGTGTTCATAATACTGGCATGCTCATGTAGACAAGGTACATCTGTGTTCATAATCCTGGCATGCTCATGTAGACAAGGTACATCTGTGTTCATAATACTGGCAACAGGATAGCTGGGGGATGCTTAGGGTGTTGAGTCTGTCTGAGGCTGGTTTTTACATTTTAATTGATTTACAACCTGAACAACTCAAGTCTTAAAAATATGCTCCGTGTAGTTATTGTAATCTTTAAAAGTAGAAAAATGAATGACTTATACTGAAATTACTAGGCTTGTGAATTTTCCCAATACAAGTCAGTTTCAGAGATCATTTGATTGGACTTTTTGACCGACACTATGCTTGTGCTAACATCCATGTGATGTGTGACTGTAGGAGACGTACGGCTCCTTCCACTACACCTCGCTACTGTATCTGGCCAACTACAAGCAGGACTTTGACGGTGGCAGGTTTGTGTTTGTGGACTATGATGCCAACAGAACGGTGGAACCAAAACTAGGTAAGAATATTGTAATGTCAGTAATAGCTTATCGTGAAAGGTCTTAATAATTGTTAACCGCCTCCATGGTGTAGTGGTTAGAGCGTCCACCCGGAAAAAAGCGGAAGGCGGCGGGTTCGATCCCCGGCCGCGTTGACCAAAAGACGTTAAAATATGGTACTTGTTGGTCCCTGCCTGGTGCTCGGCATTAATGGGTACAACAAGGACTGGTCGGCTCGGAGTCAGTATAATGTGTCTGAGTGGGGTATTCATGCTTCACTGCGGCATGGTATCTCAGTGGGCTAGCACTATAAAACCAGCTTAAGTCTGGGCTAGTACCAGCAGCCGCACATACACACGCATGCACGTCGTCATATGAACGAAATATTCTCAAGCACGACGTTAAACCCAATTCCACCTCACCTCACCTCACCTCTAAGTAATTTTTACCACAAAAATGAGATTAATTCTCCAGATCTCACCCTATCAAGCTTTGAAAACAGCTTTCTCATATTTTGGAAAATTATGAAGATTTTTTGGCATAAACATGTTCATTTTCCATTTTCACAGGACAGGTATATGAATGCACAAAATGAAATACAGTGACACATTAAAGCATGCATGGCTTTTGAGCTGAAGCAGATGTTCTGATGTCAGTAAGAATGTGTTATCTCATGTCAGTAAGAAAGTTATCACATGTCAGTGGAAATGTTATCACTAGGTAATTATATTCCATCTTTTTTCAGGTCGTGTGTCTTTCTTCACCTCTGGCTCGGAGAATGTCCATTTTGTAGAACGTTTGAAAGATGGAGTACGATATGCAATTACTGTTTCGTTTACATGTGATCCGAGCAAGGCTATTTCCGATCCTGTGTCCAGGTAATCATTCCATGTTTTTGAATAAAACAAAATAACAACACATTCTTTTGCTCTTGTCATTGTCTACCTGAGTTCTAATGGATGTTACTGATTGTGTGGGCGGGGCTCTTTAAACCAGGTTAGATTGAGAATAACACTGAAATAGTGGTCAACTGAAATGTTAGTAACATCAAGTGTTCATTCAATGATATTAACACAGAGCGTGAGTGGATATCCCGATATGTTGCCACATGAAGGTTAATTCTGTACATAATTTGAAATCACCAAGTTCACATATTACAACCACATGGCCCATATTACAACCACACGGCCCTTTCAACACCTACTGAGTTCTTAAGGAAAGACCAAGAACATCTAGTGGTGACACAGGAGTTAGAATAGACATTAAATTAAAGGTCATTTGTGAAAAAGTAATACCATACACAGGTGACCATGGGAGTACTATATGTAACCGTACTTGGCAGATGGCTAGTCTGTTCATACGTTCCCCCACAGGAAGACTCCTGTTTGCTTTCCTGATCAAGCACAAGCAATCTGTCTCGGTCTCAGAACCATATCTTCTCTTGTATTATTACTGTTTCTTTTTCAAATTAAATGTTGTTGTTTGTTTCCATGAAATTAATAATTTGTAAGTGTTAATGTAGGCTGTGGTGTTTGAAACACATTCCTCCAGGTTGGTGTCCTGAGGTAGCGGAAACATTGTACACCTGGATTCATGTTGATCATGAGTACTTTCTAAAACGGTGTTAATCTCACTCACTATGGCTGGGATATTTTCAATATAAGCGACCACATGTTATCAAAACCCCATTCACTCCTTGATAAGTACTTAGTATGAATAAAACTGTAAACTATATGATCTAAAACAAAATGGATCTAATAATCTTGTATGGGAAAACTGACCAGTCTGGCTGGGTTCTACCCGAATCCATTCTGGGGAACCTGGGGAGGTATGATTTGTGTGAATGTTTTACCCACATCTACAATAGCTCATTGGAACCCAGTCGTGTCTGGACCCAGCCAATGAGAGAGTGGTGACAAGGATCGACGCCGTCGTAATGACAGTCCACCAGTCTCCGACCCTGACCACCCAGCTGGTCTTATAACCAGCACTAAGCCGGTACCAGGTCTAACTCTGTACATCCTGTGCAGTGAAATCAAACATTACCTCCAAATGTACCTCAGATTCTGACAGAAGGCTTATTGGCACGCTGGACATACACACTCGCCTTTCTAGACATCAAGATACCTCAACACTTTTGACACCATAAGACGTGACTGAAAACAGTCGTCAGCTTGAGACATTGGCACGCGTGTTCCTTCATGCACTTCAACATTCTGAGCGAGTGTGTGAGTATGGTTTTACGCCGCCTTTGTCAATATTCCAGCACTATCACGGCGGGGGACACCAGAAATGGGCTTCACACATTGTACCCACGTGGGAAATCGAACCCGGATCTTCGGCGTGATCTCCATAACTCTACGACACCAACACGACAGAGACGTTCTGATGAGTCTTCTCAGGAATGTGCATCATGGTCCGGGCTCCCTAGGCTTAACAGGCGCGTTAGCCGAGAGGCAGAAAGTGTGAGGGATGCATTCAGACAATATGTTAACAGGGTCAAGTACCATGGCAGATCAATGTTGTTAGGAGAGGACTGTTTCCAAACTAGATAAGTTGATATCTTACCTGCTGTCTCCTTCAGAACATCCGCGGTCAACACTGTCTTCAGAGTGCACGTCATCCTCTTCCCGACCTTCCCCTGTGTCACTTGGCATGTTGCTCACTGTGCTGCAGAAAACAAGTGTTTGTTTTAAACATTAAAACCTTTTGCTTGATATCACATAGCCAACCATTGCATGAAAAACACAATTGTTTGGTTTTTTACAAATCATTTTGTTTGATATTTTGGAAGTAGAATACGAACTTACTAGTCATCTTCCATGTATTCATCTAGAAATCCCAACATTTTATACCAAGGCCAATTTGGTTCCTTAATATCATCTCTTAATGAGCCACTTTTTTTTGCTTTCTCTTTGTTCCCTTCGTTTTCTTATATACGTGTCTTTAATGCTCCTCCAGCGAGTCCTGGCTGCAATTAAAACACGCGGAGTTGATAGACAATAAAAGAACATAACACAATTTATTTTGATTATTTTACAATGTCTTTTGGGCTGATAATATTATACACATCTTGCAACCTATAACATCCCACGATAATATTGAGAGCTGTTCAAGGTTTTAGGGATTTTCTTTAATAATACATAAACCTGAGGAAAATAAAACGCTGACACCAAGGGTCTTGGATATAGATGTCCGTATGTTATAGATTACATCCACATCTCTGTAGTTTCTGGATCTCTTATGGTATAGCGTGCTGTTTGCTTCACCAAGGGATATTAATTGTTCCGTATCGATGGAAGTCCGTTGACCTCTTTTACCTGTCATTCTGCTTGTTCTGAGAATGCAATTTATCAAATGTTTGTCATATTATGGTATATGTTATGTACAGACAGGGGCAGAAACACATTATAGATAATATCTCATCAAATCCACAGCTTCTCTGCAGTTGGAATCGTGTATTTTTATCGAAAGATGAGGAAATAACCTTACCTGATTGCCCACGTGTTGGGGAAATACCTTTTTTGGAATGACGCATCAGGGGTATTCCTCATGTGAGTTCATTTGCGTTGCGTCAAAAATAGGAGGCCTACCTATCGTATCGGATCGCAACGCATGCAAAATTTGCACCTAGTGTATTGTCTAAATGGAAATAGTACTGCTTGCGTTTTTTCGGACGCAACACATTACGCAACGCAGAGAAAATCGGACGTAGTGTAAATCCAGCCTAAGTGGGTGCTCAAAGCACTACAAAATAATATATGTTTAAGTAGAGTTAAATAGTGTAGTGAAAAGAGATGCGCTTGATGTGATTTGAACGCAGTAAAAGATGGAGACAGTTTTAAGGCGCAGGAGCACAAACCCTGAAAGAACGCTTTTCAAAACTGGCAAAAGTGTCCAGTCTATAAGAAGGAGTTTTCAATAAAAGTTTGCTTTCAGATCGCAGTTGTCTGGGTTGTTTGTAGGGGGGTCGCTTAGATATCCTGGTGTCATGCCATTTAGACTCTTGTATGTCATAAAAGATCTATGAGCGTTTCGTTTTCAAACCTGGCAACAGCTTTCACTGACCAGAAGGTAAAAGTGCATATACTCTTTGTTTATACAGTGGTCGGGGTCATGAAATGTTTACTGACCATTGTAAAACATGCATTTCGTATCAAATAGCTACTGAAACTTAAGTGTCATTCTTTCAACAATAAAGGATACAAAAGACAATACTCTCTCTCTCTCTCTCTCTCTCTCTCTCTCTCTCTCTCTCTCTCTCTCTCTCTCTCTCTCTCTCTCTCTCTCTCTCTCTCTCTCTCTCTCTCTCTCTCTCTCTCTCTCTCTCTCTCTCTCTCTCTCTCTCTCTCTCTCTCTCTCTCTCTCTCTCTCCATATTACAGTATTTTAATACACGTCACTTTTACCACAATAAAAGTACAAGTAAACTACATAATCAGATGGGATTAATGTCCAAAGCGGGTTAATTCCCGTGTTGTAGACGGGCCAACTTGGCAAGTCGTCTTGGTCAGGGCTACTCTGTGTGGCTGTTTGTGGACCACACACGGGATGGTCGCCTACCCTGGACAACAAATACTTGGTAATAAGGCTTGCCCAATGATATCCCTCCATGTTAGATGGGCATTTGTATATACTGCCTGAGATTACCTGGGCCAATATTTTGGATGTCAATGTTTACAGTGTGTTTTGATGTGGAAGTCCGGTGGCTATACATGGTATTGGTTTAAATATACACGATCCGTTATCAATATACACAGCATTAGAGATGCACTACTTACACAAAAAGTCGAGTGCCTGAGACTGAATTTAAATTTTTATGCATATTTGCGAGCGAGCGCAAAGAGGCATTTATAACTTTATATCGTGATGTGAAATAAATGACTTTCATCAAATGTCTTTATTATTGTGTTTACTCATTGACGCTGCCATTACGGCGTGTTAGCCACGAGCTTCATCCGCTGACATATTTCCCTCAGGGGTGATAACTTTTCAGAAAACAATATTTTGATTATTTCAGACATTTCCACGCTTCAAAAGGCTCTAGGTAAGAAATCAATGAGGAGTATTGCAGTTCATGTTTCCACAAAGTCGTTTAATGTCATCGACAAACAACGACGTCGTCGTGACGTTGACGTATTGTCTGTCACAGTATGTCTGTGTTATCCAGTGGAGAGGACAGTTTCCTCACAGACTGGAGGTAATGCACCGTGGATCTTTGGCCCGCTTATTACCTGCCCTGGAGGCAGAAGCAGCTCCCTTGCGCCGCCATCGCAGAAATATTGGCACCGGATGTGGAAACATTGAAGCTCTGCCAACAGAGCCACTTACTGGAAATCAATAGACATAACGTAACCACATGCATAACTGTATTTGTCTAGCAGAACCACCGTTATAACGTGTGTCACTGGACACATACAGCGTCATGGCGCAGTGTCAGTCAATGTGAATGCTGTGTATACGGATGTTGGGTAGACATATGGTGACATTTCACATACGTTCCTGGAAATGTAGTTCTGTATGCTGCTTTTTGAACAGAGTCGAAACAGCATCACTCCTAATTCCGCGTGAGTCGAGGATGATACAACAACAATATAAGCCGTGTCTGTGAGCTGTCTGGAATATAAGGCTTTTGGTTTGTTGTTTAACGCCGCACTCAGCAATATGCCAGCTATATGGCTACGGTCTGTAAATAATCAAGTCTGGACCAGACAATCCAGTGAGCAACATCATGAGCATCGATCTACGCAAATGGAATACGATGACATGTGTCAAGTCAGCGAGCCTGACCATCTGATCCGGTTAGTCGCCTCTTACAAGCATGGGTTACTGAAGACCAATTCTAGCCCGGATCTTCCCGGGTCTGTAATATCAAGCTAAGTTGTGATGCAATTATATGCATTGCCAAGGCCGCGAGCCAGACCACCGATCCCGTTAGTCCACATTTATTACAAGCAGTAGGTGAGGACGACCCTTTATTACCGGACATTCGCAAAACTGTTTCAACCCATACACATAGATAATACAGTCTGTTTCCTTATTGTACCATGTGTGTTGCCAGTGTATGCATATCTCTAGGAAACATACAAGAACGTTTCATACGTATTATGTTTCAGAATGGTGAACCAGTTCATAGTTTATATAGAGAATGACTGCTGAACAGAGTTCACACTGCTACAGAGCCGACCGTGCCCCTCACCCAGTCGTGGCTACTCCTGTCGTGTCCTCTAAGCTGAGATTGTCTCGAGATTCAAACCCTCTCGGACGTTTCAAATCTGGCTCTAACAGGTGTACAAATCCTGTTACCGTACACGATCTGTCGCGGGCTCTGGAAACATAAATCAAGTTTAGGGCACGCTTTCCTCCCAATCAAATACAAATTGTGGCTGTAAAAGATGAAACCAGTTGGCCAAAGTCAGTTGACGGGGGAGGCCAGTCCCAACAAAATGTTGACAAACACTGTGTGCAGCTTTACATTGTACAGGTCGTGTGTTCCCGCTACTTGCCGTCATATTGGTTTTGGCTGTGCAAGACAAAAGGTAGGCGACATCGGCGGTGCTTGTCTGCCGTCAGTCAATGCATGCAGGTCGTCTTTGAAGTACAGGACGTTTGTGTCTCCAAGCTTACTTCATTAAGGTACGACTCCCTTTGATTACCTTCTCATACTGCCAGTATCCTTACTTTAATACCTTCTTTGTTGCTGAGTAAATTGTAATCAATCAAAATATAACAGTAAATTACTGAATACTCATTTTCTAATACAGTGCAGTTATTTTCTGGATGGTAATAATCTTATGGAGTTTTCATACTTCAAATCATCAAACCTCAAGGCTCTAAATTTGTATTGTCTTAATCAAACATGAAAGTATAAATGACTCCACCAGTCATGGATGTTATATGAGAAAGAGGAAGCTGGGATCTGTCTTATATTGATACCAAACTCACTTCGGCGAGCTTCAGATGGGTGACTGTACTAGAATGATGTCAATGAACTATTCGATGAAGCTGTTTTCGGTGACATATATTTTTTACGTTCCTGTCCCAGTTTTAACGAGTTTCACATCATACGTTTATGCGGACTACTACAGGCTACTACAGCTGCTGCTGCTACTATAGACTAAGGCTTAGTCTCTGAATATATATAATTTTGATAGTAACAAACAAGCCCATTTATATTTAAAAGGAGCCCTAGGGAGACCAGAGATTCAGAACCTGAGGGAATCTAGACTTGCTTTATTTGGGGCTTTAGCACTGCAGAGAGGGCTTGGCAGTGGGGAAAATAATGTGGTTCAGGGACTGTGAGACAGACTACTGCTACTACTACTGCTACTACTACTACAACTACTTATTTTGATTGTTTGCTGTTTAACGCCGATTGTAGCAATATTCCAGTTATATGGCGGCGATCTGTTAATAATCGAGTCTGGACAAGACGATCCAGTACCCAAAATTATGAGCATCGATCTACCCAATTGAGATAGGATGACTTGTGTCCACCAAGTCAGCGACCCTGACCACGATCCCGTTAGACACTACTACTACTACTACTACTACTACTACTACTACTACTACTACTACTACTACTACTAGTACAACCTCTTACTTCCACCACTACTGCTGCCACCACCACCGATAACACCCTGAAGATGTCACCATCACTGTTATTATATTGCCTAAAGGAGTTGGCCTACATGCTGTATATAAAGCAAGCACTCACGCCTTTGTAATTAATTCATCATTGATAAAGCAATTGGATTTAAATTGTTAAGCTAAAATTAAATGAAAACTGGAACATTCACAAATCCCCTTATCTCTCCCTCCAACCCGCAACCCCCCTCCCACTGCCCCCACCACACCTCAAGGGTAACTCATTTCCCTGTTCCGCATGTTCCGTGTAATGACTTACACCCCGTGTGTCAATTTCGAGACACATGCATCACCGCCGCCCTGGTGAGGGAGAAAAGATGGATTTATAATTAAAGTTGAATGGCTTCCACGCGTCTCCACAGCGATATTTACATGCAAAGCCCGGGACCAGTCCTCTCAGCGTTAGTGCGGTTTTAGAGGGATTAATTGAGACCGAATAATGACGGGAATGAGGGTTTTCCTTAGGCTTAGCCCATCGTAATCGGCTAACTCCTAGTGTTAGAGCAGTCAGGTCTGGCCTGACAACAGCCAGTGGCGAGCACAGAGTAAGTTCTCTGACTGGGAAGAAAATTGCAGCAAATGGTCTCCTCTAAGAAAATGGCTTGATGTTAGTTGGTAGAAACTTAACATGGAGTACTGCTCTACCTGCTCGCGTTGTCCATTGCCATGGAAACCAAGTTTTTCATTAACCGATATCCATTGAGGACAACCCGTGGAATGATGGGACTACCTTTTTCACATTTTTAAAGGATGAGTGCATTTATTGGGACAGGTCGCTCAAAATACTGAGCGAGTGCGTAGTTTACCTGGAATCCTCGCCTGTCTACCTGTAAATCGGCGTTTGTCTCCTTTTCTTTGATCTTACAGGTAAGTGTATGTAGAGTGTGTTTTCTCACACGGCAGGTGTGACTGAACAAATGGACACCTACAGTTAGGGCCGAAGCTGTATTCAGTCGAGAATGGTTATTTGCGCGGTGGGTTTCTACCAAACACTTTAAAGCTGAAAAGCGTGACGATCAATGCCAAGGATGATTAATTCCCATTTATATCTGTAATACTACTTCCAAAATACGTCAACACTTGGGTTCAACAGTTATCAAATCTTATTTGATGAATTTATAAAATGTTAAAAGTTAAAAACGTACTTTTGAACACAAGTTAATGGAACCAATTGTATCCGTTTACTGTGTCGACAATACAAAAGGAAACAGTTGGATACCAGGCTTATTCTTCACTCTTGAACGAGTAATCCCTGAGTTCTGTCAAAATGTGCTCATGAACACAGTGAACAGTATAGTATTTCCCATGTCTGGATGCCAAGAGACCAAGTGATTTATACCCGTTGCCAGGTAAGGGTGCGTTTTTTTGTTATATTGTCAAAGGTAACTGACAACTCGATTTTCAATCGATAGTTGTTATTTATGCTTTTATGGCCTCATTTATGATCGTGTAATAGAACGGGTGTGTAGATCGATAGGTTTACGTTTATTCAACATGCCGGGGTGAAATACACCGCCTTGCTACAGGATGTCAGTGTGCAGTAAAGAGAAGGATACAGAAAGATGGAAGTCAACGACTACAGCAACACGCTTCATGCATTACTGCTCGAGGTGCATACCTTTTCACAGCTGTTTGTACACGAGTTCATGTATAAAGAAAGACTTGGTGTTTTGCCCGTGAACGTATTTTCTACACGCAACGGGAAATGAATGCAAGTATGTTTTGTAATTCACAAGATTCCGGAAGGCTTGAAACACGTCCCCGAGTTGTCCTTTTGCAAATGTCACTCTTCACCCAATGTCTGTAAACGGGACATTCGACAGTCCAGTTTCAGATAAACTTCGTCTACTTATTGTAGAACTCAGAAAGTTTAAGAAAAATTATGCATATATTTTAGGTCAAAGGTCAAGGACAGCTTTCAGATTTATGCAACTTATTTCCACTTTTGAACCAGTGACTGAACGTGTGTTGAATGCTGTGTGTCGATTGACCGGCAAACATCGTACTCAACACAGAAAACACACCTCGCTCGAACCCGACATTTGACAATTACACTTGAACATGCCGTCTTTGGTAGCTTAAGACATGACGGTGTAACTTGTACACAATTCACATTCAGGGTCCATTACACGTGCGACATATGTGTGTACATTCACAACACGTGTAGACCTCTGGGTAATTATTCCTGTACTGAGCAGGAAAGCACGTACATGCGCAAATATAAATACATACGCGTTTAGTGGGCGCTGTTGTAAGGGATTAAGCTTTTACCAATTCATATGAAACAGAACAAAGTATGTCCTTACTCCTTGACCTGAGCATAAACCCTTAAACGTAGACTAACGCTTGGTCTCTGAATATGTATAATTTTGATAGTAGCAAATAAACCCATTTAAATTGAAAAGGAGCCCCAGTCAGTTGGCAAATTCAGAAGCTGGGGAGTCTAGACTTGCTTCATTTAGAGCATTAGCACTGCAGGGGCCTAGGCAGTAGGGGAAATAATGTGGTTCAGGGACTATGAGACAGACTACTTGAAACGTTGTGTTCCTCAAATTGAGAAAATAGGACATCCATATATTCTCACGCTTTCGTGTATCACTTCTAACTGCCATTCAAAGGCTAGACAGCACTAGATGTGTTGTATATGTGTATCGTTTGTGACATCTATTCAAGGTAATGTTACTTCAGAGTTTTACGAGAGAAAGAGGGAAATAGTATATTTATACGTCACACGTCATGTAAGCTGTGTTTATGCAAAACCTGGATAGAAGAAGAAGAAGTAAGAATTGACCCCGAAACATCGTGTTTAGTGAAAACGAAGTTGATATGATAAAAAACAACGTTTTGATAAACAAAACAAAAAGATTTCAAATTTCCAAGCAACATCCAGCCATAAGACCTGTGAGACAATAAATACAGAAAACCTGCCGAGGATACTGGCCGTATACTGTAGAAAACAGTATTATACGTGGAAATATATATAGCTAAATACATGTTCATGAATTACATCGTTGTTTTCGTTTATACATTTTATAAAGTGTACTTGCCAATGAGAGTTGTACATTTTCTCACATTATTATAAATATAAGAATTTAATAACAACAAAAAAGTCATACAATATTTAAAACGTGCGCATCCACATGTTCCCTGCAAGCTGTCTAGATCTGGTGGGTGGCTACTGGTTCCGTATATATGAGGACACAGTGTGAGGTTGAACTCTGTCAGTTCAACTGTTTAGTGAAATAGTATTATATACATCATGCTGAAGGCACATTTGAATTAGAATAATAACTACTACCCTAGCGATAAAATATCTAAAGCATATTTAAAGCAGAACAGGATGCCTTTCTTTGGTATGTATGCTTGTTGGCTCAGAAAGTGTCCTCTCTGTAAAACGAATCATATATCTGTTATGAGGAACCAATTCACCCAGTGAAGTACAGTTGAGTATAAAGCATACAGTAAGTTGTGTATATTCATGTCGGACTTTTTGAACAATATAGTTAGTGTAAATATAATACACACTGACGTAGTGAGTTCATTACTGAGTAATGAGTAACGTGCTGTTAACAGTGGACATGTCCGTGTAGAAGAATAATTTGGCCTGGGATTTCTTTATTCGAAGTTAAGTTGGAATCCTGCCTCACCTCGAGACAACAGCAGCGTTACATAGCTTGGATTCGTTCTGTTGGAGACAATGGTTAGAGTACTACGTAGAACATAGTCTGGGTGCAGACTTCGACACTGTAAGGAACCATGACTCTCTCGCCATACACTGCATGTCGTCTTCTTCAAGGAAATAAGTTGATAGTTTTTTTAATTTAACTCTCATAATTGGGAGAAAACCAATTTGTTTAACCCATGTGTCGTGCAGCTTCCTGCCGTCAACACGGCCAGCTGTTGAAGTATCATGAGGAAAGCTAAGGTCAGATTAATTTACAAAGTCTTGAAGAAAAATATAGGTCACGTGACTCCGCCTGTTCACTATGCTGTGCAACTAAATATAGTTCTCCGGTAAGGATGTTGTTTTTTTGCGAGGTTTTCCTCAAAGCAATATCTAGGTTCTAGTTGACAATGTAACGAGAAAAAAACATTGAGTAAAGTCGAGAGAGAGAGAGAGTGGTTTCAATTACCGTAAAAGCTCAACGTGTTTTCGTGTTTAAATGCATGCACATTGTATTATGCAGTGATCGATATCATCGGTGTTGAGCAAATACAATAACATTACAGGCTAGATACGAATGATCAGCTCATTAATGGTAGAGGAGGGAAATGCATTTGTTTTCACGAGTGTCCATAGTAGAGGTAGTCTGTCTCACAGTCCCTGAACCACATTCTTTTCCCCACTGCCAAGCTCTCTCTGCAGTGCTAAAGCCCTAAATAAAGCAAGTCTAGATTTCCTCAGGTTCTGAATCTCTGGTCTCCCTGGGGCTCCTTTTCATTTTAAATGGGCTTGTTTGTTACTATCAAAATTATATATATTCAGAGACTAAGCATTAGTCTATAGTAGCTAGGATACTGCAGCATATTCGTGTTACCTTTGTTTGGCGAGTGTCCACACTATAAAGCATATGCCCTGTCCACTATATTTGTTAACGAGTGTCCTGACTAAAAGATAATGCTATGGATGTTTATATCATTGTCTACATCTAAAACATGAAAAAGAAGGTGTGACAGGTATGATATTATATATTGCTATACTTATTCTGCAGTTAACTTGAGATGGACTCGTTTAAACAGAAATCAATCTTTATCGTAACTTCCTTGCACGTTATGTGGTGTAGAAGATGGTGTAAAACCTCAAGTTCATGAACACTTAGATAACTGAAGGAATTAACATCAAACGATACCGACCACTGATTACTAGAGATCAAGGCTACTTCATCCCCACTGCATACGATGAGCTCATCAATCAACCATAGCCTCTTGTAGAAACATTACTGGCTTCTACTGGCTTCTATGTGTATCCCTGTTGTCCTCTGCTACCCTTTATTCACTATCATCACATTGTTATTCCGCCTTGCCTTGTTAATTAGTCTTGTTGTATATATATCACCTGTTTTCTCCCTGTACCATTCTCACTTGAAAACGATACAAGAACCTGTATCGAAACGTCGTGCTCTATAATAAAAGAAGTTGTCATCCATATATACTTGTTCTATCTACTTCCAACTTCTAAAAAAAAAATAAAAAAAATGCCGCCCAAAGAATTCATGAACACTGATGAACACCATGGCTACCGTGACTGCCGTCTGAAGTTTAATTGGAAATGTACGGTAGCTGTTTGTAGTTTGTGGAAGAAATCAAGGCGATTACCCCCGTCTTTTACTAACGCAACCTTATGTCGTCGTTTGTGGGGTTTACGTGAGGGGAAAAATAGAGAAATCCCCATGTCAACATCGTCCATCACCGCAACGTCGCTTGACATGGCGGCAGGAGGTCGACTTGTTGAGACAGAGGAGGGGCCCATGTGTCATAGACGGGAGGAGCTCTGAGGGGAGTTGGGGGAGGTTGCAGACTCGGAAGAGACATGGGGTAGTGCACGTGGTAGATGTACGCGAGGGCTCAGTGAAAAATTCAAATCACCCTCCTAGCTCGCAGCGTTCATCATCAACGGGTCCTATTTACACGCGCGTTCGGCGTCAGTGTACACGAAACTGGTTCGTGTGAAAGGTTTGCTCATTCAATTCCAAACGTTTCTCTTTTTACCTATTCATAGATGTGATGTTGCTGTTAGATTCTTTAACTTGAAGTTGATAATGGCGTCGGGGGAAAAGATATAGTTAACTCGACACTGGAGACGTTTTTCCATAAACAAAATAAATGAAAATACAGGAGAAATCTCATTGTAATACTCCCATCCCATTTTTGCGCACACACACATGCAATCGCACACGCAATCGCTCGCATATTTACCCTTCATGTATTCACCATACACGCTGATTGTCATCCGTATTATAGTATTTGAACTAAATTCCCCATGCAAATGCTTCGAAGAGGTTCCTGAGAGGCATTTAGAAGTTGGTGTTCAAGTAAAACACAAATGTTATGGATGACAGCTTCTTCTTGCGTTTTACTTTATCAGAAATGCTTCGAAGTTAAGGCAATGATTATTATGTATCGATGTTCCTCACATCGCCTTGTTGATCGGTGTGCTGGTAATCCAAGCTCTGACCCGCCCAGTCACCAACACAGTGTCAAACAGGAGTCTGTGCAATGTAACTGGCTAATACCTTGGACTAAGCATATGCTTGTAGAGGTTAACAGCCCGTGAAAACCCCCCAAGCCCTAGCCCCCACTGCACAACCTCTACCGTATCGAATCTGGAGCTTACACAATCGGGAAGTTCTCACATATGGCTTTAATCTGCACGTAAGCCGATATATAGGGGTTTACCAATCAGAATGATATTGTCCTGTACTTAGTAACACAGGCTATCGCCGACTTAATGTTAACGGGGTGTCTCGAGAACATAATGCTGTTCACGATATGTTGGAGTAGATTTATACATACAAGTGATGGATTAAAGTGTTTATACAGTAATGTGTTAGCGCGCAAATTTCACAGCATTCTATTGAAACACTCGTTAAAACGATTTGTTTATTGTCAATGATAGATGGAATAATTAGAGATATGTTATATAACGGCGTGATACAGCCTCAACCATGGTGCCCAGGTGGGGAGTCGAACCTGGACTCGGGCACGTAAAGTCAACGCTTAAGCCTTGAGGCGCCGTCTTGGGCCTCTTCCTCATATTAGCACACAGAACAATAACAATCGACCATGACATTCTGTACTTTTGTTGTGGCTGATAACAAATAAAACAAACTGCTATATTTGTATAAGTATATCGTATATATATGTAAATGAAGATAACTGTTCTGTCTGAAAATGCCTTAAGTCTCGTATGTGACCACAGTCAGTTGAGAGCCAGCAGTCAGCATAGTTTGCAACCGTTACAGTAAGTATGTGTGTATGTATACCTACCTTCCTACATACATACATACCTACCGACCCACCCACCCACCCACCCTCTACCTACCCACCCACCCCTCCTACCTACCTACCTACCTATTCACCCACCCACCCACCCACCCACCTACATCTATCCATCCATCCATCCAAATATATATTATCTTACTAGTGTATATCCGCCATTACGATGACGGTATGGTCTGTACAGGGTTACCCAACATACACGCGCACATAGATAATTATGAATTCATGTTATCTTATCATCACTTGTGATAGGTAGTGACAACTCGCGCCCTGTCCTTTGCTTGGGAAGTAAATGTTTAACCTTAAACCTTTAGCGACAATCCATATCAGGTATAACAGTAAGCTTTGTCCTTGAGGATATTAACAAATCTAGTCATGTTCCCATTAACGTGAAGCATTTATGAGCAAAAGAGATTGGTTCGAAATTGTTCAACACACCGATAGGGAGCTCCAGTGATCTGTAGATCAACCTTCATTTGTACTGCCGAAATGACGAAGTTATTATTTCGTCGTAAAACTTGCCATATAACACCTGTGTCAACGTGTAACTGATGAAGTACATGGCTGAGTGCCTCCCAGGAGATAAATACGTCCGACGACAGTCAACTCACAACAGCACATGTCTGTATTTTATCATCTTCTGTGTGTCAGTTGGAAGCTCTGAGCTACGGCAAATGTCAGTTCACCGGCAGCAACACCAGTGATATCCATAAGGTGGATCTCGCGTTGACTCCTACAAGCTGCTTCGCTTCATGGGGAAGAAAAAAAGATTTAATTTCCTCAGTATCTGACACTGATTACCACCGTCTGTGGGGATGTATATTGTATGCAGCCTTTTACGAATGTTAACCAGCAATATATTGCACGCCAGAAGAAAACTAAGTTGACGAAATAATATATTCCAAAATATAAAAATTTTTTACTTCATGATTAACGCCTTTGGTTTCAGGCAAGGGCGTAGCCTTCTGCTCCTTCAGCACGATGTTGACCTCTAAACCGGGCAAGATCCTTAGCCCGCGCCACGCAGAGATTCAACAAACCTCCAGCCTGTCCCCCCGGGAACCCCCGCTCGGTCCAGGGCACCCCAAGGCCAAGAAGACAAGGAGTCTCAGCAGGTCCTACAGCGTCAAGGACCTCACAGAGGACGATGCCGAACTGTCCTCGGAACTCTCCATTGACGACAGGCTTCCTGGTGTCCTCAAGATATTTGGTGAGTCGGTTCTTCCTGGGGCCGAGTATAAGAGCGTCCTCGCCTCCACCCGTTCCACCTCCCAGGAGCTCGTGAAGCAGGCCCTGGAGCGCTACGGCCAGCCCCCCGGGCATTACGTGGAGTACGTACTGTGTGAAGTCATAGGGCTGGTGGAGACGGCAGCCCTCTCGTATTCTCAGAGGCCCAACAACAAGTGGCGAACAGTGTGTAGGCGTGTTCTTGACGACTCGGATAAACCTTTGGAACTCCAATCCTACTGGAAGCCTAGCAATGGTTTCTCCAGACGCTACGAACTTCATAAGAGGGCGGAAGTTGTAAGAGAACATTCATCGGACGATACGCTAGGGTTGAATGACAATGCCAGAAAGATAATGATGGCCAAGGTTGCCCCAGGGGCTATTCCCTTGTCTGCGTCCTGGAACATGGAGACCTCCCAGTTCAAGATTCATAGTCATGACGTCAAGTCTATTCAAAGGGAGACAATGTCTGACGACAGTGGCACCACCAGCTCGGATATAAGCTCCACCCAGAACCCCTACCTCCTGACGCTGCGAGGCTACGACACACTCCGGGACCAGGTGCAGTATCAGCTCAAGTCCAAATGTACCAAGGTAGGCAAGTTTCGTGGTCATCCTTATTCTTCCGAGATTGGACTGGGAGGACCTGATATACTCCCGTTACATTGTGTTTTGACTCTGAGGAATACTAAAGGAAAAGGGTCGGTACATGCGGACAATAGGTACTGCTTCTATATAGAAATGGAAGTGTTCGAAGGAGCTCTGGTTGCAGTAAATGGACACCCAATAAGTGACATGGCGCACATCTATGCTGGAGACGTCATCACTATAGGCAGGCATTATATGTTCCTATACAAAGATCCATCGGGAGGATACGACATACCCGAGAGTCTGTCATGGTTCAACTCATCATCGACTCACCATGACTCGACTCGGCTAATGTCATCCAGAGATCGACTTCCCCTCAATGATTTCCTCAACTCGAGTCTGGGTACGTCAGGAGATTTCTCAGCGTCGTTTGACGCAGGTGAAGGGGGTGCATCCGCCAGCGAGGGTCACCAGATAACGTTTGCCTACTGCAAGGAGAGGGAGGAGGACCTAGTGAAGGCCATCCTGGAAGTCCACAGCTGCAGCAGACGGGACCACCCTCTCACACCAGCTGTCATGCTTGTAGCCTGTCTCGACCACGCCCACCGGAAGTTCACCAGGCATCACCTGAGAAACCTTCAGAGGAGAGTGTTGTTCTGTGTCAGGGAAAAAGTTGCCGTAAGTATTGTCGAACTTCTAGATGTGCTGGGTGTTACCTGAGATAGTATTTAACCTGCTGTGGCGCGTGCTGTCCTTCTAGACATGGGAACTGAACTGAAGATGTAGTCTCGATATAGCTTCCTGCAGGCAGAGCAGAGAAGGTCAAACGGATGTTGATTCCAGTATTTCTTTTTGTCGAAAGGAACCAACGTTATATGTATATAGTGACGTTTGCTTTGTTTATAACTGTTTGACTAAAATGTTACGCTTGACGTTAGTAAACTCTTCTTAAAATAACGGAATAGGTTACTGTTATGGCGACCAGGTAATGCTTTGTTAGCCTGGTTTCAAATGTTGTCATATTCTAAAACATGTTATCCTCTTATTCATGTTTCAGGATTTGGCTAAAATATTGTCGTCGCAGCGTTATGAAAGGTAAGCCATCATTCACGTACAAGATGTTTCGTTTTTTCCCTGATTGTCATGTAACCTTTTTCCAAGTATATCTTACTACTTATGTTCTCCTTGAAGAGACTTTGACTTTATCTACTATGCATGTTGTGTGTTCCAGCTCTGTGTTTGATTATAGTTCCCCAAAGACTGACTATGATCCACTGAAGCTTCTTATCTTCTGGATGTCAAACACGATGCAACTGTATGTGCACGTACTCCACGAACTTCACATGCACAGCGCCAACCCAGACCCTGAAGACGATTTGAACGCAGGACTCCAGGAACTGGCCACCGGGTTAGAGGACGTCGTGAGCTTCAGCTTCCAACAAACAGTGTACTGTGTGACAAAGGTACAGACACCCAGGCACCCAGACCTTTTCTTAGTAGCCTGAGGCACCCAGTAACAGATACGATACGGCCGAAAAGGGGTGTGTTTGATCGCACTGGGTGAGGAGTATAAATATAGCTTGTCTGACTGATCTTGCGGACTGTCACCTGGCCGGTCAACTGAAGGGTCAGACTTTTGTTTACTGCCATGATTCCTTACTTGATATATATACTTGACACAACTGGCATAGGTGTAATGCCATAGGTGTAATACAAAAATACAATATCTCTCTCACACACGCTGTTATATTCTGTAAGTATGTATATACGCCTGACGGATTGTTGCATCTACCCCAGATTCTGTACCACGTGGTTGGGAAGGTGATGGACAGTAACCCCTTTTCCGGCAGTGAGACATGGGAGAAGGACGGCATCGGCCACGTCCTCAGTGTGCTGCAGACAACCCGAAACATAGCATCAGACGTCAAACTACACAATGACGTCATGAAACAGCTTATGACGTATCTCTTGTTCTTCCTTAGCACATCCTTGTTCAATAGGCTTATCACTACAGGTAAGTTAAGTCACTTCAGAGAAGACGGTATTCCATAATCTGGAATAGCGAAAATAGTGAGTGAGTAAGTGAGTGAGTATGGTTTTACGCCGCCTTTAGCAATATTCCAGCAAGATCACGGCGAGGGACACCAGAAATGGGCTTCACACACTGTACCCACGTAGGGAATCGAACCCAGGTCTTCGGCGTGACGAGCGAACACTTTAACCACTAGGCTATCCCACCGCCCCTAATAACGATTATACTAAATGCCTTTTTTTCAAATGACTGAAGTGTATAGTGTTTACAATAGCAAATCTTTCATGGCAGCAGCGTGGATGTACTTGTTGGTGTTGTCTACAGAGTCTGATGCCCAGTACTACAACTGGACGTTCGGGGTCCGCCTCCAGGCCAACCTGTCCCGACTTGAAGAGTGGTCAGTCAGCAAACAGCTGGACAGACAATTTCACCAAGTGTCGCAGCCCCTCACTGCTGCGGCCGACCTTCTGGCCATGTCCAAGAATATCCTTGTCAGGGTGAGTAACTGGTCACAACGGTCCTTCACAGAAACAGACGTATACTATAATCACAGTCAAGTTATATTGAACTGCTGATAAGGCTGGACGTTTGTCTATGATTCCAGATGGACTGGCCAGCTTTCCGGACCCAGTTCAGTTCCTTGAACGAGTCCCAGCTGCTGAAGCTGCTGCGTGGTTACCAGCTGGGGATGAAGAAGGCTCCACCCTCCCACTGGTTCCCCCCGGAAGGTGGCATCAGCAACCCCAGGGATGAAGGTACGGGGTTCTACTGTCTTATTTCAGTTAGTGATAAGTTTTGTCAGTGTCCGAAATTAGTTCTCGTGGAAACTGTTTCGTGAACTGTTTAGTATGTCAGCAGAAAGATACTTACGTTGGTGTTGAATTCCAGATTTGCCAATAAAGTTGTCCTCCCATCCAGCGTTCGCTCTTCCCAAAGAGGGATGTCCATTGGATCTCACACAGACGTTTCCTGAAGGGTTCCTGGAGTACCTTGAACACTTCCAGACTGTATACGGCGCAGAGGATGGTAAGAGATTATAGTCTAAAACCAGGCTGAAGTCTACAAAAGTGCCAGAAATGCAACTGACAGTTTTTCATCTGAGACGAAGAAACACTGTATATCGTGTTTCTTCGCTTAAGAGCTAGTTCATATTGTAGCATAACTCATTGATCTGAAGTTGAAAGTGCAATATCTAATACCATTCATATGACAGTATTTAGAGAATTTAGTCTGGCTTAGTCCATAATGCACTACACAAAATTTCACGTTTTGTGGACTGTCCTTTTTGCATTCTCTTTATTGGGCAGATGACAGCGACAGTGGCTTAAGTGTGAGCAATACTCCTAGAGTAGCAGAAGCCGGACCTGGAAACTCCAAGACTTTCTTTAATATTGACTCTCCCAGAGGGAGCCACAGACATGAGCCCCATCGAGTGGACAGTGTGCCCCCAGTACGCCCTTCTCGCTCGTCAAGTAATGTCAGATCCCCAACAGCCAACAGAAGCCAAGGTCAGCAGTGGAGGGCAAGGTCACAAGAACGACCTCCTTTACCGTCAGATAGGTCAAGGTCAAACGGAGGCTATGGAGTTCAATTCAACAATAAAACGACCGATTTCCCCCTTCCTAAACGGAAGACATTATCCCGTGTTCCCCCTTTAGATTTATCTAGAGACAGTGACATTAGTAGCAACACTTCGACAGCTCCTTATAACAAGGTGAAGTCTCGGTCTACTGATAGCTTACTTCAAGACACGTCAACAGACAGTCGTAATACTGTTCCTCAGAAGTCTATATTTAAATCCCCTCGATCTTCTGGCCCCAGCGTGAGGGTGGGACGCACTAGTGTTGTCAGGTATGATAACGTGTCCAAGTTACCTGAAGATGTGTATGTAGACGTACAACGATTTGATTCCCGCAACAATAACGCCGCCACAAGCTTGAAAGTCTTGTCTCTAGAAGATCAAACCAAAGTCGGTATGTATGGAGCTCTGCACCCAAGGCTTTAGGTGAATGGCCATAGTTCATTTCATGCATATCTTCATCAATAAAGTTATTGATAGATTAAACATAACATGTCCCAATTTTATGTAGAATATTATATACTGTCGTCTTGTATTCAATATATTAATTAATGTTCTTCAACCTTTAGTTGCATTTAATATTGATATTGGATGAGTTAAAGTTCGGATCAAGTTCAGTCACAATTACCAGTGTAGACTAGTATAATGACAAGGTTCTTTACTCATCGTGTTGTCTGTAACCCTTCTCGAATCTCCGAGTGTATTCCCGTCAGGTAAGCTGTATCCTGTGAACAACCTACCTTCAACCCGTGGGACTGTCATTGTTTACCGTAAGCTTTACTTACATTCCAGAATGAAGGGTTAGCCATGTTTGCTAATCAGTCTTCAGACAGGTAATCTAGGTACAGGCTACGTGTGAGGGTGTGTGTGCAAGGCCGCTACTGCTGGATGGTGGGGGGTCAGGCTTTTATATACTGCTTGCCTCGTGTAACGCTCTTCAATAGTCCGCTCTATTGCCGTGCATCCAGCTTACATTAATCTTTACATTGTCTTCCTTTCTCTGAAGGCTGTTGGTTTGATGTAGTATAGATGGCCATAATTGCAGTGCTGAGTGAAAAGTAATATCGCAGATATTATGATCATATAATACCCTATCACAGATAATATCAACAGTACCCTGTGATTAAATGATCGGGTAATAATACCAGTGTCATCAACTAGCATCAAAGTCACTCAAGGTCAACCACTGTGCTTCGTACAGCGTATGCGTAATCCATTGTATCTCATTCATCTTGTAGTATCAAGTGTACCTCACAATCCATCTTGTAGTATCAAGTGTACCTCACAATCCATCTTGTAGTATCAAGTGTACCTCACAATCCATCTTGTAGTATCAAGTGTACCTCACAATCCATCTTGTAGTATCAAGTGTACCTCACAATCCATCTTGTAGTATCAAGTGTACCTCACAATCCATCTTGTAGTATCAAGTGTACCTCACAATCCATCTTGTAGTATCAAGTGTACCTCACAATCCATCTTGTAGTATCAAGTGTACCTCACAATCCATCTTGTAGTATCAAGTGTACCTCACAATCCATCTTAAGACTTTATGATTCCTCGATATTCACACAAACTAATGTTCTGATGTACCTGGCTAGTTACAGTCATCTGATATATAGGTTCCGATAGGTTGTTTGTAATAGTGTTGTTTTTTATGTAAGCGTTTGATAATGTTGTTGGTGAGTATGCTGGGTGGGCGGTTTGGTGTGATGTATTTAACTATGTTAAGCCACGCACAGCTGATATATAGAAGTAATATTCCACAGATCAGTTTCTATGTTCTTATCCTACTCTACTCACGTCACCTGAATTTTTATGAAAATAGATGGACACCTTAATAACGACGCATGTTGTACCAGTACATACCAAGCCCGTCGTTTCCAGCTGTTCAGAATGACTTCTGGGATGAATGACCTGTGTGTCAGGTCTCTCAAGTCTTGAATGACCATCACATTGTCCTTCAATGGAATAACGTCTGCAAATTATAACAATTAGGTTGGTTAAACCTGAACACACGCCATGCATTCAAATAGTGGTTGTCTAATTACCAGGTACCATGCAACACTACCCTGGAGAGTATAACAGCCTGGCCCCAAGGAACCGACGGTCCCTTCCGTACGACGAGGTGTTTCTCCAGGACGTCCCTGGGGAAGTGGTGACGGTGGAGCTGGATAGGGGCACCTCCCAGCTGGGACTGGGGCTGATAGATGGGCTGGTGAGTGTCATTAAACAACTTAGGTAGTCCAGACAAGAGGCTGAACTGGTCCCAGCATTGGGCAGTGTTCCGATAACATTAACACCAACAGCTTTCCACTAGATTTATGCCTTTGTTGTAATAAACGTGTATGCTCAACTGTTTAATATTTCACACGATTCCTATTTCTGAAACTGTTCGGTAAGATGTCATTTCAAATTATCTTTATTGGTAAGCGTGAGCATTAGTCGTGTTTAACGTTTTTGTCTGACAAATTGGTTGGTTGCATTGTTGTTTAACGCCGCACTCAGCAATATTCCAGCTATATGGCGACGGTCTGTAAGTAATCGTGTCTGAACCAGACAATCCAGTGATCAACATCATGAGCATAGATCTACGCAATTGAGATTCGATGGCGTGTGTCAACCAAGTCAGCGAGCCCGACCGCCGTTAGTCGCCTCTTACGACAAGCATAGGTTGCTGAAGAACAATTCTAACCCGATCTTCACTGATCGTTTCACAAATGGCTGTGGTGGTTAGTGTACCTGAGGATAAAACGTGGGACCAAAACATCCAAATCCTGTTCCCCACTAGGGTACACCAGGGATACTCTTATATAGTCTCCCTGGTACACGAATGGAGACTACTACTGATGTTCCCTGCTGTGAAATGGATTGGTATCCTAAAAAATTAAACAAATATATTGATCGAGACAAACCACAAGGAAGTTACGGCTGCATTCCAGTTTATGTTTAACCAACTTGTGGATATCATTTTCAGTATTGCACTTTCATTGCATGATTTCTTCCCTAGCTACAGCATGCATAACCTTAAGAAGGTAACCCAGTCAATGTGTGAAAGAAATAGTGTATCCTTGTGTTACAGTACACGCCGCTGAAGTGCCCCGGGATCTACGTAAAGAACCTGATGCTGGGCAGCCCCGCCCACCAGTGTGGTCAGCTGAGTATCGGGGACAGGATTCTGGCCATCAACGGTCATAACATCGCCTGCCAGGACTACCAGAGGTCAGTTGTCTTTGGAGCTAGTACAGACTAATGGTCAAACTATATCTATTTCAAAGAGTGAGTGAATGAGTGTTTTTACACTGCTTTTAGCAGTATTCCAGCAATATCACAGCGACACCAGAAATGGGCTTCACACATTGTGCCCATGTGGGGAATCAAACCCGGGTCTTGGGCATGACGAGTGAATGCCTGAACCAGTAGACTACTCCACCGCCCCTATTTCAAAGAAAAAGAATGGAAAGATCTATACATGGTTTCTGAATAAAATCTCAACAGATAAATAACTGACAGAATTAATCAAGTGTGTGGTGATTGAGGGAATCAGGAACAGCACAACAGAGCATCCTGTAATTAGACCCACATCATAACATTTATGACTTTATAAAAGGATTGGGCAAGTTTCAGCTGTTTAATTGAATGACACAGCTCCTTGAGTAGATTTTTTTTAAGATGGAGATCCGAAATTCAAATATAAAAATAAGCATTTCTTACAAGCATTTCCCAAGACAATGTAACAGCAGCTCAAATGAGATTGTCATACAGTGTCTTCAGTTGTCTGTTTTCTGTTCTACAGTGTGATGACCTTGTTTCGAACATCTGGACCCCAGCTACAAGTGGTCGTTGTCAAGTCAGAGCAGGCAGTGGTTGACATGATCTCTGCTGCCAAGTGCTGATGACCAGGAAGACCCAAGACGGGACACCCAGGGCCAGTACTAGCTAAATCTGGGACCACTTGTGATATACTTTGCTATGGTGTTAGATATCGACAAATACCAGACTTCTCAGTTTGTGTAATGTACACATGGATCAGTGTATGTGTGATACCAAAGTGAGAGATGGGGTTCACTGCATGAAACAGTATTATGGTTATGTTGTGTACCAGCTTAATGCTTCCACTCACAGTCACAGGTTGTTAACATCAACTGGATGGACGAATCCCACTATTTCTGTGGTCCTGAATCATGGTCAGGGCTTCAACACACTATCAAAGTATCTTGGACCAGCTAAGGGACACAACTCTGCAGTGTATTGAGGCACGTGACACCATTTGTTAAACACACCTCATTCACGATTTACCAGATTTTCTCAGGAAACAGATACTGTGATACGTGATCATCATTTGTACATGTAGATAATCCACTATTAATATGGTAGTAGGTTGCCATAAGTATTTCAGAATCACCTTGAGTATTAACTAAAGTCACAAACTTCAGCCATTTTTATATCTGTTCGACATGGAATATGATCTCATAGGGGACAAGAACATTTATTCCAGTATAGTCCCAGAATTCTGGACACATGATGTAGAACTTTTCAACATACCACAAATGTGTCCAAACAGCTAATGACAACTGAAGTTTTGTCATTTGCTTGGGATGTAACGAGAATTTATTTATTTACATATATTTATTTCAGTGTTATGTTTCTAAAAGAAATAATGTTCCTTAAAATATGATGTTACACAAATAAAACCCTTTTAGTTTTGTGATTTGGCTGAATACATCAAACATACTGTTGCTGCTACTTGCTGTTGCTAATTCCTGGACACCTTCACTACTGTGGCTGGATTTAAGTCTGATTCAAATGACATCAATGTGAACTAATAGTTGTCTTGTTTAGTGATTCTGTGCTCAGTTAGTGATGAGGGAGATGGAGATCTACAGGACAGGAGTACTGGAGACTTTTTCTATCCTGTGACCACCATAGGGTTCAGTTGCATTGCAGCTCTTGCAGTTGTTTGAATGAGTGACTAGAGTTGATGAATTAGATCGTGGTAACCTTTATCTTCAGCTACATCCCACTGTCTGACGTAGCAGTTGTCTACAATGACTGCCAGCTGTCCGGGGCCTTAAGTTTGCAAGCATTACAACAGAAAACTAGGTTTTGGTCCTGATTTATTTACAGAATGTACATTATTCTATGATACTCAAAATGATTTGTCTGTAATTGCATTTAATGTCCATGATACATGACTGCATGAGCAATAATCTAGATACAGGAGACTGGACGTAGACAAACCAATGATTGATGTGACATCTCACTATCCATGAGCCATATACATAAAGCCTGGCATCCAGCTATAGTGCCACACGCTCAGCCTGGATACACAACAAGGACCTGGCATCCAGCTATGGTGCCACATGCTCAGTCTGGATACACAACAAGGACCTGGCATCCAGCTATGGTGCAACACGCTCAGTCTGGATACACAACAAGGGCCTGGCATCCAAAGTATGCCACATGCTCAGCCTGGATACATAACAAGGGCCTGGCATCCAAAGTATGTCACACGCTCAGCCTGGATACACAACAAGGGCCTGGCATCCAAAGTATGTCACACGCTCAGCCTGGATACATAACAAGGGCCTGGCATCAAGCTATGGTGCCACATGCTCAGTCTTGATACACAACAAGGGCCTGGCATCCAGCTATGGTGCCACATGCTCAGCCTGGATACATAACAAGGGCCTGGCATCCAAAGTATGCCACATGCTCAGCCTGGATACATAACAAGGGCCTGGCATCCAAAGTATGTCACACGCACAGCCTGAATACACAAGGGCCTGGTATCCAGCTATGGTGCCACATGCTCAGTCTGGATACACAACAAGGGCCTGGCATCCAAAGTATGCCACATGCTCAGCCTGGACACATAACAAGGGCCTGGCATCTAGTGGGTGCCACATGCTCAGCCTGGATACACAATGGCCTGGCATCCAAAGTATGCCACACGCTCAGCGTGGATACACAACAAGGGCCTGGCATCCAAAGTATGTCACACGCTCAGCGTGGATACACAACAAGGGCCTGGCATCCAAAGTATGTCACACACTCAGCGTGGATACATAACAAGGGCCTGGCATCCAAAGTATGTCACGCGGTCAGCCTAGATACACAACAAGGGCCTGGCATCCAAAGTATGCAACACGCTCAGCGTGGATACATAACAAGGGCCTGGCATCCAAAGTATGCCACACGCTCAGCCTGGATACACAACAAGGGCCTGGCATCCAAAGTATGCCACACGCTCAGCCTGGATACACAATGGCCTGGCATCCAAAGTATGCCACACGCTCAGCCTGGATACACAACAAGGGCCTGGCATCCAAAGTATGCCACACGCTCAGCGTGGATACATAACAAGGGCCTGGCATCCAAAGTATGCCAAATGCTCAGCCTGGATACACAAAAAAGCCTGGCATCCAGCTATTACGTCACATGCTAAGCCAAGACAGACAATAAATCCTGGCACCCAGCTATGGTGCCACACGCTCAACCAAGACAGACAATAATGGCTTGGCCAGGGAAGACACTTATCAGATGCTTTGTTTATGATAATGACAGATGGTGTTGAAGTATGCTGATATGATGAAGTGAAACCAGTCCTTGCTACTGACATGTAGAGGCCTTAGTCTGAGAATCTCAACATCATGAAAGTGAAGCTGTCTTGGTCTCATTCCAGAACACAAAGGAAATTACATCTTCAGCACCAGATATATGCCAGCTCTGAAAGCAACAATACAACAAACATTTAATACCAGTACGTGAATGGTTGCATATACTTCAGATCTTGTCAATGAAGAAACTACATTTTCAGTACAATCACTAATGAGAACAACAACATGTAGGTACGCAAGGGGGCATTACTGATCCTGAAGACTTGACTGAGATATACATAAACAAGGTTTCTCAATATACTGTTTAAATGTGTGTTGGATCTCTTATGATCTGATGACTTTCCTGTGTCATTATCAACCTTCAAAAGGTAGGAACCAAATCTTGCAACAATTTACACACTTACAAACACAAACATTCTATGAAATGTAAATAATGATGATAAAACATAAATCTCAGTCATTTAAGCCAAGAATATATAACTCACGGGATCAAAGGTGGCAGAATTCTCCCCAGTGAGGTGATGCCAGTCAAGCAGTTCATCCATTGAAAAGTTCTTCTGGAAAGATATTTCCACAGTGCATGCATCACATATGATTCTTACACACATACTTCCTGAATCCTGTATATTTAAGGCAGTGCCAGAACACATATTTCTATGGACTTTACTTTCTTTGCTGGACTGGGTACTTAGATTATATTCATCCCTGTTTGCTATGATGTCATGTTGTTGACTTGGCATACAACACTCTTCACTAACACATCTCTCAATAACTCAGTCTCACCTTGGAGTGAGATTTGACGGCAGCAGTTCCTAGCTGGCATAGCCGTGGCATCTCTGTGGTGTGGGTGACAGTCTCAGGTGGCAGCAGTCCCTTCCCCCCACAATGGCAGTCCAGCAGAGTGTGAGTTTCACACACAGTCCTCTCACTGAGGGTGAACAGGTCCTAGGTGGAGCAGACAGCGAGTCAGCCAGCTTACAACACTCTCTAACTAGGGTCTAACAGATGTGGATATCATATATGTGTCTGAATTACTTTAGGGAACTGCCAAGTCAAATTTCCAAAACAAAAGACATGATTATTTGAAGGCTTTACCTTGAGATCCTCTACAGAAAACTGAACATCATTCTTCTGTCTGAGATCCATTACAGCACCACTAAGCCCTTGCTTGCTGATCTGGCGCTGGTACACCTTTTCCTCGATAGTGCCCTGGAATACAGGCGTTACACTGTAACACGGCATGTTACACAGCTAACATTACAGGAACATCTGTTAGCAGAGCTGCATTTGTAATACAGATTATGAAACATGTACTCCCCATTCTATCAATAACCTACGGTGATGTGGGATGACAGTAACACAAACAGAAATTTCATCATTTACATTCAAACTGAATTCCTGTGATGAAATGGTACGTATAGAATGGAAGTCCAGAGATTATTAGAAACCATCAGATACTCCAAATATACCATTAGAAATTCTTAAATATAATGTAGGGTTTTAAAAACAATTTAGAGAACATGAACCAACTCACAATTATTATGTCCATAAACTTTTAGCTTTGCTATTAACAAAAACTAGTTTCTTGTAGTACTTACTGTGGTGAGAAGTCTGTAAATGTACACCTTCCTGGACTGACCATCTCTCCACACTCTGGCCATAGCCTGTAGACAGAACCAAGTGACCACATGCATCAGCAGCATTTGGTTTCAGATATCTGATTACTGGGAAGCAAAACAGTTTGCATTGACCATGAAAGTTAACTGCTACACAATACAACACACTACGGATACTGTTATATAATCTTTAGAACACTCTGAAATTCAGACTAACAAGGGGCGTCAAGCCGAGACCTGAGTTTAATTCCCCACATGGGTAAAATTTAACCAAACCTGAAAAGGTTTTCAATTCTTTGAAGAGAGTCGTCCTTGGGGTACATATATGCATTTTCTGCGCTGAAAATGTCCTGTGACAGTTGTATCAATGTTTTTTAATAAAAATATTGTACAATAAATAAAAATCTTTTTATTTATTATACGGCCCCCACCTCGTGGAGTTACCTCCCGTTGAGCATGCGCAGCCAACTGTGTAAGCACCTAGGCCCGTATCATCATTCCTTCTGCTGAATAAATCAGTGAACAGAATTGCAGGAAGGCGGGAGGCCCTACCCCAAGGACGACTCTCTTCAAAGAATTGAAAACCTCTTCAGGTTTGGTTAATTCTTTTTCATAGAGATCGTCCTTGGGGTACATATATGCATAAACACAGACTCCCAAAGACCGGAGGCCAGGGAGGAGTGAATTCTGTCAAAGTACACACAAATAGCGATCGCTAAGAATAATGTAACATACGCCATAATCACTCACCTGTCACATGTCCCGGTTTGAGCTTCCGCGAGAGGCATGATGGGAGGGTAACCGACAGGGAGGAAAGGTACTGAGAGTCGACCTCGCAGGTTAGCATAATGAGAACGCACGTAGTGCGAACGTAAACAAATCCCACCTACCTTATGGTCTATAGAGAGCACCGTAGGGGGGAAAAAACACCCACTACCGACCATAATCTCCGTAGAGAATCGAAAGGAGGTTATACACCCAGCAGCGGACATATCAATAAAACACAATATTGAACAGCAGCGTCAACTAAACCAGATAACCAAGACTCACTCGGTCAGGGTGGCAGGACACTGTCCACTGGAGAGAACAGAACGGTCAAAGCTCGCACGATTACGTGAATGTGTATCGAGCTGCTAGTGCCGGATGAAAGTGCTAGGCCGGCTCCAAATAGCGGCAGAGCATATCTCTTCAATGGGTAGTGCCGATGCAAAAGCACAAATGACTGAGACAAGCCAGCGAGACAGGGTCTGTTTGCTCGCCGGCACCCCAGCCTTCCCTCCACTGTAACAGCAGAACAGATGGGTACCCGTACGGATCCCTTGTGTTCGTTTGAGATGACCTTGAGAGTCTTTCGGACATCCAACGGGTGAGTGCTCGTAGGAGAGGTCCCCGATGTGGAAGGCTGGGTAAGAGTAGGAAGTTCGATAGGAGCTGTCACATGGAAAGCGTGATCGACCTTCGGGTGGTAAGTATCCGGGAGGCGAATACTGACACGATCTGTGTGGAACACAGTCAGCGTCGGGTCGGACGACATAGCATGTAAGTCGCCAACCCTACGCCCAGATGTTACTGCCAACAAAAATACAGCCTTCCATGTTAACAACTGAATGGAAATAGCCGATAGACGTGAGAAGGTAGGACCGGACAGCAAATCGAGCACGATTGACAAATCCCAAGGTGGGCTGGTTCGCCTGACAGCAGGTCGAACCCGATCCGCGCCAGCTAAAAAACGCTGTACGAGAGGGTGCTGCCCCAGAAGAGCACCATCGACAGGGGTGTGAAAGGTGGAAATAGTGGTGGAGTAGCCACGAATGGTCGAAGCCGCCAGGCCTTCTTCCAAACGAGCTTGCAAAAACTCCAATACTCGGACTAAATCCGCGGAAAAGGGATCTGCAATCCCCCTATCTGAACACCAGTGCGCATAGCGGGACCACCTATCCTCATACTGAACGTTTGTCGAATCCCGCCTCGAAGCCAGAATTGTGTCTGCAACTGCTGCAGGAATTCCGCGTGCTACGAGGCTAGACCTGACAGAGGCCAAGCCACCCACTAAATCCTTGGATTGGGGTATGGCGCGCCGTTCTGAGTGAGAATGTCCAGTAGCAAAGGTAATAGAACAGGAGGCTGAGCCAGAAACCTGAGAATTACCGGAAACCAGCTCTGTGACGGCCAAAGCGGTGCCAGTAGCACAAGCAGCTGAGCTGGCTGGGTGGACAGCTGGGAGAGGACCCGGGGAATGAGTGGTAACGGCACGAACGCCCAGAGCACTTTGCCCGTCCAATCCAGCAGGAAGGCGTCGGCAGCCAACGCCCTCGGGTCCGGTATTCGAGAGCAGAACACGGGTATCTGATTCGTCCCGCCAGACGCAAACAGATCCACCTGGAACGACCCGTACAACTTGGAGATAACTCTGAATATCTGCCGGTCGAGGCATCCACTGTCGCGGGCCAGGATCCGGGCGAGAGAGCGCCTGCTCGCGACGCTCTCCAGCCCTGGGAGATAAACAGGGAGTACCTGGCAATCGCACTGGTCGCACTCCAGAGGAGAAAGTCCTACGTCTCCTCGGCGAGCTGACACCGTGACGCCTTGCTTCAGGATGTACTACATGGCCGTTCGGTTGTCCAACTGAAGACGAACCATCTGGCCCTGGACATGCTCTCGGAAGCGCTCGAAAACCAACCGCACAGCTCTCAGTTCCAACACGTTGATGTGAAGGCGGGCTTCGGCTTCGGACCAGAGTCCGGACACCGACAGACTGCCCAGAACACCCCCCCAGCCCGTGAGGGACGCATCGGTCTGAACTGTAAGAGCTGGCGTCGGGATTTCTAAGGGGACCCCCTTGGAGAGATTCCCGACATCGGTCCACCACTGAAGGTGAGGAGACAACCACCCGGGGACTGTGAGACTCCGCTCCAGGTCCTCCGAGTGAGCCCACAGACTCGCCAAAGCTTGCTGTATAGGGCGCATCCTCAACCGCACCCGCCACACTACAGAGATAGTCGCCGCCATATGGCCCAGTAGACGGAGCCAAGTCCGTGCTGGTGCCTGGGGCTGGGAGAGGAACGAAGACACCATTTCCCGTACTCTGGTGACCCGGACGGGCGACAAGGAAACAAGATCCTTGTGAAAAACCAAGTCCTGGGTGGGTACCAGGTCGGATTTCTAGAGGTTGATGATCCACCCCAGTCGAACTAGAATGTCTATCACCTTGTGAGTAGAATCTAGGCTCGCTGGCTGTGTTAGCGCGCTGAGCAACCAGTCGTCGAGGTAAGGGTAACAACGCCTTCCTTGCGATCGAGCGAGGGTAGCCGGCACTAACATGAGCTTGGTGAACACCCTGGGGGCAGTGGATATGCCGAAGGGGAGCACCGTGAATTGGTAATGCATCCCGTCGTAAGAGAACCGAAGGTACTGCTTGAACGATGGATGTATGGGCACATGTAGATACGCATCCCTTAGGTCGATTGACGTGAGCCAATCGCCGGGCTGAACAGAGGAGATCACCGAGCGAAGTGTCTCCATCTTGAAGGATGGAACTTCTAGCATGCGATTCAACCCCTTGAGGTTGAGAATGGGACGGAACCTGCTGTCTTTCTTCGGAACGAGGAAGTACGTGGAATAAAATCCCGCCTGTTCCTCGCCCGGTGGTATGCGCTCTATAGCGGACCTGTCCAGCAAAGCCTGGACTTCGTCTCGCAGTATATCCGCCCGTACCTGACATGACGGCACCAGAGTGCGGCGTATGCCGGTGAAGTCTGGCGGACCTCGCTTCCACAGTGGTAAATGGCCGACACTGACGGTGGACAGCACCCAAGTGTTGCTTGTAGCCTTCTCCCACTCCGGCAGGAATAGAGAGAGGTGGCCTCCCACTGGGACGCTGGGTAAGAGGGCGTGAGTGGTCCCGAGTAGCTGAGCTGACTGGGACGGACCCACGGCGACAGCCTGTTGGGTTAACGGCCAGGTCGGGCAGGACTGCTCCTTGCCCTTACCCTTGGCCGGGCGGCTCCTCCGCCTATCCCTGCCCAGCGGCCGAAGCCAGCCGGCAGACTCGGGTGTAGGCTGCACCCCGGAGGAGGGAGCCGGAACGGCAGAGCAGGGGCGAGAAGCCCGCGGGTGCTCCAACAAGGCCTTAGAATCCTTGAAGGAGGTAGATGCAGCGGCAGCCTCCCGTATGACCTGCTGTTCCCCAGGAAACAACGTCGCTCCCAGACGGTAGGGAAGGGCCAGCAAGGTCTGCTGTGTAGCTGCCGAGTAACGAGACGTCGACAGCCACAGCTTGCGCATCCCCATGACTGCGCACATCACCGTTGACGCGGACGACCGCAAGGACAAGCTCAGGCAAGTCAAAACGGAGGCGTGACCCAACCAGGAGGGGATCCACCACGTCCTGCACCAGGGACGGCAGAATGCGGAGCAGCGTCTGCGTGGGTTGCCTAGGGGCAAACGCCTCGCCTGGCAAGCGGAACTCAGTCGAGTCCGAGCGGCTGGTAGGCACCGCGGCCTGGGGAATATACTCGGCAATGCGTTGCCAGACCTCCCGCAGAGCCGTCAAGAAACGGAAGGCGCCCTCCGGCTCCTTGAGCTCCCCAATGTCCATGGACTCGGCACCTGAGCCCGAGTCCGAGGCTGGGTCTCCTCGCGAAGAGGACCCGAAACCCCGACCCGATGGGCGGCCTAGCACCAGACACAGAGGGAAGGGAAGAACCGAAGGAGCACCCCGCTTCAGTACCCGACACCACACTCGAACCCCGGTCCCGAGACGCTGGAGGAAGACCAGGCAAAACTGGTTCCTCCGCTCTCATGGGGCGGGACGGCGCAGGGACCGGAACCCCAGGAATCCTCAACGGACCCTGCGCCAACACCGAGAGGGGGACTGGGAGCGAACCCTCCCCCTCCGGGGTAGCCGAGGCGTCCGGACCCGAAGCCAGAGGCAACAGATCTACAGACGCCTCCAGGCCAAGGGATCGAGCCGGGCTCGGCGATCCCATCCCCAGACTCTCCGTCCCCTGCTCCAAGTGGGCGAGGAACTCCTGGCGGAGACCTCCAACTCATGAACAAGGGACTTCATGGAGTCCATGTGCTGCTGAAAAAGCTGTGTGATAAGTGACATGTCAAAACCGCTAGGAGCAGTAGAAGGCGCCTGACTGCGCGACTTAGCCTTTTTGCCTTTAGGATTGTTTTGGGGGGCTTTAGATGGGGGGGACCTGGGTCAGTTCCCCTCCCGCCTCTCGCATTTCCCTAAAAAAGAGGAAATCTGCAGCCCGCCTCTTCTGGGCGCGGGGGGAGAAGCCCATACGTATCTCACACGTGTCGGGATTATGTCCGCCTTTTTCAAGGCAAACGAGACACTTGTCATGACGGTCTGCACGGGGAATACTTTGCCCACAGACAGTACAACCGGAAAACGCCTGAAAGCAAACACGCAAGCATGTAGCTAACAGCGGACCAGCAGCACAATATACACGTACAAAACATTGAAAATACGTGAATGCGACCACGGGTAGAAATACTTGGTTAAAACGCAATATGACAACCACGTGGCACGCTAAACTTCCCGCCATGGAATAGCAACACGTGCATAAACCACGGGAAAGTTAGCGTAAAATAATTAATACAAAGTCACAATTATGAGACAACCGACCGCAAAGCTTTACTGTTCCATTCAAGGACAAAATAAAGACCATACATACAGGTGGTGGAGTCCCAGACATTATTCTCTCTAACTTCTTATAACAGAAAGAGTTCAGCTCTACTCGACACATCCGTTCAGTGGAGTGACAGCAGAAGGAATGATGATACGGGCCTAGGTGCTTACCCAGTTGGCTGCGCATGCTCAACGGGAGGTAACTGCACGAGGTGGGGGACGTATAATAAATAAAAAGATTTTTATTTATTGTACAATATTTTTATTAAAAAACATTGATACAACTGTCACAGGACATTTTCAGCGCAGAAAATGCATATATGTACCCCAAGGACGATCTCTATGAAAAAGAAGTGTGAAGCCCATTTCTGGTGTCCCCCGCCATGATATTGCTGGAATATTTCTGTAAGTGGCGTAAAACTAAACTTACTCACGCATTCACCCACATAAACAGCAAGTGTTGTTTAACAAACAGAGTGAAAATCTCCTTTAAAACTGGTCCTAAGATCAATGTCTGTTTCATATTATCACTTAAGCAATAGCCAGTCATTGCTTTTCCCCAGAGTCTACAATGCAGGTTACAGCTGGTTAACTTCTACTGTATATAAGACTATACAAGATGAAGTGTTTACCTGGAGATCATTGGCAGGGTTCCAGTCGATGTCGTACAGGATGAGTCTGGACGCACCAACCAGGTTCAGGCCAACTCCCCCAGCCTTGGAGCTCAGCAGAAACACAGCTAAAATACATCATGGGGACTTTGCAAGAACTCATCATGGCTTCATGTTTGCCATAGCAAGTATCATGTTGTAGTGATTCTGAGCAAGCCACTGCTTTATAACACTGGCATCTATGATTCAACTTCAACTGTCAACAAATACGTACAGCAGTGTGTGAAATTTACACTGGTCCTGTGGTCCCTGGCAAGTAAGCATTCATCAGGACCAGTAAATGAAAAGTTTGCAGTGATCCTGTGGCCAGTGAATTTTGTATTGATAGATAAGTAAATCTACGAATGTTATTTTAAACCAGTGAAGTACAGACAGGACCACTAATTATTGTCCACTCACTGTGGTCTTGTGGGAAGTTTTGAAAGGTTTCTTTCCCTGTATAGGATTCAATGGTCCAGTTATACAAAGCACAGTGGCACCTAGACGCTGTGATGTTACATCAATCATAATAAAATAGTAAAATACTCTGAAAGAAAAGTGGAAAAACAGCCTTTTTCTACACTTGAGTTTTGGCATTTTCTTACTTTCTTGAGAGTGTTTACTGTTGAACTTGTTGACAATGTCTTGTCTCTGTGATGTAGGTGTTTGGCCGTCAAGACGAACCCACTTGAAGCCGACACTGTCACAAAACACTTGCAGCATATTCAGAGTCTGAAAACAACCAATGGGAACAACCAATGTTGGTAACAGTCAGCAAGTTTGCCTGAGTTGTTTAGTTTAACTGCCACAAGACACCATCAATAGTTATGAAAGATGTACCTTGGTGTGGTTGGAGACCAGTACCACCTTCTCCTGGGGTCGTTCAGAGTGCAGGGACTGTAGGATAGAGGAGAGTGCCGCCAGTTTGCCGGAGTGTTGTGTCACCACCCTCTCCAGGGAGACATCCTCCGGGAAGTGGGCAAGCAGGCCGGAGTACACAGACTGGACAATGTACGTTAGCATGGCGTTATAACCCCTGTCAACTAATCAGTCTACATGCATTCATCAATCTCAGCTCCATGTAAGCAAGGTAGCAGTGGATGTTTCTACAGTTGTAATGAAGAAGTTGATCAGCCATGCCATATAGTTGACTATCTATCCAGACTTTAACAACAACACTAGGATACAGCATAGCAAAAAACACCCCACCCCCCACACACCCAAAACAATGACAAAGCAGCATGAAGAAAGAAAATGATAACAAACAAAATTACCTTGAAGACTGATGATGCTAGTAGTGAACATATCAAATACTTGCAGTTGCTATATTAATATCTATTTCCATAAACATAGCTTTATCTTCCTCCACTTAGCCTACCTCTTCCTCGTCTCCTCCCTCATCTGCTGCCTCCATGGCCTTCCTGAGCACCAGGTTGGGGTGGTTACACAGCTGCTTGAGAGCGGCGATGCAGATGAGGTGTGGTGCCCCTTCCACATTCCCAGACAGGCAGCGCCGGATGAGTCGACACTGGAGGAACTGGCGGTACAGGCAGAGCTGGAGACGACTTGCACGACAGAATATTACAAGCTCCGCTGAAATAACAATCATAGAAATCATAGAAAAGACAGCAAAGAGGTGATGTACCGAATATGTGTCAATTTCATTAAAAGTAGAATTTGTACTCCTAGACTCTGAGAAGATCTGATGACATGTCCATACCATCTGGGGACGGTTGGGTAGCCGAAGACCCATGTTCGATTTCCCACATGGGTAAAATGTGTGAAGCCCTTTTTTGGTGTCCCCCGCCATAATATTGCTGGAATATGGCTAAAAGTGGCATAAAACCAATCTCACTCACTCCATACCATCTGTATAAGAGAGCAACAATACCTTGAATGAACAGATTTAAAGTACAGATTACACTTCACACAATAGTTCACCTTGCTGAGTTTATTGTGGGTTTTTCATGTCAGTGCTTGTGGATGCGAACTGCAATATTTGTTCAAGGTTGATATGATACTGACAATCTTTGACTAAAGTTCCAAATGTATATGCTGTTTGACCACAGATAGGAGTTTACTTTGCTATGCCACAATAGATAACTTGTCTATAGTATTTGATCTGGCTGATCATTGGGTCATTATGGGGTGATAGTTAATATTACTCCCGAACAACAACTTATTTGCCTTATAATGTCAGCATACAGGCTGCTGTGAAATAGATGGAATAACTGCCGATTATGTCCTTCACTGCTGATTGACAACTACCTTTAGGAGGCAGGTATTTGTTGTTTATTTCTTGAGTTCTCCGCAGGATGAACATCTTGGTGAGTCTGGTCAGTTCTGCCCCCCTCTCCTCCCCAAGACTGATCTGCTCCTGGGAGGCACCTGGTTGCCGGGATGCCACAATGGGATCTTCATACACCCGGTGAAACGCAGCACTAGAACCTGGCCAGTGGGGATTCAGATCAGTTGATGATATAATTATACTGCTGCGGTTGGTTGGATGAAGCAT
This sequence comes from Haliotis rubra, assembly GCF_003918875.1. Taxonomy (NCBI): domain Eukaryota; kingdom Metazoa; phylum Mollusca; class Gastropoda; order Lepetellida; family Haliotidae; genus Haliotis; species Haliotis rubra. Next base: position 741,988 of record NW_025767111.1, on the reverse strand, counting down.
ACAAGTACTTCTTGGTATCCACAGAATATTGTTAACACCTAGTTAACTCAGGGCATATTTAGTAGATGAAATAACTATCCATAGTAAATAAAGAGCAAACTCATTCTCAGTTAGAACACTGTTCCCTCAAAATAACATTGGCAACATCAATTAAAAACAATTGAATCTGGACCTATATATTTGGTCTAATGAAGTAGAAATGATATCACAATGATATCAATATTTTGCTGAAGTGAAGTCTCTATTTTACATTTCATGCCAAAGTACAAACTGAGTCTGCATGTATTGACATTACTCATGGACTTGGGCAACTTGACAAAACACAGCCTGATGCCCAAATGCTTGAATTCACACTATGTAAGAGCATTACAAAACTACTCTGGACCTACCTAGGACGCCAGGGTTACAGAACTCCACAATGGAGTAGAACTCCTTAAGGTCATTCTGTATAGGAGTGCCTGTAAGAATAACACGTCTTCTGGTCGGCAAATTCATGATTAACTGAAACAAGAAGTTAGTTCAGTACTTAGTTTCATTATCATGAAATATAACTAAAGTGCAACAGTAAGTGAGATAATGTAATTTTCTGACTAAAATTGATATTTTATACTTATCCTGACTCATGCTTATTGCTTGTCTCCCTTTCCTTCCGAATGCTAGTGGAACACTTGAATCCCCTTTTGAAGCTCCCTTAAAAAAAGCGGACGTAAAATCACTTACCAGGAGTCACCTCCCTTGCCAGGTTTTGGCGGGAATGGCGCCACCCGTCTGCCATGCTCTTCACTCTCTCCGTATCATAACCCGACACACTGGTTTACTGGGAAATCCAGAGTGCCTTGAGGGGAGGTTGGGAGGGCTTACCTCATGAGTCAGGATAAGTATAAAATATCAATTTTAGTCAGAAAAATACATATTTTTCCTTATCCTGACTCATGCTTATTGCTTGTAGAATCCGACGGTATAGTTGGTGGGTCAAGCCACCTCTGGATTCCTTAGTGATGAATTTACGTCCTATATACCCCCTATTGGAACTTTAAATGGCACTGCTGCTGTTGATCCATATGTCGAAATAATTTGGTAATTTGGGGGGACCACAATATATCAAACTCTTCTGTAACCGTACATGTGGATTTAAATAACTCCAACACTTGATGTTCCTATCAAGTGAAGTACTGACCCTATCCATGTACAAGTAATTCTTTACAAGTACAGGGTCCAATATTCATGCTAGTCTGTTCCAGACGTGTACATGGACTATAAGCTCTATTCCTTGGAGTACGAGCTTTGCATGACATGCGGTAAAAGGGCGAGATACATCTCAGCGCCTTTGAGGGACCGTCAGCTGTTGAGCTACAACCAGAGGTCCAAACTGGTGGATACCGGAGACGTCCTCGGTAGCAAAGTCTCTGAGGTAGTGGTTAGCAAATACTGTCTCCGATTTCCAAAAACACCCTTCCATGATCGTGGATATTGAGCAGTTTCTATGTAGAGCAAGTGTAGATGCCAGTGCTCTAACTTCGTGCGGATTGGGGGCTCGAGGAGGCTCAAGTCCTGCTGCCTTGTAGGCTCGTAGTATGATTGCTCTCATCCAAACTGATATCGTAGTACGTGAGATCTCTGTGGGTGTCTCCGACGATATGGGGATGAAAAGGCGTTTGAATTTTCGTCTCCTGGTTTTAGACTTTTGTAGATAGATTTTCAGCGCTCTGACTGGACATAAGGATAAATCTTGTATATCCTGCAGACCAAGGATTGTAGATAATGCTGGGATGTGGAATTGTCTGTCCGGTTGACCTGGCAGTTGATTCTTAGCTATGAAATCCCACCTAAATCCTAGATGAACCGTGTTGTGATGTGTGTCAAACCGTATCCGTTCAAAGTCCAGCGCATGTATTTCTGACATCCGCGCCGCTGTTGCCAAGGCGATCAGAAATAGCGTTTTCTGAGTAAGAAATTCGTAAGAAGTTCTTTCTAGTGGTTCGTACATACATCACTGGTGAGATGTCGTAATACCACGTTGAGATCCCAAGCCCGCGCTTTAAATTTCCTTTGTTGGTCTTCCAGTTTAAAAGAACGTTGCAAGGCCAGTAACTCTGGCACCTTCGTCAGTTTCACGCCTGTCTTCATAGTGATAACTGAGCTGAGAGCCGCTAGGTATGTAGATAATGTCGAACCTTTTAATTTCCTCATTTGTCTGAGATGACAAAGATATTCCGCCACTTGAGGATGTGTTGCTTTCACTGTAGTGAAACCTTTCCTCGATGCATATTTCTCAAAGCTTTGCCACTTGTCATCATACAAGTTACGAGTAGATCTACGTAAAGCTAGTGTAACTGCTTTCGCTGCTCTGGCGGAGTATCCTCTTTATGACAAGCAATTCGTTTGTCGCCCATGCTTGCGGATCGGGAATTGGAGAGACAAATGTTGCCAGTTGATTGTTGAATCTCGTGGCGAATAGGTCTACGAGTGGAGATCCTATCGTCTGTATGATGCATCTGAACGCTTGTGGATGTAACATCCATTCTGTTGGGGATGGTTGATGTGGTCGAGATAACGCATCTGCTATTACATTCCTGGCTCCCGGAATGTGACATGCTTTCACATAAATGTTGAGATTGTCTATTATGTTGAATAGTTGAAAGCTGAGGTCTAGAAGATTGCAAGATCTTGTTGATCCTTGTTTGTTTATGTAGAACGCCACTGTTGAGTTGTCCGTATGGATCATCAATTTTGCGTTCCTTAGTATGTTGGACCAATGTAGTAGGGCATTTACTACTGCTTTCATCTCGAGCATGTTGATATGCAGATTCATTTCTTGTTTCGACCATTTCCCGGCAACCACTTCGTTGTCGAGATGTGCTCCCCAACCGTGCAGTGATGCGTCTGAGTAGAGGTGGACGTTGCACTCCGGCTCTATTAAGTAGTTTCTGTCGCAAACATTCGACTTCTGAGTCCACCATAGTTGATATGGTTTTAGCCTGTCTGGTATTTCGAAGGGATCCAGACTGTGTAAGTGAGCGTTCACAAATCTCTGTAGTGGACGCAGTTGTAGTCTCCCTCTGCGTGTCATGTCTTGAGCTGACGTGAGGAGACCTAATAGGCTCTGCCATTCTCGTAGTGGTAACGGAGAGAGTAGAACTTGAGAGATCATTCGTTGTTATAAGCCGTATTCCTAGGAATTGCAAGTCCTGAGTAGGATGTAGTTCCGACTTGAGGAGATTTACTAGCCATCCAAGTTGAGTGAGAAGTCTGATGGTGAAGTTCAGTTGCAGTCTGAGTTGACTGGGATCTTGCTGAGCTTGAATCCCGTCGTCTAGGTAGAACGCACTTCGTAGACCTCGACGATGTAGATATATAATGATGGGCTTTGTCACTCGAGTAAACAACCAGGGGGCCGATGATATTCCAAATGGCAGGACCTTCCATTGGAAATGACGACCGTTGAACAGGAATCGTAGATATTTCCTTGTCTCCTGATGGATCGGGATGTGTAAGTATGCATCCTGTAAATCTATGCTGGTGAGATAGTCTAGCGGACGTATGAGCTGTCGTAGCTGTGGAAGATGTATCATCTTGAACTTTGCTGGTGGTAGGAGGTAATCTTTGTTGAATTTCCTCATGTTGTAAATGAGTTGGAACTTTTCTTTTGAATTTTTCTTTGGTACCAGAAAAATTGGGGAGTAGAAACCTGGTGTGTTGTTTTATCTCTTCTATTGCTTCTTTCTCTAGTAGAGATGTGATGGCTTCTAGTAGATTTCCTTCTGGTCTGCAGCGTAGTTGTGAACCAGTGGGTTGATTGTTACTGGTGGTACTGCTTGTAGCTGTATCCTGTAACCTGTGCGTAGAATCTGAGATACGAAGTCATCTTGAAGAATTCCCCAATTCTTCCAGTAGAGTTGCAGAAGTCCACCCACTTGTGAGGGTTGTACTGGAAACGCTGGGGGTGGAAGACTCCAGTCGTTCCGAACCTGTATTTCATCGTCTGGAACTTCTGGCGCCTCGAAAGGGCCGACCTCTTCCGTAGTTACCTCTTGGAGCTGCGGATGGGCGACGAAAAGAATCCTTATTTCCTTTAGCGTTGCCTGATTTCTTATCCCTTGCTCTCTGGATGCCTGCAAACTACGATTTGCCGGAATAACGTTGGGAGGTCTGACGTATTACACTGGCCAGTGTATCGATAGACATGATCATCATTACTTCTCAGGAATCTTTAGCGACTTCCTTGGCGACTTCGTCAATTTCTCCTGCAAAAATGGATGGTGCTGACCAAGGGGCTCTGTAGACTGACTGACTGAGTTTGGTTTTACGCCACTTTTAGCAATATTCCAGCAATATCATGGCGGGGGACACCAGAAATGGGCTTCACTCAGTGTAGAGTGTCATGGTAAACTTCTCGCTCCAAGTACATGAAGATAACAGTCCTTGCCTTCTTGATAATGTTAAGCCTGCAGAAATGGATGATAGGTGTTCAGACATGAACTGATGATCCTTTTTCTTTGTAAGTAGAGCTGAATAAATCATTCTATCTTCCTCTGAAATTGAATTCTTAAACTTCGAGATGAGAGTCTCGTTGATAGCTCTTGACCTGGCTAGGCCGAAGAAGGTTCGTCTGGTTACTGTGTCTAACTGTGCAAGCTTTTTATCTTCTATCTTGTAAGCTTTAGTCCGAGTGTCGTTGATGATCTTATAATTCTCATCTATCTCTGGGGCCTTCATGAAGGGTTCCGTGTGGTGTAGAGAGAATTTCTTAGCGTTGAACGACGGAATACTCTGAGTCTGGTATTTTGTTGCCTTCTTGAAGGCTGTGCTGAGGTTGTCTGGAACGTCTAAGACTGGGTCGATAGGTGGCATCGTGAGTGAGTCTATATCATCATTCACCATCAAGTATGATAGTGCTTCATTGGTCTCCTTAGAGGGTGATGCGAGTTCCAAACCGTTGGCCATCCATGACTTGATTTCCGAGTCGAAAAATGTAATTCCGCCGTCATCTTCCTGCTCTGAGGATGGATGTCTTCTATTGTCGTCTGAACGAGGAGATCTGTAAGGTGATCTGTAAGATGATCTGTGTGGTGACCTGCGTGGTGATCTGTAAAGCGACCTGCGTGGTGACCTTCGTGGCGAACCATACGTTCGTGAATGTGTTCATGACATCAAAAATGGGGACCTGCGTGGAGATAGAGATGACCGTGCGTGCCTTCGAGCGAACCTGCGTGTTGGTGAACGGCTTTGTCTAGAGTTGGAGTCTTGTGACGAATCTCTATGCCTTCGTACGAATGTTGATTCTCTTCTCCTTCGTACCGAACCGTTGCGTGCAGGTTCGTGACGAACGTCTGTATCTGACGTTGATGATCTGCGTGGGTTCGGCGAACGTCTGGTGCTTCCGTCGAACGTAGTTGGAGCGGAGTCCACGTTGGTATGGCTGCCAGGTTTTTCGTGCGGACGCTGTAGTCGAGCTGGAATCTTCCTGTATGCTCTGCAGGACGTTGGTTCCCAACGGACGTGGTGTGCTGCTCAGTTGACCTTCACTCGGGTTCGTCGCAGCTCTCCATCAGATCCAACATCTGTTGGGTAAATTGCTGCATAAAGGCGCCGCCCGGGTTGAAGGTCTGCGTTGTCTGTTGTACTGACGACGCATCAGAGACGGATGAGGCTTCTTCCGAAGGGCGTAGATCCTTCGTGCCAGACGTCTGCGTTGATAGGATGTCCTGCGTGGTCACTGTAGAAGACGTCTTCATCTTCTTCTTAGATGTGATCTCAGGGATGAGGATGGGCGGTTCATCGTAGACATCTATTTCTTCCAGAGGGACGATCTCAGCTGAAAAAGATCTCGTCTTCTGTGTTGCCCCGTGTGGAGACTTCGCCGAAGTCTTAGCTGTAGCTGCCTTCTTCCTCTGGGAAGACGATGCCCTAGTCTTCTTAGACTGCAAAGAGGGTGTCTCAGATGTAGATGACCTCTTCCTCGAGCCAGCGTTGTCTAAGGCGGCAACCTCCTCCGTAGACGACCCCGGTAGACCACTGGAACGGTGTATCTGCGCAGACACCAACTGCCGCTCCTCTGCAAGCTTAGCCGGTTTAGACATGTCGTGTAATTCTCGTCTGGACCTGTCCTTTGCACGTCTAGACAGATAATATGAATTTTTGTAAAATGCAATATCAGACAGGTGAAAACACAACTGACAACGAGTGTCAGATAAACATATAGGCTTGCAATTAGGACATAGGTTATGCAGATCAACAGCAGACAAATGATACCTACAATCAGAACAAGATTTCATCAATTGTAAACAATGTGAATAATCACGTAAAAACGTGACAAAAACGGAGAAATTTGAGAATTAATTCCGTACAATATTGTAGGTAAATGTTAGCTAAAGCCTTATACAGCTAATTTAGAAGAAAGCCTAAATAATAAAAGGATATAAAGCCGTATAGGGGACCAGGTGCTCTCACAACCGCCCACTCGGGCGAATCAGGAGAGAGTGAAGAGCATGGCAGACGGGTGGCGCCGTTCCCGCCAAAACCTGGCAAGGGAGGTGACTCCTCGTAAATGATTTTACGTCCGCTTTTTTGAAGGGAGCTTCAAAAGGGGATTCAAGTGTTCCACTAGCATTCGGAAGGAAAGGGAGACAAGCAATAAGCATGAGTCAGGATAAGGAAAAATCTGAATGTTTCTTATATTTTCTCCAAGAGTTTGACCCTGCACAATGGCACCTGGTGACTGAACACACAGGGCAAACAAAACACAGGCTCAATGACAACAAACAGTATGACATTCTCTCAAATGAATTTCTGCATCAACATATTTAACTCTCCTTCAGTTTCTTATGATACCAGTACAGATGTTATATCATGTGTATAAAAACAAGCAACTCACTGAGGTAGTCTTGATTGCTGTATTCTTCAGCCTATGGCCTTCATCACATATAACTATGTCAAAGTGGACTTCCTGGATCACTTCATACGCTCTTACAAACATTTCATAAGATATGATGAGCACTGGGTAGATGGCGGTTTTTGTGTATTCCTGTAACACAAGAAAGTTGTAATCCATCCAACCACAGATCACATTTTACAGATTTTACCAAATGTAGCTATAAAACCCAATCAGAAATATAATGAACTTATTTTCCCAATCTATTTTTAACTCATTTTCCCAATCTATTTTCATAATTTTCTATACTAATTTTGATCTACCTGGTTAATTGTCAAACCATAAAAATGTGCTTAACACTGTAACTCAACTGTGTGTAACATAAAAACAACAGGTATTTAAAAAGAGCAGTGGTCAACATTGCTATTGAAGTTGATGACAAAAACATATCTATATTCATATTGTATAGAAACAAACTCTAAAACAAAATTTCAGATGAATCCAGCTAGCCACTTCAGAGGAGTATAAAATGATAAAGTGACTGACAAGTGAGGTAGAATATGTGGCCAAACGTATAACAGTAGTTTCATTAGTTCTTGCATAGAAGATTTTTTCACTACATTATATTCCACAGGCATAAGTGACAAATATCAGTTGTCAATTAAAGGTAATGGATAACTATATTGGCCTTATCCCTACGTTCCATTGTATAAATGGATTCAAGGTGGTTTTCCATATCCAGAATCACTGTTTATCTCACCTCAACTCTGTTGTTGGCAGCAACAGCAAACACCTTCAGTCTCTCAGAACCTAGCCACTTCTTAAACTCTTGAAACCAGTTCTGGAGAACAAAAACATCCGATGAGGAACAAAGCTAACTTAAACAGAATAGTTACCATGGAGACCAGCACAGTTAGCTATCAGGTATACAACAACCTACTATCAGCAGCAGCTTGCAGTCACATGTACACCAAGTTTTCTGAGATATCGCATTTACATAAGTTTGAAAAGTTTGAAAAGTGTCATGGTGACCATGAAGATATGGTCAAGGTCACCCAAATCGACTGGTGTCTGCATAATCCCCTAATGTAGGCTGGTACCAAACTTGAAGACATTAGGTTCAACAGTTCATGAAATACCGATTTTACAAGATGTACGTACATACATACGTACACACTTACCCTGCTCAATACATAGTCCCCCGTTCCGTGAGGGACATTAAATGTACTGTAAGTGTTTGAATGGAAAACGTTTTCATTCACAGAAGGTGAAAATTTTATCTCACATTTAATAATCACAAACATAAAGATGTACTGCAAAATGAGGTTCCATTTAGATAAAAAAAATTCTTTATGAGATGACATCTTAGATCATTAACTGCAAAGGAAGTGATGTCCTAAAAACAATCTTTGTCCACTGTGATTTGGCAAATGAGAGCTCATCTAACATAGCAGTGTCATCCATATCAACAAGGCATTATTTCAGGATACAATCAGATTGAAACCATCTTACAAAGGGATCAAAAATGCAGAAAAGGTAGCAGAAGTTACCACACAACAGATTGACTAAAGATGAGAACTGAATCAGTGGTTGAAACTGTGCCAAAAGTCACAATACACAATAAAACGTTATATATACAATGAATTCTTACTGTATTGCAATATGTGATGTTTCAACCAGAAATCACTATGCAAAGTAAAAGCTTCCTAAATCTAAAATATTGGTAGTAAAGCTAGAATACCACAGGTTTGTAAAACACAGTCATAAATCTGAAAATACTGAAAATGCACGTGTTGACACAACAGTGATGATCAGAAGTCTGTAGAACATTCTGATACCACACACAACATATCACACCGTGTGACTACATAACATCAAGCTTGAAACAAGATATATATCAATGAAGTTGAGCACAGGTGTATATCCAGATGACATTTCTTACCTTAACTAAACTGCCGGGGGTGATAATGAGAGCTCTCCGTATCACAGGCTTGCCTCCATACGGACCCTGCTTCAACATCGTCCTGCACAATACAAGATGAGTCAGGCAATGACCATTTCACATTTGAAAATCCAATAAATGTTCCAGTGATATTACAAGAGACAATATGAAACATCCACTCACCAAAGCATGGTGATACACTGCAGAGTCTTGCCCAGGCCCATGTCATCACTGACAACATACAAGGAGGAACTTTAGTCAATCATGCATCATAACAAATTGGAGGCACAAAATCCAAGGCATTTTCAAGACTATGACCCTAAGATAAGCAAGTGTTCTTTTAACTTTTATTAACTTAATTACAGACTCTCTTTTTTGAGGTTATTACACATTATGAAAGAACTAGAATTCATGTCATATATATTTAAATGAAATGTTTGTGAAAGGCAATTGATTTATTAATGGAGACAAAATGCTATAAATATGTGTCTCACGCTAAGATGGCCCCTTGTCCTGCAAAGTCTCTGAAGCCCATGACGCACTCGTACAGGAACAGCACCCCGTCCCGCTGGTGTGCCCGCAGATGGGTAGACAGGTAAGGGTCTACCACTACATCCAGCACAGCCAGCTTCTGTCTGTTGAACTCCCACTGTCAGCACAGCAAGGACAGGCGTAACAAAGAAATACTGTCTTGAGGGAAACTTTCGTAGAGAAGTGAAGGTGTTTAAACGAAATATTTCACTAAACCAAGATGTATTACCAGTGTATGAAATAAGCCAAAACCCCAGCCAGACATCAGGGCTGGTAACTTCAAAATGTTACCAGTCCAAAATGGATTTAACCAGACCAGAAACCAATATATGACTCAGATGTATATAACATCTAAATGTTTTACCAAACCATCGGTCTGGCTAGCCGTAAATCTAGACCATCCGTCTGAAATCTAACCTGTCTCGGGCGGTCAGACAGGCCTTATTTCATACACTGGTATTACTAACACTGGTTAATGGTCTGGTGACATATATCAGTTTTCTAAAACTGATGATGATGTGTATATGTTATATGAATATCACACATGAATATCATCTTTAAGGAGTGATAGACCAAATGGGTTTAACACAATGTTAAACAGTATTGCAGTCATATCAAAACACATCAGTTTTAAGTGGAAAGAAAGTTACAAGTGATTAGTTCAAGGATGTTTTCAACTATGGTGAAAGCTGAGAGATGTGTCATGTAAGACCAATAAACATTATCATGGCAACTGTACTGGATAGAGTGACACTGAGCCAGTGGCCCCTTACCCCAGGTTCCACAAAGTGGGAATCCAGGCTTAAAATCACACATTATTCTTTTGCCTGTTGTACCAGGGGATCAAAATGTGGTCACTTTTGTCTTCTGGTAGTGGATTTCTTTTTCACAGGATTCTGTGAAATATTGTAAATTATTTCATAAATCAACAGTCACACACTAACTCATTCCCAAGGCAGCCACATACCTGATGTGAAGAGTTGGGCCTCGTCATCACAAGAGCTCCTGGGACAGTGGGGTCAAATCGGGGCTTCACACAAATATCAGTTCTAACCTACAAGTGATAGCAAAGTTGTTCAAAATCTCAATCAACAAAACCAAAACTACACACAGATGACAAGATAAGTTGCGTTTCCGGGTAAAATACGCAGAGAAAATTTCCAATTACGCATTGAAAAATAATTGTTGCGTACCAATTACGCATTTAAATTGTTAGATACGCAAAACGTTTAAAACATATGCGTATGGAATATATTTATAAAAATCGCTTGCGTAATGAAAAAGACATCGATTGCTATCAAGTTGTATTGTTAGCATAGGACTAGTGTTGTACTGTCAGTACAGGATGAGTGATTTTTTGTGAAATCATTTCCATTAGTTGGTTTTGCTTAGGTATGACATAAGACAGTCAGACAGTCTTTCTAGTACCTACTCAGGCATTTGATATCAGAAATAGCTAAATATTTTTCATCAGAACAAGAAGCAAATCACCATGTCAAGAAAAGAATTACCCAGTATGCTATCCCAGAAAAAGGAGGCTTAGACAAGCATGTAATTTTTATGATATAAATGATATTTTATACTTATCCTGACTCATGCATTATTGCTTAACTCCCTTTTCCTTTCGACGGTTATGTGGAAACTTGAATCCCTGAAGAATTGTAAAATCACTCACCCAACGAGTTGCCTCCCTTTTCCCGCCAAAGCTGTCCCATGTGACTTGAGCCCAGCTCTTATCACTCTCTCCTGATAAAGCCCACACTAGGTCTTACAGTGAAGCCCATAGTGCTGAGAGGGGATGGTTGGAAGGGCTTTAGATCATGAGTCACGATAAGTTTAAAATATCAATTTTATCATAAAAATTACATATTTTTCCTTATCCTGACTCATGCTTTACTGCTTATCGAATCCGACGGAATAGGCGACGGGTCAGCCACCTAACAGGATTCACTGTGACTGTGTGATCAATATCGTCTGATCATATACCCTCTGGGAACTCTTCCTTGCGGCTTCCTAAGGTGTCGATGTTGATTTTGATGTCAAATCGGGGGGCCACCTTCTCTTGACACAATAAAGAAGTAAATCGTGCAGATTTCATGGATTTTAAGATAATCTAGTATGCCTCAATGTCTAGTTATCTACAACGTTCCATATGTTAAGGTAAGGGCTATTACCGAAACTGAATCGCGACCCTATGTTAAGGCAAGGGCGTTACCATAACTGAGTCTATATCACTCATGCGTTGACTTATCTTGAAAGACAGGGAAACATGGACTCTCTGCCGACGGAAGCGTGTCTGTTACCTTGGCATCAACAAGTCTGCGTAAAAAGGGTGAGTTTCTCATATTCTAGCTGGAATCGTGAGTTGTTGCGCTACTACAAGAGGGCCGACCTTATGGATACCGAGACATCTTCTCTGTCACAATGTCCAATTTCCAAAAGCAGCCTTCCATGATGGATTATAAAGAGCAATTCCCTCGTAGGGCGAGTGTCGAGGCTAATGCTCTAACTTCGTGTGGGATGGAAGCTCTAGAAGGGTCCAGCCCCGCTGCTTTGTACGCTTGTAGGATGACAGCTCTGATCCAATATGAGACAGTAATTCGGGAGACTGCAATAGTCATGATGGGTGATAACGGTAAATAGAGCCTTTTGAACTTCCTTCTTTTTGTAGCAGTCCGTTGTAAGTGGCTTTTTAAAGCTCTGACTGGCATAATGATAAGTCTTCTGTGTCTTCCGAGGACAATGCCGGTACGTGGAATTGACGATCTGGTTGGCCAGGTAGTTGATTCTTAGCTATAAAATCCCATCTTAGTCCCAGATGGACTGCAGCATGCTCTCCAGTGTCGAACTTAGTTCGTCCGTAGTCGAGGGCATGTATTTCTGACATCCTAGCCACTGTAGCTAAGGTGAGGAGGAATAATGTCTTTTGAGTTAGCAATTCAAAAGTTGTGTCTATTAGTGGTTCATAGTCATTGCTGGTAAGATGTTGCAGCATTATGTTGAGGTCACATGCTGGAGCTCTAAACTGATCCTCTAGTTTAAATTATCTCAGTAGAACGACGAGTTCAGGTACTTTGGTGAGTTTAACGATTGTGTTCATGGTGATAACGGAGCTGATTGCAGCCAAGTATGTTGAAAGTGTAGATCCCTTCAAGCATCTAGTAGCTCTCAAATGGTAAGTGTTCTGCTACTTGAGGATGTGTAGCTTCCATGGCCGAAAATCCTTTGAGTGTAGCGAACTGATCAAAACGTTTCCATTTGTCATCATAGATATTCCGAGTTAAATGTCTTAAGGCCAGTGTAACTGCCTTAGCAGCTCTAGTGGAGTATCCTTTTTTTCTCAGACAGTATGTAATACGTTTCATACATGTAAACGCAGTCCTGTTGGGTTGGGTTGCGAGGATGGATCAGTAGATTCGGCCAATCTGGTAGACGTAGTGTTGGTTTTCCTATGAGCTGTAGGAGGTCTGGAAACCAAGTTCTCACTGGCCAGTAGGGCGCGACCAAAATCAGTCGGAGGACTTTGGTTTGTGCAATCTTATGTAGTACCTGAGGTAGTAGCATTGCTGGTGGAAATGTGTAAGCATTTACTCCTTCCCATGATATGGCTAGAGCGTCGAGAGCCCAAGCTTGTGGATCTGGTACTGGTGAGACGAACATTGCAATTTGATGATTGAAGCGTGTCGCAAATAGATCTATGCGAGGACAGACTTGGTCTCTTATGAGCATTTGGAATGCTTCCAGACGTAGCATCCACTCAGACCAGTCTGGATAAGGCATCTGTTAGGACGTTCTTCGCTCCTGGAATGTGACAAGCTTTCATCCTTAAGTTGAGATTGTCCGCTGGGTTGAAGAGTTGGAACGTCAATGGCAGTAGTGGTGCTGATCTCGTTGAGCCTTGAAGATTTATGTAGAAGGCTACTGTTGAGTTGTCCGTGTGAATCATAAGTATTAGATTCCTCAGTGCGTGCTCCCAGTGTTGAACTGCCTCGATAACCGCCTTGAATTCCAGTTGATTTATGTGTAAGGTCCTTTCATTTAGTGACCAAAGTCCTGATGCAAGCTCTTCGTTGAAGTGTGCTCCCCATCCTTGTATAGATGCATCTATAAAGAGATGTAGATTGTAGGCCGCCTCTTGTAAATAAGTCCCATTGCAGACTTTTGACACCTGTAGAACATAGTCGTCTTTGAGGATTCTCCAATTCTCCTAGTAGTAACCCAGACATCCACCCACGGTTGACGGTTGTATAGGAATGACTAGGGCTGGGACTGACAAGTCGTTCCAAATCTGTACTTCATTGACGAGAGGATCAGGAGGATCCTGAAGAACGACCTCTCCCAGAGCATCCCCTTGAGTTGCCGAATGGACAAGGAAAATTCCCTGATTTGCTTCCTCAAAACCCTGCTGCTTTCCTGTCTTTGGCTCTCTGAATGCCTTGGAATTTCGATCAAAATTGTCCTCGATGTGATGTTTGCCGGTACATGTTATTCATAGTCTGCATAGAACTGATGAACATCTGATCCTTGGAATCCTGGCATACTTCTTGAGATGTTGGCTAATGCCACAATCAAATAAAGTTGGTGCTGCCCATGATTTACGCAGTACGACTTAGTATAACAATCTGGCCAGTTACAGGATAAGAGGAGCCCTTGTCGTCTCAATAAGGTCAGGCCTGCCAATGTAGATGCAAGGTGGTCGGACATAAATTCTTGATCCTTCTTTTGGGTGACAAGTGCCGATAAGACCATCCTTTCCGTGTCCGTTTTAGGATTATGGAATGTTTTGATTAAGCCTTGATTAATAGCCCGGGATCCAGCTAGTCCGAAAATAGTCCTTCTTGTAGTCGTGTCTAGATGTTGTAATTTCTTATCTTCCACTCTATAGCTGCGTGACTTAGAGCCGTCGAGGAAATGGAAGTCGTCATCTATATTTGGCACCCTGAAGAATGGATCCATGTTGTGTAAGGGAATTTTTTCCTGTTAAACGCCGGCATATGTTGTCCTTGAGATCTGGCAGCATTCGCGAACGCTGATTTGAGGTTACACGGGACCTCCGATATCAGCTTAATAGGTGGTATTGACAGTGTATCTAAGTCATCGTCGACTATGCAGTAAGTCTCTACCGGGTAAGAGTTATGTGTTGGCAATGCTATCGGTAACCCATCCACGATGAGACCTGAGTCCATGAAGATAGCTGAATAGGAACAATTACATGTATTGTTAGTAATCGTCAGTAAACTTACCTCTGGATTATGGTAGCCTTATTCCTGTGGATTCACAGAATACATACAGAAAATCAAAAGAAATTATAACACTAAGTCATAGCGATTCCTAGTGGTATACCTAATCTACCCCTGAGTTATCTTCCTTGATCCTGACGTCACTGTATTGTTCTCCTAGAACCCTTCATAATTTTTCTAAAAAACAACACATCAATGACATCTTCTAAGGACAAATTTGCGGGGAGGACACAGGTTGGGAACTACTCCCCATAATCCAGAGGTAAGTTTACTAACAATTACTAACAATACATGTAATTGTTCCTAATTATAAGGGCGCTGGGGTAGTCTAGTGGTTAAAGCGTTGGCTCGTCACGTTTGATGACCTCACTTCCGGTCTAATGACGTCACTTCAGGTTCCTAGAGACAATCTCTATGATGTAATACTAATTAGTTTGGCTGACGTCACTTCCGGTCTTATGACGTCACTTCCAGTTCTATGACGTCACTTCCAGTTAACTATCATTAGACTATAATTGTGTTCAACTCAACCTTAGGTAACCACCTTGAGCTCATAATCATATTCTAACGTGAAGCCATCAACCATAGCTCAGAAGTTAGAACTCTGTCCATATTGTGCTCGGTTAGGTGATATATCTAAATGTAAATTCTCTTACCATGTCAACTTGTCTTGCTACATGCTGTCCCTTGACCGGTTCGTCATATGAGTGAAATATTCTCAAGTATGAGGTTAAACCCAATTTCACCTCACCTCCCTTGACCAGTATCCATCCATCATCCTTCCGAGTGGACCCTCAGACAGTCCCAGGCACCATCTCTCACTGCGTCATCCTTCCTGAAGATGTAGATGCCAGGTCAACACACACCCCCTTCCCCCCAAAGGGGCAGTCAGGCGGAGGCAAGGTGCTGAGCCGCTACTAAAGGTCCTAATGAATGTAAACCTTCAATAGAGGGAGCAACATCCCTGAGGTAAAATTGGATAAAGGTATTAGGAGATTTCCATTGACAACTAGACACAACTTGTTCTAACGGAACTGACGACCAAGCCGCTAAGGATGAAGCTAGGGCTCTAATTTCATGGGGGGGAGAATTTAAGATCAATTAAGTCTTGATTCTGATCCCTATAAGCAAAAGATATAGTCTTTCTGAGCCATGAAGATATGGTATTCTTGGATATCTCCGAGTCTACATTTGTTTTACATGAAACAAACAGTCTGCAACGATTTCGTCTAAACGTCGAAGTACACTGAATGTACCAGCGCAAGGCACGTATGGGACACAAAAGTCCAGTCCTATCCAATCTAGAGGTAGAGGTAGGAAGCTGAGGTATACGATATATCCTATGTTCCAAAGGACCACAAGCTGAAGTTTGATTCTTGGCAATGAACTCCGGCACAGTTCTAGCAGTTATCTGTTTATATCCTTCCGAAAAAGTGATGGATTTTAAGGCAATAGCATGTAATTCCGACTCTCTGGAAGCAGTTGCAAATGCCAAAAAGAAAAGCCGTCTTAAATGCCAGATACTTTAGAGAAGCATAGGCTCATAAGGAGATTTTTGAAGAGATTGAAGTACTAACGTTAAATCCCACTTAGGAAATATCGTTGGAGACGATATATCCTTAATCTGAAAAGATCTGATCATTTTGTGAAGCGATGTAGCCGAGCCCACAGATAAACCTTGACCATCCATGACTGAAGCAATAGCTGATCGATATCCCTCAATAGTATTATGCTTCAAATGTTTCTGTTCTCTTAGGAACAAGATAAACTTCGCTATCACTGGAATGGTGACAGGTACATCCATGATTCCACACTCTCGTCTCCACTGGATGAATCGTCGCCACTTAGTGTCGTACAAGGCAGCTGTGGAAGGTCTAACAGATTCTGAAATAGCTCTGGTAGCTTCAATCGTAAATCCCTGATTCCTGAGTGACCTTGAGATAGCTTCCATACGTGTAGCGCAAGTTGCATGCCATTCTTGTGAACTCTGTTGGACTTGGGTTGACTGATTAGATTGTGCCACAAAGGAATACGTAGAGGTTTGTCCACCAATAGTTGTAGTAGGGTGGGAAACCAAGGTCTGGCAGGCCACGCTTGTGCCACTAGATAAACTAGACAGTCGTGTTGTTGAATTTTTAACAGAACCTCTGGGATTAGTTTGAACGGAGGAAACGCATAGGCTATCATCCCCTCTCATGATATGGATAGGGTGTCGACTGCCCATGCCAATGGATCCGGTACTGGACTCACAAACATTGGTATCCGGGAATTCTTGGAAGTCGCAAATAAATCTATGTTTGGAATTTCCCACTTCTGTCCTATCAAATCGAATGCCTCTTCCTTGAGAGTCCAATCGGTCGAGATCACTCTGTCCTGTCGAGGTAATGAGTCCGCTAGGCTATTCTTCCGACCTGGAATGTGGCGCGCTCTGATTTGTAAATTGTATTATAAATTGTATATTTATATACTTATCCTATCTCACGGTATGCACCTCTCTCTTCTTCTACGACCATGTGTGGAAACGTGCTGTAGGCTAAGTTGAATCAAATCTTGCTGGCCTCTGACCCGCCCTGACCTCTGCCCTCACTCCGACATCAACACCTGTTAATCATCTCTGTAAGCGTGCTGCTCGCTCAGATGATCATGTGACTACCTGTGCCTGTCATTCTCGTCTTGGAGCTTCTAGTAATCTGTGATGTGGGGCAGGTCGGGTGGGTCCTATCGCGTGAGATAGGATAAGTATATAAATATACAATTTATAATAAAATTTACAAATTTTTAAATTTATCCTATCTCAATGTATGCACAATCCCACGGTTGGTAGGCGGGTCGCAGATTACCCCGTTCCTACCACCAGGAAAAACGCATAACCCAAGGAGGCCAGGAGAAAGCACCAACTCCCGATATGCAAACTCCAACTTGAGATGGGTTTCTTCATGTAACCCCTTAGCTTACACAGCACAAAAACTCTAGGGAGTGGGTGCTCCCGAATTAATGTGGTTTTCGGCCGCAACTTTTGACAAGCAAAAGGACGCAGTTTGGCAAGTAGGCCCCACCGCCCCACGATTTATCAGGTGACCCCAGTGAATTAAAGTCGAGGACCTTAATCTGGCCAGTCCCTGCTTCGAAACTACCCCCCACAGACACACACTGGAAGGCGGTGAAAGAGGGAATAGTTCGGATGCTCAACTAGTTTAACTTTCAGTACCAATCTCCCTAACGTACCAAAGGTGAGAAAGGACTCAGGAGCAGAAGACAAACGAAGATTGATTGATTAACCAGCCTAATTGGCGAAGAAGCCGTATCGCAAACTGCATGTGACGAAGGAGAAGAGCATAATCGTTCTGTGCCTGAATGCAGTCGTCGATGTAGGCTTCGAACACGATCCCCTTGCGGTGAAGGAAGCTCGTGATAGGCTTCGTTACCCGTGTGAATAGCCACGGGGCCGAAGAAATTCCAAACGGGAGGACACGCCACTGATAGTGGGTGCCCTCGAAGACAAACCGAAGGAACTTGCGATGAGCTGGGAAGATCGGGATGTGCAGGTAAGCATCCTGGAGGTCCAAACTGACCATGAAATCTCCTGTCTTGATAATGGTCTTGAGGAGTGCCACCGATACCATGCGAAAATGGGGCGGAGGCTGCAGAAACCTCTTGTTGAACACCTTCATGTTGAAGATTAAACTCAGCTTGTCCGAATCCTTCTTGGGGACCAGAAAGATTGGAGAATAGAACCCCAGGGCGGTAGGAACCGGATCCAGGGATTCGATCGCAAGTTTCTCGAGTAAGGTATTGATTGTGGATCGCAGAACAGCCGTCTGTCGAGCGGGATACGTTCTGCGCTCCGGAAGCAAAGTGAGGGGAGAATCCCCTATGAGTGGCAGCTGAAAACCCGTGGACAACAGGGAGAGGACGAAGGGGTCTCCCAAGATGGTCCAGTTGGGAGCATAAGACCCAAGCCGACCGCCTACTGGGGACGTCAGAATTGGCACGACTGGAGGTGGAAGAACCAAGGCGCCGTCTAATGTCTAAAGTCACTGTTTAGCTGGTTTTTGCGAAGTGGGTTGGTCGGACACGGAAGCTGATCGTGAAGTAGTGGACGCCCGACGTGGACGGTTGAGTCGTCCTCTGCCACCGGAGCCTCTCCCACGAAAGGAAGCAGCAGAACCCGCACGAAGATCAGGATTCACAGGAACTTAACGGGCTGGCCTTCGTTGGCGCAACGATTCCTCAACCTGCAAAACGCTGGAACTTCAACAATTCCACTGACACTTGTAAATGAGCGTCCTGGCCCACTCTGTTAGCAACATCTCTAACAGCTCCGTTAAACAAAGACCTGCCAGACCATGGCTGCCGAAAAAGATCAGTACGGAACCGATCCTCCCGAGAGCTGACTGAGTTTGGTTTTACGCCGCTTTTAGCAATATTCCAGCAACATCACGGCGGGTCCTCCCAAGAGGATAAGTTCAAAGGCCCCCTGCGACGTACAGCTGTGATGTACGAAAAGAAGTGATCTAACTGATCTAGAATGGTCTGGAATTGCTCTTGCAACAAGACCATAGCTGCCCGAATATACGCTTGTTGATGGGACGTGGCATGTGCAACCGACATAGCCACTGCTTCGGTAGTCGTCAACACCATGTTGAGTGGTATGACACCATCCAAATGTAACAGCTCATGATCCTCAACCAGGAACGGCGAGAAAACCTTCTGTTTAGTCCCTAGCAATGAAACATCATCATCCACCGGAAGGGAGACGATACGCGTAGAGAAACCATGAACATGAGCGGATGCTAAGTTGAAGCGGGGAGCCGCGAACCCATCCTTCACCTTCCTGAGGTTACCGAAGGCCTCGTCCAACGACGCTGCCAATTGAGTAATACACGGTCGAGGCGGGGAACGTGATAGACCCATAATCACCTGGCTTCATGTCAAAACTGGATAATAAATCCGCCGCTGTAATCGCAGACTATCAGCAATCCAGACAAGTAGTTGAGGCATGTCCACAGCATCGACGCTACCATTGGAAATCGCCGTACCATCTGACGAGGGAGACGGCGTTGTCGAACGATGAACCTCTTGTAAAGGAGGAGCTGGATAACTCGAAGGACGGGATGACTGATGAGCAGGAGGAGTTGGCACCTGCTGTCGTAACGCTGACGCTACCGCTAGTACCATAGCATCAAAGTCCAAAGGTTGAGCACTTGAAACCTCAGAGCCCGGATTCCAGGAAACTGGCAACATGGGTCTGGCCACCTGTCCCGATATAGGAGGAACCGAAGAAACAAAAGGCGGTACCAAGGTATGACGAGGTACTTCCCGCCGAGGAACCGAACCACCAGCTGGTTGAGGCACACTCCCATGCGCCAACGACGAAGTCGCAAGGTCCCGGCTATTAACAGCAAAGGTCGACGTAGAAGGACCAAGCGCCAAACCCGATACATGAGAGGTAAGCACCGAACTCGGACCAGTATATGTAAGCGGGGCAACATGAACCCCGTAAGGAAGCGCTGAACCGGGAACATTGTAAGTATGCATCACACTGGGAGCACCCTGAGGAAGCAACGACCCCCAGCCTGCATAAGGAAGTGCTGAATCAAAACCCCCCGAAGTAATCGCCGAACCCAAAACACCAGGAGGAAGCGCCAAACCGGGAACAACAGGAGGAAGCGCCGATTCGGGAACACCGAAAGGAAGCGCCGAACCAGGCATGCCGGTAGTAAGCATCGATCCGGGATCACCAGTAGGAAGCGTCGATCCGGGAAAAACGGAGGTAAGCGCCGATCTGGGAGCACCGGTAATAAGCGCCGTAAGCGCCGAACCGAAACCACCAGTTGTAAGCGCCGATCCGGGAACACCGGTAGGAAGCGCCGAACCGTGCACACCGGTAGTAAGCGCCGATCCGGGAACAGTGGGGGAAAGCGCCGAACCGGGAGTACTAGTAGGAAGCACCGAATTGGACACAAGCAGCGCTCTCACCGATATCTGGCCTAAAGGAAACGACGCTTGTGAGGCAAGAGGCGCACTCGAATAATGTGGTGGTCTAGAATCAAGTGACACATTCGACTGAACCACCGAATGAGAACCAGACGAAGTAACAACCACCGTAGACAGATGAGGTTGTGGAGAGGACGTAGTCAACACAACAACCCTAGGTGGAGACGAGTCTTCCAACGTGATGGGGTTACGGCCACGCGGTGGAAACAGTTGTCTTAAGTTCTCATTAAGGTAGGAATCAGACGCCTCTTCTAGGAAATCCTTAGTAGGAGATGGGGACCTCGAACGACGGACTGCCGTAGATTTACGACGCTCGGCCTTGGTACGTTTCGATGCCGATGGACCCTCAGATAGTTGACCGCGATAATGATCGGATAAACGTCTACCAGCCACCCGGTGATATGCCGAGAAATCATCATCGTTAAGATCCATACAGAAAGTACAGCGACGGGACCATTCACATTTGCCTAAACAGTCTACACACAAGACATGTGGGTCCGCCGCTGAAAAATTACTGTTGCATTGGTCACAATGCTTTCGTTTCTTAGAACTACTGCGATTAGACTTTCCCATAGTTGTAGAGAATCGCAAACAAACTTTCCATAGCCAAGCACACGTCCACCTGACGCAGCGACAAGAAAGAGAATGACAGGCACAGGTAGTCACATGATCATCTGAGCGAGTGGCACGCTTACAGAGATGATTGACAGGTGTTGATGTCGGAGTGGGGGGCAGAGGTCAGGGCGGGTCAGAGGCCAGCAAGATTTGATTCAACTTAGCCTACAGCACGTTTCCACACATGGTCGTAGAAGAAGAGAGAGGTGCATACCGTGAGATAGGATAAGTTTAAAAATTAAACAATTTATAGCGTCCACTGCTTGATACAGATCCTGAGTGATCCCGAGGAGCTGTTGAGATTTGGTACCTCCCTGTTTGTTGATGTATGCCACTACTGTAGAATTGTCCGACACTAACATGAGACTCTTCCCGTACAAGCGATTCCCCAAGCAACGAAACGCTTTCAACAGTGCTAACATCTCCCGACAGTTTATATGTAGATTCACCTCCGACAGATTCCACACACCTTGAATTTGCCAAATGTCCATGTGTGCACCCCAACCCATGTCAGATCCGGTAAACGAGGACGTAATGAAACTCCTGGCAACATTTTCACGTCCCCCATAATATCTCCCTTCAGATTATGTCTGGAAAGGCTATGAGCAGTTCCAAGTCCTCCATCCGAGACTGGTTGAGCCAGATCTGCGGGATTCTCAACCTTAGTCTTCCTCTTACAGTATAATCCTGGATTGAAGTGAGAGATCCTAGAAGGGACATCCATGAACGAACTGATGCAGTTGGCGTCTGTAACATATTGGTTATCTTGGTTGATATTTCCACCCAACGATCCTGAGGAGTATAAATACGGCCTGCTCTTGAGTCCAAGATTGCTCCCAGAAACTTGATTCTCGTAGAAGGGACCAGTTCTGACTTGGTAGGATGAACTATTAGACCCAGATGTGTAAACACGTGGATTATAAAGTTGGTTTGCTTCATGAGAACCGCTGTCACCACATTCCTTGCCAAGAAATCGTCCTGATAGCCGTGTATCGCAATCCTTCGTTGATGAAGAAAAGCCAGAATCGAGGAGATTATTTTTGTGAACAACCACAGCGCTAGAGATATCCCGAACGGCAGCACCCTGAACTGAAACCTGCGACCGTTCACCGCAAATCTTAGGCATTTGTGAGATCTTGGATGAATAGGGATATGAAGATACGCATCCATTAGATCTATACTTTTCCATCCTGAACTTTGGCTGTTTCCTCAAAAATAGCTTGTTCAACACTTTCAAGTCTATTATCATGCGCATTTCGTCCGAATCTTTCTTGGGGACTAGGAATACCGGTGAATAAAACCTGCATGTCTGATCCCCTGGAGGAAGTTCTATGATTGCCCGTTTCTCCAGTAGCTGATTTATTGCTAAGTTTGCTAAAAGCCACATTTGTAGAACGCGCTCTTGAATCCGAAGCCCGATCAAAGGCAGATCTCTGAAAGTTCTGATTACGACTTGATGAAGATGGAGCAGAACGAGACGCAACACTGGAACCTCTTCTAGATCTAGTGTCAGCCCTTCCTCTATTTTGGAATAAAAGAGCCGACACCAAACGTTGATTCAAGTTCCTCAACGTCAAGGCATCTCTAGCTTCAATAGCCTGTTGACATTGTCCATTAAAAGGTGTTATCCGATTCCAAGGGCTGGTGCAATAGAAAATCCCTTGAAACATCTGGTAAATTCCTCACTGAATCTAGCAGCTGTATCTGCTCAATAGCTCGTCCCAATATATTCACTTGAGTCGCCATCGCATTGGCTAAGGACTGATACACTACATCCAGAAAGGAATGCGCTAACGCACCTCTTGAGCATTCATGGAAATCAAAGTGTCTTTCCTAACTCCCGTATAATCTTGAAACACCGGTGGGAGCAAAGCATGAACTCACGCAGAAAACCAGTTTGAATAAGATAGGGTATCAATCGCCGAACGGGCTGCCATATCCAATTCCTTACAATTCTTGAAGGTACAGAGCCTCTAACATCCTGTAACTGTTTCAAGTCCTTGTCTAAACTTGGTTGATTGGCTGGGATAACACGATCATGAATGGAATTAATGGGTTTATGAGAAACCCTAGGCAAAGAACTCAAGTTCGTAGCCTTAGAGAGGCCTAAGTTGTTATTCTCCAACACTTTCTTAAGTGATGATGAATGTGGTAATGACAGCCTGGGCATCCGTTCCGGGGGAAGGCAACCTGATAATCCAAGTTCCACGGGAATATCTATCTCCTGTTCGTCCGACGGTGGTGGTAGAGTATTAGGATAAAGTCTGTGCAAAAGTTCCAGCTTCTCTTTAAATGACCAGCCCGGCTTAAAATCCTGTGCTGACATGTCCATAGGTTGTTCTGTCAACAAGCCTTCTTTCATGGAAAACTCCGGTTGTGAGAAAGGATACACCGATGAATCTTCCTGATCCGTCACATCAGACACTAACGGAATTAAGGGCGGATTGTCCATGTCAAAATAACCTTGTGGGTCCGTAGCCGTGTCCTCTGAACCGCCAGGCCCGTGCAAATCAGACTGCTGGGTTGATACACCTTTATCCATAGCAGCCGACCCAGTGGCCTGGCTTGAGCTGGGGCGGGAATCACGTGCCGTCTGAGCCGAGTCAGACCCGTAAAACCCTAGCCGCCCGGTCTCCCCGTGGGAGAAGGTAGCAGGCTGTATGCGACAGGGAGCAGCCACGGATGACAGGCTCCCAGGGACAAAAGACGCGGGGTGTGTGGCCTGAGCCACGGTCACCCCGGATCCAGACCCGGCTCGGACGACTCCATCCCCGTCACTTGAAGCCCTAGGCTTCTCCCCCTGAGGGGACAGGCCTCCTACGTAGGCCAGGGTTGGATAACCGGCTTTCCGAGTCATTGCACCCCTGGTTTCCATAAGAAGGGACTTGGGTTCCCGGCTCTTGCCATCGATCACGAAACCCCTACGGCTGTCTGCCGTCTTGCCGGGTAATACAGGATCTTCCAAATGTTTTGACAGGCAATCAAATTTTCCGTCATTCCTCATCTCCATATCCTGTACAGATTTTTCCATGGCCTCCTGGATATCGGATTTATATCCCGCCAAAAGTTCTGAGAACGCAGCTATATCCAATTGGGGAGAGGTTTTTTGTTTAGATCTAGAACGAGACTTCGGTTCAGATTTTATAGATAAAAGGGAACGAGACTTCGGTTCAGATTTTATAGATAAAAGGGGAGATCCCTGAACTATCTTCGACTTAGAGCATTCTGATGACGATGAATGTTTACGCTTCCTAAGTAAGGAACGAGATTTGTCCATCAACAACCAATCTTCTTCCGACATTTCCTGACACAGTAAGCATCGATCCGATATTGAGCAAGGTAAGCCTTAATAACAGGAAGCACACAGAGAGTGGGGATCAACATCCGCCATGAATTTCTGACATTGTAAACATTTGCTCTGCACCATACTTGTCAATCAAAAAAGGGCGGGAAACTTTCAGATCCTAAATACGTTTGAAATATATATAATATAACTGCAAAACAGCAATGCGATTGAATATTAAAGGGAATGCGATTTGTAACTGACCTATATATGAAGAAATGAAGACTTGATTTGAAATGAAAATTTCACTCGATTCTCTGCATGTCATGCGTGTGGACCATACAGAAAATTATGAAGGGTTCTAGGCGAACAATACAGTGACGTCAGGATCAAGGAAGATAACTCAGGGGTAGATTAGGTATACCACTAGGAATCGCTATGACTTAGTGTTAAAATTTCTTTTGATTTTCTGTATGTATTCTGTGAATCCACAGGAATAAGGCTACCATAATCCAGAGGGAATGTTTTCGTTATAATTCCTCCAATTCATGAACATTAGTATCCGAGATCGCTGCTTCCTCATGAATTGAATCGCATATCGATTCCGTTGGAGTAGATTGGCTGATACCGGTAGGTTGTATTTCCATTGAGCACTGTTGAGCCACAAAACTCTGGTCCAACAGTAGTGTAGGATACCCTGAGGGTTCGCGAATACTTGTGATGCAGTCGTATTACTCTGTTGATGAATGATGACGTTGAATAGTTGAAACCTTATTTGTATATGCGCCGGTAGAGACAAGGTCGATTGATTACTAATAGACTGGTTCAAGAACGCTTACGCGTTTTGTGTAGAGACAATAGTAGAACAAGTAGACTGAGGTGACACTCGTTGATTGTTCTCCTGATGTAGTAGACGAAGATCTATGTTGAGATGAATGTTTCCTTCTCGACGGTGAAGATTTTGATGATTGTTAGCTATAGTTTAGCATGAAATGCATGTGGACCCGTTTTTTTGTAAATATCTCTTCATCCAATGATCCAATCAATCTCAAACTGTGCAAGTGGATGTTTTGTCAGACAACCTAATCACATTGTAAATCACCGATTTTATGCATTTGTATTAAAGAATCTGTCTATGTAACTGTCAACAAAATAAACAGCAGAACGCAGACGGCTTGCAGAGGGAGGGAGCCAATGACCTGTAACAGCGGCAGTGTTGGGTCATAAAGGTCAACGTTCGTCAATGTAGGTCAGCTATGCACGTGACAGGTATGAAGATGTGTCACAGGTCGTGAATAGGGTAAGGTGGGTGCCAACTGTTAACCATCATACGGAGTTTGTTCCTCTGAGTTGTTCAACATTAACCACAAAAGCCATTAGTGAGAATTATTCTGTAGGTTAAAATCTTTAAAAATGTTAATGTCATATTTTGTTTATGCAGTACCTAAGTAGAAATGCATTTAAAGAACACAGAAAGTATATTTACACTAAATCATTAATCGGACCACCTATGGTTAGAACTCAACAACTGTTAAAGCCCCGTTCCCTCGGACACAAGCACACACAATCATGCACACTCATTGAAGAAAAGATAGAATGAAGACAAAAGTGTTAGGTTTTGATGTCGTTCACATTCCAAATTAAGCAATGCATTTCTAATAGCTTTAAGCATATAGATAGTTAATATTTTTATTTTCATGATAATTTTATGTGAAATGAGTGTTTCATGTTACACTATAAGTCATTGGAATTAGTCAGTGCTGTCATTGTTAAAAGAAGTTATATTTCTTTGAGCATATCTGGCTGGATACTATTATTATCTGTAAATATAATAACAGAATTAAACATCATCAAGTTCACTCCATTCTTCCACAGAGGAGTCATCAGTGTCCAGACGAATGACAACTGGATTAACTGTTCGCTCCTTCAAGCCATCTTTGAGTCAGTACTCTTTCTCCACCTTCTTGACATGTTCAACACATGCATGCCAGCGTGCAATGTCAATGTCACATATATCAGTGTTGACAATGTGCTTGACATCATTCAACTTGAATGATTGATTTTTCCGGGCCACTGTACTTTTAAGGTCTCCCCAGATAAGTTCGATGGGGTTGAGATCACAGTGGTACGGTGGTAATCTCAAGACCTTATGGCCGTGTTGGCGTAGCATGTTGTCAATGTTATATGTGGGTGGAGGTTTGTTAGGTTTAATCAAAGAGTACAACTGTGGTTTAGTGGCCTTAATTGAAAATTGTATATTGTTATTTGTTAGCCATTGCTGCATATCTGACTTCTTTGTATTGGAAGTTGGGCACCTATTGTTTGGATCTCGAACACTGTGATAGGGAGCATTGTCCATGACAACAAGACTTTTGTAAGGCAGAGCTGGCAACAATTGTTCCTCAACATACTGTGTGAAAACCATTGAGTTCATTTCTGTATGACCGAAATACCAGATCACACCCAGGTAGGAATCCACGGTGGGAACCAGCATGAAGAACGATTAAACGTTCACCTTTGCCTGTTGGTATTTTCCTACCATCACTGGGATCAGTGGGTAGCCACTGTCTGGCAGCAGTATGGTTTGCATTGACCCAGGTCTCATCCAGATATATAGGTTCGAACCCATCCTCTCTTGCCTGCTTAATTTCTCTCAGATAGTTACACCTTATTTTCACAATATCAGATCTCTCACACATTACAAGTTTCTGGTTTGCTACCTTCTTGTACTTGTATCCAAATTTGAGCAGTAGTTTGCTTAGCATAAACCTAGAAACATTAATGTCGTGATCCTCTGCAAGGATGTGTTTTAACTTTCTTGTGGACAGGTGTTCATTTCTAGCAAATTGGAGGCGAATGACATCTCTGATGACCCTGATGTCAAAAGAATCTAACTTTGGATGTCTACCTTTTTGTACAAGGTTTTGTTTATTGGTTGTTGGTTTATTTTTCACAATTTTTAGCACGATGTTCTTTTTCATGCCAAGAGCAAAAGTTGTACGTTTCATGTAATCGGACACCTTATAAATCGGTTTGCTACGTTTGCTCTCTTTTTAAAAAAAATTAAACACATTTCTAATCAAACGTTTAGCATCATCTGAATAAGCTTTCATGATGACAGCTAGAGGTAGTCAATGTGAATGATCCAAACGGTCTATCACTGTGCAGTGCACAGGTAACTATCATGAACTGCACATGCATTTACCTTTATGACCCAACACTGCCGCTGTTACAGGTCATTGGCTCCCTCCCTCTGCAAGCCGTCTGCGTTCTGCTGTTTATTTTGTTGACAGTTACATAGACAGATTCTTTAATACAAATGCATAAAATCGATGATTTACAATGTGATTAGGTTGTCTGACAAAACATCCACTTGCACAGTTTGAGATTGATTGGATCATTGGATGAAGAGATATTTACAAAAAAACGGGTCCACATGCATGTCATGCCAAACTATAGGGTTCACGAACCCTGCAGAGGTGAAAGTCGTCGTCTTCTGAGAAAATGTGCGGTTTGAGAACCTGTGGTGACCTATCTAATGCTGTCATGGCATTCTCGAAAGATGTAGCTACATTCGTGGACTTCGTTGATCTAGATGAATGCTGTGATGTCGTAGATTTCGACGTTGATGTCTTCTTAAACGATATAAACGATCTCTTTTCTTAATTAACCTCTGCTGCTCAGTCTCTTCCCGAAGATGGGTTTCCCCTTAGGGGGAGGCTGTGTAGCTGTCTCTGTAAGAGCGACTGAGACGGGAGAAACCCCAGAAGGAATCTCCAAAGATTGCTCCAACAACTCACACTCTGATGCTTGAGAGGCACCCCTATCAGCAGCTACCCTGCTATCACACTTCCTTTTCTCCATTTCCTTGCGTAAATGCTAATGAATATTTATTAAACTGAAGTGGTGATAAATGTGCACAATATTTACAACATGAGACTAAAGAGCAAGAATGAATGATACAGGAAGAACACACAGGGCATCAGCTGCTGAAAACTGTAGCCTGCATTATTGACACGCTACAGAGTAAGCACAACAATTAGTTCAATTTTGCATAAATTCTTACATCGTGAAGGTAATATATAGAACCTAAATACAATTCACGGCCTTAATCTGGATAAAGAGGCCGAAATATAAAGGATATAATCCGCAAAAGGGACCCATACTGACCGCCAAACCATCTGCTTGGGCGATGAAGGAGAGAGTAATAAGAGCTGGGCTCAAGTCACATGGGACAGCTTTGGTCGGAAAAGGGAGGCAACTCGTTGGGTGAGTGATTTTACGATTCTTCAGGGAACAACAGGATTCAAGTTTCCACGTAACCGTCAAAAGGAGAAGGGAGATAAGCAATAAAGCATGAGTCAGGATAAGGAAAGATAAGTTATATTAATCAAACAAATCTAAGATATTTCACTTCACAAATCTCTAGTTCAATAATGTTAGTAGACTCTGACAGACTCAGATGTAACACTACCTTGGAGGCTACATCATGTTTGTTCTTGTTTGGATCCATGAATGGTTTCTTTATACCTGAAATGACAAATGCCAAAAATCAAGGCAACATAGTAAATATCCTGATCATGAAACAGCCACACAGAGATGGAGTGGTATCAGCAGATTTTACAAGACTTCTGTCAGGATTGATGAACCCGCATGCAAACAATAATAACATCTGACTGAAGGTAATAGCTTCTACTTATGTGTTTAGTCTGTCTGTGTTATTATCGGTAACTTGTGGGTTGTTACCTGGGTTCTATTTACCTGAGTGTTATCTATCAGTACCTGTTTCATTGTGTTTTGTTACTCTGTGTTCTATTTACCTTTGTGTTGTTACTCTGGGTTCTATTTACCTGTGTGTTGTTACTCTGTGTTCTATTTACCTGTGTGTTGTTACTCTGGGTTCTTTTTACCTGTGTGTTGTTACTCTGGGTTGTATTTACTTGTGTGTTGTTACTCTGTGTTCTATTTACCTGTGTGTTGTTACTCTGGGTTCTATTTACCTGTGTGTTGTTACTCTGGGTTCTATTTACCTGTGTGTTGTTATTCTGGGTTCTATTTACCTGTGTGTTGTTACTCTGTGTTCTATTTACCTGTGTGTTGTTACTCTGGGTTCTATTTACCTGTGTGTTGTTACTCTGAATTGTATTTACCTGTGTGTTGTTACTCTGGGTTCTATGGCACAATGTGTGAAGCCCATTTCTGGTGTCCCCCACAATTGATGTTGCTGGAATATTGCTAAAAAGCGGCGTAAAACCAAACTCAGTCAGTCAGTCAGTCTGGGTTCTATTTACCTGTGTGTTGTTACTCTGGGTTCTATTTACCTGTGTGTTGTTACTCTGGGTTCTATTTACCTGTGTGTTGTTACTCTGGGTTCTATTTACCTGTGTGTTGTTACTCGGGTTCTATTTACCTGTGTGTTGTTACTCTGGGTTCTATTTACCTGAGGGGCGGTGGGGTAGCCTAGTGGTTAAAGCGTTGTCTCGTCACGCCGAAGACCCGGGTTCGAATCCCCACATGGGTAAAATGTGTGAAGCCCATTTCTGGTGTCCCCCGCCGTGATGTTGCTGGAATATTGCTAAAAGCGGCGTAAAACCAAACTCAGTCAGTCAGTCAGTCTATTTACCTGAGTGTTGTTACTCTGAATTGTATTTACCTGAGTGTTGTTACTCTGGGTTCTATTTACCTGTGTGTTGTTACTCTGGGTTCTTTTTACCTGTGTGTTGTTACTCTGGGTTGTATTTACTTGTGTGTTGTTACTCTGTGTTCTATTTACCTGTGTGTTGTTACTCTGGGTTCTATTTACCTGTGTGTTGTTACTCTGGGTTCTATTTACCTGTGTGTTGTTATTCTGGGTTCTATTTACCTGTGTGTTGTTACTCTGTGTTCTATTTACCTGTGTGTTGTTACTCTGGGTTCTATTTACCTGTGTGTTGTTACTCTGAATTGTATTTACCTGTGTGTTGTTACTCTGGGTTCTATGGCACAATGTGTGAAGCCCATTTCTGGTGTCCCCAGCCGTGATGTTGCTGGAATATTGCTAAAAGCGGCGTAAAAACCAAACTCAGTCAGTCAGTCAGTCTGGGTTCTATTTACCTGTGTGTTGTTACTCTGGGTTCTATTTACCTGTGTGTTGTTACTCTGGGTTCTATTTACCTGTGTGTTGTTACTCTGGGTTCTATTTACCTGTGTGTTGTTACTCGGGTTCTATTTACCTGTGTGTTGTTACTCTGGGTTCTATTTACCTGAGGGGCGGTGGGGTAGCCTAGTGGTTAAAGCGTTGGCTCGTCACGCCGAAGACCCGGGTTCGAATCCCCACATGGGTAAAATGTGTGAAGCCCATTTCTGGTGTCCCCCGCCGTGATGTTGCTGGAATATTGCTAAAAGCGGCGTAAAACCAAACTCAGTCAGTCAGTCAGTCTATTTACCTGAGTGTTGTTACTCTGAATTGTATTTACCTGAGTGTTGTTACTCTGGGTTCTATTTACCTGTGTGTTGTTACTCTGGGTTCTATTTACCTGTGTGTTGTTACTCTGGGTTCTATTTACCTGTGTGTTGTTATTCTGGGTTCTATTTACCTGAGTGTTGTTACTCTGTGTTGTAATAATCTGTGTTGTATTCACCTGTGTTGTGTTGAACAGCAACAAGTGGGGCAGGACCTGCAGAGCTGGTAAAACACTTCCCTGACGTGAACTGCTCCTCTGTCAGTACTGACATGACCTGTGTAAGGAACAAACACACCTGTACAACCACACCTTGTGTCATACTCTGTCTACCCTCTGTCAGCACTGACATGACCTGTGTAAGGAACAAACACACCTGTACAACCACACCTTGTGTCATGCTCTGTCTACCCTCGCGTCTCAAACAAACTCATTCATCAACACTGTCAACACATTCTTCAAATATACTGATACTATTGTTTCACTGTTTTTTCAAGAAGGGCACAGATGAAACAAGTGTAAGAAGACAAATCTTTAAACAACTTAATCTTTACACAACTGACTTGTATTTCCTTGCCACCAACACAAAGGGTTTCATCTTCTTTCAGGGACGCCAGCTCACCGGCCTTGTAACCACTGCCTCGACCAATCCTGAATAAAAACATTTGTATTTCATTCTCCAAACTAGCATCGACTGTTGTCATCATAATAAACATGTCATTTCTTTTCTCTGTCCGCTCCGATATCTTACACATAAGATGGATGAAAACCCTACTTTGTGGCTTGTTGACAGAGTTAACCTCTTTGGTCATGTTGACAAGGGGTCAGACCTTGGAACAGAATGCTTGTATACACCATACAGAATACACCATATACACTAATACTCAAGGTCAACATATAATAAAATGCTGTAATACTCTTTGGTATATTTTATGCAGTAACATATAAAAGTTGTAATCAAGGCCACTCACTCTTTGCTCTCCATGTCATACAGAGTGACACTTCTGCCTTGAGTCACCAGCACAGCTGCACAAAAAAAACACAAGTGTATTTAATGTACCATTTAGGGGTGGGTATTGCAAAGAATGTTCATATTGTGATATACTGCGATGCGAAAGCACATATTGCAATATGTATTGCAATATATTGCAAGAAGTTTTTTTATACAAAAAACCACTTATAATCGAGTTAATGCTTGATTTATAAAGCAAAAGCACAACAATATCACTATGCTTGATTAGGTTTTAATAAAAAACTTTTAATCGTGACAAAATGAAAATGTAAAAAATGTTTGGCACACATGAAACAAGGAAAGGAACAATTTAAAAAAACGGAAATATCCGAAGATTTCTGAGTGTTACAAAGTTTTCCGAATGCATGTCAAAATACCAGTTTTCGATCAGCATATCGCAATACGTATCATGTCTGAACCGGTAAATACGGGTAAACCAGTTATATTGCGCAGCCCTAGTACCATTGTTTATGCAATTACTACAGATGGGTTGGAAAGGTTTCAAACAGTTGTACAATTTAGATTTGATTTTTTTTATACATTTACAAGAAAATTTACTCCAGAATGAATACAGAATTATTAGCCTGAAGTTCCAGCCAATACAGTTTTGGAAATTTAAGCATGAGAGACTCTGAGTTCTTGTTTGGTCATGTAGAAGATTTAGATTTCTGGGGATCCCTTTGTTCAAATCCTAGACCTCAAGAGCCCCCTAATGTTGGACACTGTAAGAGTATTTCTAGCACTCTAAAATTACTCACCATCTCCTTCCCACTTCTTGTGCTGAAGCAAATATGAGATTCAAATTGAAAAAAAACCTATTTGTCCAGAAACATGTGCATACATGTTAACAATATTAGACATGTTAGTTTAAAAACGCGTAATTGTCTAAAGTGCACTCCTCAGTATTCCATGTTGTTAGTAAAATATTGTTATATCCATCTGTATACATTTTTAATTTCACTGCCTACAATGCCATTGAAGATGAATGTATCTATGAGATACTGGTATTCAGAAAAAAACAAAACCTATCATGATCACTTAGTAAAGACTATGATGTCATGCACACCATCAGCATGATAACGGATATATGACAGACTGTCTACTTCTAGACTATCAGAGGATTAATATATTAGTATAAACCAGGCAGCTACCTTCTTCTTGGACCGTTTACACCAAACAACACTGAGGTAGTTCTTCTGCGATGTTGCTTCTGACTTTGTTGCTGAGGTGCCTGAAGCAGTTGAAAGTAACTGATCAACTTTTGCTAAAATGTTTTAACAATTAGAAATCAGAATTGCTTTTTGATCATAAGCTACATATCGGTATCCTCCTATTATGCAGACACGTAGTTCACAGATGCCTTAAAACAACAACATTTACGGTTCAATGAACACATCAGATACTACCTATTACCTACACATTATAATGCAATAGTCCAAATCAAAGCAAAAGAAAAAATACTAAGCTATATTATTTACTTTGAATGATCCTGGAAAGACATTAATTTTGATTGCTGCAATATAAAAACAGTTGATTTTCATAAACATTTGGGTTGAACCTTCTCGTCTAACAAGAGTTGGCATCCAGGGGATAGATGTTTGATTGAACAAGGCACAAGCCAATAGTTTAGAAAGACTCCAACTTGAACCAGCTTGCAGAG
Organism: Haliotis rubra; assembly: GCF_003918875.1. Classification (NCBI taxonomy): domain Eukaryota; kingdom Metazoa; phylum Mollusca; class Gastropoda; order Lepetellida; family Haliotidae; genus Haliotis; species Haliotis rubra. Next base: position 708,397 of record NW_025767111.1, on the reverse strand, counting down.
TTACTGTTCTTCCAAGATATGCATCTTCCAGTTTGTTGTATTACGAAATGGGATGGGATTTACTTTACTTTGTTGCATCATTTAAATCTTATATACATGTGAAAGACAAATGTGCACCTAAATATTATTCATATGGAATAAGGAAGTTAAATGTTTTGCACACAGGATTAAGATATATGACGAGTACACTTAATTATGATTTATTTAGAATAATGTAAAAAATGACACATCATGTCAATGTGGCCATGGATATGAGAATGTTTTTCTTCTTCGAATGTCCATTATGTAACTTTTATGATAAAATTGATATTTTATACTTATCCTGACTCATGCTATATTGCTCATCTCCCTTCTCCTTTTGACGGTTACGTGGAAACTTGAATCCTGTTGTTCCCAAGAACAGTCAAATTCTCACTCACCTGTGTAGAGCCCAACTTTCCCACCAAAAGCGTCCCACGTGACCTCAGCCATGCTCACTTCACTCTCTCCTGAATACGCCCACACTAGGGCCTGCAGTGAAACCCATAGTGCTGAGAGGGGATGGTTGGGAGGGCTCTTCAGATCATGAGTCAGGATAAGTATAAAATATCAATCATAAAAATTACATATTTTTCCTTATCCTCACTTATGCTATATTGCTTACCGAATCAGATGGAATAGGCGGCGTGTCAGCCACCTAACGGAATGTGATGTAACTGAATTTCTTTTAGCCTTTGACGCTCAAGAGAGTTCACATGTCTCAAGACCAGGCTGATAGTTTATCGTCTATGAGTGGCCACAGTTTACAGCACCAATATTTTTGTGGCACGTGTCTGCATATCAAGGATTAAATCTCCATGTATAAATCAAATAATGCCATCACATCACAACCATTTTCTTGAAGGGTCAGCAAAACAATATTGTTTTAACTTACATGTACAACCACAGGGTTAAGACTGAATAAAGCTTCAATATCATAGCTGAACTGGGAAACACAACTCAACATAAATTGACATTTCTTGTGAAGTATTCATGAAATCATACATAATACATTGTGCTTGATCTTATATGTATAAGATTATATACTTCTACCATTTGGAAGCAGTGGGGTAGCCTAGTGGTTAAAGCATTGGCTCGTCACACCGAAGACCCAGGTTCGATTCCCCACATGGGTACAATGTGTGAAGCCCTTTTTTAGGTGTCCCCTGTCGTGGTATTACTGGAATACTGCTAAAAGCGGTGTTAAACTCAACTCACTCACTCACTCACTCTACCCTTTATTTGTTCATCTTTTCCCTCCCTTTTTTGGTAACATCTACTGTTTTAAAATAACAAAACTTGTTCATGCACATCACAAATAACTGGGCATATTTACTTGTTTCTGCGTGAGTTTTCCCAGCATTTTGAATGTGTGGAGTATTCCTCTCAGCCACTCTACCCAAAGGAGACCGGAACTTGCTGACTCCCAAAAGAGGTGATGAGAATTTGGCCTTTATGGCTGATGAGGCTTGTGTCTTCTCGGTCTGTGTAGCGACAACAATGTCTTGCTGAAGAGGTGGTGCAACATTGCTTCCACCTGAGACACATGATGAATGCACAGGCTCCTCAGCCTGAACGTCTCTGTCATCTGAAGGGGTGGATGAACTGTAAGATGGAAAATGACTTTCACTCTCAAAATATATCATATTTCTAACTTACGAATTCTAAGTGATTTATCAACTTCAAACTGGGCAAAATAGTTTTGTTTAACTGACTATGAAAATAACCATTCAACAAGTAACTATTGCTCTAACATGTAAATAGTGACTCATTCACACAAAAATACCTGTATATCACACAACATATTAGGACATGAAATGTCTGAAAATGAATTGTAAACTTTCTATCATATCAGTCTTTCCCCATGACCTTGCAAATATGTCTGGACTGCTTCTTCACATTACAAAAGTGTATTGTTACAGCTCTACTGTAAGCACATTTTCGAACACCCTACGAGATGTACAAATGAAAATGTATCCATGATAGTATTAACTTACGCATCTGATGTACACACAAGGTCAGACAGGACAGTTCTCTTTGGCTGCAAAAATAGAACACTCAGCATTATGCTGCATATGGCAACTGTGCTGACAAACCAGGGATTCTAAGCCACAGACAGAAGTACTTCCTGGATGCTACATGATTAACACTTAATTAAACTGTGGACTGAGACCACTGACCCACCTCATCCTTACATCAAAGCATTTTCACGGAAATCAGTAAGTGATCATATTGAACAGGGCTTGACCAGTTATATTTTTGTTTAACAGATCAAGCTGCCATTTTCAACCATTTACATCCAAAAATATTTAAATTTCTGATTCTGAGACATAATTAACTGTTTATCTGAAATGTTACAGTTACTGTAACATATTAATATTGCTCTCAGTTAAAGGAGAGCATTTTTCAGGATACAAATAACACCCCACCTACTCCCAATTTGCCATGCTTTTTTTCCTGTTTGAAAAATGTATTTCAATATTATATTCATGCTTCAGCCATGCCTGGCTTCAGATATGTTCAGAATATATATCTGTAAAAAACTAATATAATTTGTCTGGCTGTGATAAATTGTTCTTGGTTTTGTGATGCTGAAAAAGAAAATTCAAACATCACTCATTTTTGATAATCTTCTGTCATATGCATGGCATTATGATAAAAAGACTGGCATCAGTTTCACCACTTCACCAGTTCCATGAAAATGACATCAAATTTGCATTATAACTCCAACACTTACTATAAGTATCTGCAAGTGTGCATGCAGAATTAGAATTTACCTCTGGCACCACAACTTGGTTGTCATGCAAACTGGGAGAAATTGGGTTCTTGTACGGTACAGAGAACTTTGTCCTTTTCGCTGGGTTCAGCTGGCTGGGGGCGGCAGACCTTCTCATATCTCCATCCTCTGAAACAATAGAGTCCTCGGTCGTTAAGAGTTCCGCCCGTAACCTCCGCTTACTATGATTATTTCAAGGGGTCAGGGTTTAGGTTTAGGGTTTAGATTCAGCATTATGTTAGGTTTAGGGTTAGGGTTAGGATAGACTTTCTATAAAAAACATCTATATAAACGGGGGTTACGGGCGGAAATCTTTCCCTAACGTAAAATGAGATGAGATCAAAACACGATAACATGACCTCAGCGATACGTTGTCGCTATTAATATTATGAAATTATGTATAGTGGGTCACCTAGAAAACCCTATTTTTCAGACACTGGGCCTACAATTCGATGTTTGTTTACTTTGATCTTGATCCAGGTGGTCACATTCAACACTCAACAACAGTTGCCGTGTGAGATTCGGGTGTCAATGGTACATATGATAAGCTGTAGTGTCGTACGACAGATCCTTGCTTTTGTGCTCCGCGCCGTTTTGCTAGATTTATCGGGAGTTATCTACCCACTGCAGACGACGCATCTTGCATCAACTGGTAAACCGACCATTGATTATTCATTTGCTGTTGCCTATACATATAGGCAATTTCAATAGACGCACTCTATACTCTGTATTGTGAATACAAAATTCTACAGAACCATTTTTTACTTAGAATCAAACACAACTACAAAATAAAAATGCGTAAATTAAGAGTAGCGTCCCCTGATAACTCTCCGAAAATAAAGTTAGAATTAATCTGGTTAAACTGGTATTCGCTGACTTAAGCGTATATACAGGCACCTAGCTTTTAGTTTAATGTATATACTTCTTAATCCATTTCCGAAGTATCAAAACTAAACACAAAAGTCACTTTCTAAATACTTCTATTGGCTTCTGTTAGCTTCAGTATGATGTATACCGATTGATGAAATTGTGCTATAAACATATGTTACTGCTATGCCATATATTACCGGAAAGTTTAATCGGTTTAACTGTAAACTATATCTATGGTAACACCACCAGAGCTACATATAACGTTTTGGGTCATTGAGTTATGTACTCGCTTGTGTTCATCTCAATAGGGTATCCTAACGTTCCTTTGAGTAACTAAATAAATTGCACTCACCTCACTCAAACTCAATTTGGTATTTTGCCGTTGTCCATTCATTTTACAAAATATAATAAAGTTTAAATGTTAGTGTTTGTTATTTATATTTGATCTGTAATATGAGAAACGATAAGAAAGTTTGCAAGTTGTCAAGTTCATGTCCTGAAATAGAACCTCTCAATATCCTTCAGCTATTTACGGACATGTTTCAGGGGAGGATACAGCTTTTTGAGAAAGCGGGTGCACACTATTGAGAAAGGGGAGGGGGTGGGTGGGGGGTGCACACTTCATTTAACAAGAGTTTCAATGGTCATTTAATAAACTTTCAGGACAAAAGGGGGTGGGTGCGCTCCCCTTCCCCGGCCCCCTCACCTGGATCCGCCTACGTGTTTATGTCAATTTAGAATTTAAACATACACCATTTGATTTATTAGTTATTTGAAGGGCACATAGAAGTGATTAACGTGAGTCATAGCATAACATCTTTGACTCTTTTCATTAGTGTCAATGCATTCAAACTTAAAGAGGATCTTTATTTGTTACGGTCTGACGCTTGACACTATTGGTAACGTGTATAGAATAATTCCTCGGTTTAGTATGTTTTCCTGCTCCGTTGTTATAACCATTAATTCCCTTTTGGAATGGACTGTTTCCAGACTTTTCCATGTACGACATTACATTCTATACATGTTTAATACACATATATATTCTTTTATTTCAACAATGGCAGGAAGAAGACAGGCGACATATCCATGACAGGGTTGATCAAGGTGGTGACGTCCAGTGACAGGAGGTTGCTGTGGATGTTGCTGTAGTTCGATGGTCAGACTTTACATCAAGACACAGCCATTGTTTTCTATACCCAAAATGCAGGTGCCATGGTACACCCATGTGTGACAAACTGCAGATATTTCAGACAGTCATCCGCAGAATGACTTGCACGCCCTGTGCTACAGAATGTTATGGTACTGGGTGCTGTCTGTATATTGCGCTCAGTATTTCACTATCATCAAGGCTCCAATCTATAATCTCTTCTGCTTCCCATTTTCCTCATCACATGACAGAATATCTGTTATCTCTAGATAAAAATTCCTGACAACTGACATTACGTTAAAGGCCAGAGTTCAGGATGTTCCCAGTGATGTCTGTTGATACGAGTAGTTTGGAAACCGATAAAAAATCCTCCTGGAACACTCTTTATTTTGAGAGAAAGCTGGAAGTAAGTCAAGCGCAACATGATCGCAGATTTGGTGTCCTCACTGAACTACATCCCATAAGAACTACAGATTAAAACAACACATATTATGGTCCAGTGCACAGATTAACTATACATGCTGTCACCTGCGTCTGCTTAATGGATTTGCCCAACAGAAAACAAAAAAATATTATTTGTTTGCCACTCATTTACATGCATCTTTCACGCCCACATTACAGAATTACAGATAATATAGATATAGATGTATAGATAGTTCATCTATAGATAGGCTTATATATTTAGTGTATATACTGGATTGCAGTCTTCTGTTTCCTCTGCAGCCTGTTTCACCTGTTGTGTAGTTTGCGATCGTTACAGGACCTTATCCCCGACTATAACTCTGGTTCGGATGGTCGGTTTGGTTGTAGTTTAACGCCGCACTCAGCAGTATTCCAGCTATATGGCGGCGGTCTGTAAATAATCGGGTCTGGACCAGACAATTCAGTAATCAACATCAAATCTCTTTATTCCATTACTGAAGAGGCCACAGGCCTATAGTACAAAATATAAAAACAATAATGGCATACAATCACAATGTTTGCAAACGTTATTTTCTTTGTTCAAAAGCATGGTGGATATACATACCAAGTTGACGAATATAAGTTGTATTATTAGAGTTCATTATCAAATTAAATTTAAACATGGTAGGATGTGAATAGTAATATTGTGGTAGATATTTTGTCCTTAAATCAGCATAGTAAGGACATACCAGCAAAAAGTGGAATTCATCTTCAATTACATTTAGTGCACAAAATTTGCACAATCAGTTTTCTCTTGGAATATTATAATATCTGCCCTTCTCGATCATAAGATCATGTGAAGAGCATCTAAATCTGGATAATGAAACGTGGAATTTTCTAAGATTAATATCGTGTAGGTATTGCTCTGTATGGAAAAAAGATTTCTACTAACGTGGTTGTTTGGATTGTTGCTCATGCTCCCGCCCACTTGCTTGGAACGTACATAGCTTGACTCGGCTTTAAACAACATTTAATGACTTAATTTGTATGATTTACATAACCCTGTTTGCATATTGAATTCGGCCATAATAATAATCATTTGTTAATGAAAGGTAAATGATTCTAGTTTATGCCAACTTCGGGGCCTTCAAATCCCCAGTTGAATATGATGTGAGATATTAGTGTAAGAAAACATAACGATATGATAGTGAGAACCAGGCTGATTGGGTGCGAGTCAGCCCAAGTTTGGTACGGGTCGACCAAAAAAGGTATGAATGCTCCAATTTGATGAAAAGTTTAGATTGGAGTTTGTATCTCACTGAAGAGTACGAATCTCCGTGGGTATGGACCGTCCAGTATAAGCCTGTGACGCCTCTCTCAGTAGAGACAGTGTTCGGTGTTGTGGAGCCCCGGAACACTGGTCAATTAGACTATTGCTTTGTCTATGAATACATATAATTTTGACAGAAACAAATGATTGCTGGTCGGGAGAGATATCTGTGAAATCATCTCTGAATTTAAATGACTGACGTTATTGGTGGTGGACACCCGCTTTTGATAGGTACACGTAATTTTTTGGGACAAACATCCGTATTGTTAAGGTATAGAGGTGGCCGGGTTGTCCCCTTACAACGAAATGTTACGTGTCATGCGAATCAGTTCATTGTACCGTACAGGCTACGTAGAAGCTGGTAGCACAGTATTGTTGATAATGTATGGTAACAATAATTCAGTAATTACTGCGTACAACACGCCTGGTCAAGTGTACATGCTGGAGATGAGGCGGGTGCTACCAGCATGATGAATACACACATCCACCTCTGACAGCGTCCTCTACATGTCTTTTGACCTACACATCACGGCCCCAAATAACCGCCTACGAATTTTGCTTTTAATCCAGAAACCTCATGATCAAGTGCAAGCGTCCACTTACAGTCACACGCATTATTCAATATTTTGTCATCAAAACGTATATTACCAACATACCAACAAATGCTTGAAAACGCAGTTGACTGAGGAACCGTTCATAATGTATCATAATTTATGGCGCGCGCGTGTGTGTGTGCGCGCGCGTGCGTGCGCGTGTGTGTGCCTGTGTGTGTGTGAGGGGCACCCATTGTTCTGGGGAAGAACGTGGGTCATCAATTATTTTTGTACACATGTACTGGTTGGGGTGGGATAGGGGGTGGCAGCAATTTTGTACATGACATGCAGGAGGGTCACTTACTTTTTACATATTGTACATGCTTCCCCATACAAATTCATCATAAATCCCACCCACACCCACACCACACCACACACACACACCGCCATAAATTATTCAAACGGTTCCTTACGGACATCCTCAGGAGGATTTTGTCTTGATAAATCATTAATGGAATTTTACTGGCCAAAACTTCACACCGTCATATAAGTGCTTCTATAAATAGTAACATTGAGTGAATGGATTGTCATGTTTCGTAAAAATTTCCACCTGTATCCCATTAAATTAATGTATATCTTCGGACTGAGCTGTCCCCTGGCTGCTTAGTTTTGACTGTAACAGGGATTCAGAAATAAAATTTAAATTATAATAAAATATATAAATAAATAAATAAAATAAAAATGTTACAATGATTTTAAGATCTACTTTTGAACACACAGACTGGGGGGATTTTCTATTTCAACCAAACGAAAGTACGCTTATTTAGAGTAGCCTCCCTTTACATGCCGCTCGTAGCGCTTCAGTTCCAATGTTTTCAGAATGGAGTGGAGGCGTGGTGGATTTGGATGATGCCTCTAAATATTATCTAGTTTTCTCTGTCGTGCATGTTTAGAAGTAATGAAATCTTAATATATGTTTTGCAAGTGACACCAATGTGCGAATAATTGCAATATGACTTCTCGTGGATCAACTACACTACTCAATTTCTTCATTTTCAACTCCGAATATGGACCCCGCGAGGGGGAGGTGAGATCATTTGACTGCAGCTGACATTTATGATTATAGATCTATCATAACAAGCAACCTGTCTGTGTTAACTGTGTGCACCAGGGCAGAATAACGTATATATAATATGTCTTGCATAAGACGTATGAATGATAAAGTCATAAATATCCGCCATGACTTGCAGAAACGTTTGTACATGATATGTTTGTAACATAACATTTCGGTTTTAACTCCTCGATGAGCAGTGTAGACTTGACATCTGTTCTGCTGAAACAAACACCTGAGTAGTACTGGATGTGACCATCTATGTGTCATAGTAAGGTGAGGGTGGCACAGTCTTTGCTGTGTAGAGTTGTGTCCCCTGGGTCTATGCACATGAGTTTGTGCCCCCCAGTTACACTGATTATAAACCATGGGCCCCATGCACCAAACCAATGCTTGTGGGTTTCATCACCAAGGAAATGTTGAAGACATGTATTATTTCCTCTGGGATTTCCTCTCACATCAATCTGCTATGCAGTAGTATGACTGAAAACATGTTCAAAGCAGCATAAGACACACAACCTGTCACTGACTTTAAATGAAGTTCTGCTCAAAATGGAATACAAACCCCCTTCCCAGCCCCTGGCTCAGCTCTGTTCCAAACTCCTGCTTATAACAAATTAACATGTGGAAGGTTTGTTGTGACTTGATAGGCAACCAGTTATTGTTGAAGACATGTCGCAAAACCCTTCTAAAGCCCAATGATGACTTGAATTTTCATTTATTGGGTGAAAGTGGCTTTAGAATATGATTATGTAAACAATAACAATGATTAATGATCATTTTATGAGCAAGCTAGACACACACCTTGCCTCTGTGTAACTAGACAGTGGGATAAATACACTGTATGTAAGGTAACTATATATAAAATCAATAGATGCTGCACATATTGCAATGGAAGCTCTAATAAATAATCAATAGTGCAGAAATAGGTCACCAGTCATGGTATACGGCAATATTTTTATCTTTGACTTTGTGACACTAGCTTGAAATAGATATTGCATATATTTTGTGATGTTGGCAGCAACATTATTGCATAATTGGACCAAAAATACACCAATAGCACTATTATTTATTTTAAAGAAACTACGCATCTACACACTGTCACATTGTTAATAACACTGCACTTCAACCTAGTTATTGATAGTTATGTCATGTTATTTCATCCCTGTATTGTGACATCACTAGTCATGTGTTGTAATTTAGAGGTTTATTTATGATACCTAATGCAAATCTTGTGACATGGTGAGTGATTTCCCGAAATCGTTACTCGACATAACAGTAGATTTGCTGAAACTGTGATGACTGAAGCTGGTGGTTTCTCTTTTGCAGGAAGAAAAGAAAATAATGTTCTATCATCCAAATACAACTGACATTGATACAAAGATCAAGAATATTGGGCTGAGTGAAGCCATTGTAAAATTTACAGAGTAAGCAAAATCATCTCTTTCTGTATGATTTATGTTGTAGTTTGTGTTTGTTTTATTATTTAATAAAGAATTCATAGAATAATTCTGATAGATAAGTAAACAAGTTGGAAACATATAACTTTTCAACTCTTTTCAAATCATCCTACGCCATCTTGACTGGATATTCTTTCCATGACTTACCGTTGTACTTTGTGTGTTATTTTCTGCATGTTTTACAACAATTCAACTTTTGTCTGTCTGCAGGACTTTCTCTGATAAGCCATGTGAAAGTGTACACACCCTGAAAACCAGGCAACTCTTTCTGGAACCAGAGCCCAACTTTTGGATGGTGTTGGTAATTACAGTTGAAACAGTTTCTGCAGTTGATAAATCCTGCAAAGAAAGATATTGACAGAAAGTTTTTAAGCTATTAGAAGTAAACATTTTTAAAAGCTATTTTTTTTTCCATGATTTTACTTTTTTTAGAAGTGTTATAAATTTCTGAGTGAAAAAGATCCCTAACCCCAACTGTAACCATAACCCTAGTGTATATATGTAATGTATGCAAGTGATGTCTTTATATTGTATAAAAATATATACATGTACATGATTTCACTGGGCAGGATACATTGGAGAGATTTTGTAATGCTCAGGTTTCTGATTGCAGACTGTCTCGATTCCATTTTCTGAGAAAACCAAAGATGGCAAATCTTACATAGAATACCGTGAAGACGACATCCAAGACTCAGTGTTTGAGGCAGTTGTGAGGCAGTCCTATCGAATGTTTCAGGTCAGCAGATTGAAACATATATACATTTACTTCAATCACATAGAGAAGTGTACAAGCATGTTTTTTGAAGGGACAGTGTGTTGGTCAACTACAATATATGTGACTGTGAGACCAGACACCTCTCTAAACTCTCTCTACATGATGATTTGATGAACACTCTACACGAATGCTTCAGGTGAATTTTCTGATCAGGCAGCTTGTGCATATTATCTGACATTTGTATTTCATAAAATGAACTTAAACCGTCAGTTTCAAATGAAGAAAAAAAGGCAGTGGTGTATATGTTGTTCATATTCACTACACTGTTATTTCTGATTTACATGGCTTCTATACCCAAAAGTGTACTATCCAGGAGGTTCTGTTTGGGTTTCTGTTTTGGGATCAAAAATCATGTTGAAATTGTGAAATGGAGGTGGTAGGGAATAGAAGGGAATGACTCAATGAGCTGATACATCCTTCATTTAGTTTGGGCAATGGAAGTTTGCTCCAGGCTTATCCCATATTTTCAAGGTTTTGTCAGATCTTCATGCAGAGAGATGTCCTACAGGAGTAAACGTTTATTTTTAACTTGATCATGGATAATCGCTACTTCTATCATTACTGATGTTGAACATTGTAGTGTTATGTGAATCACTTCTAAATGCCATTTGTAGTCTTGATGTTCAGGATCTGTCTCCTCCCCAGTATACAGTCAGGTAAATAATGACTGACTGGCCCTATCACTGAGTCGACGATCCTTATGTAAGAGGTATTCAGGTATAGCTCCGAGCAAAAAACATCAGACACTTACAAAAAGTTGTTTGGTCGCCGTGCGGTGAATTCGAACTTGTTTGTGTAATATTTTGCACCGCTGACAACAGTATGACGTTTTCAGCATTATCTCCCCTGTCGTTGGGCCGGGTCATGTGATGACGGTGTAGCAGACAATTTCCTAGTTACCGACGTCATGTCGAAATCTGATCGACTTCTCGCTTTATATGAAGCAGGGTGCAAATCAGTTCAGAAGTTACAGAAAATATTGGGACTTCCTCGGAGTACCATTTACCGACTTATTGCCAGATTTCAAGCTGCTGGCAGTTTTCAGCGCAAGCCGGGATCGGGATGTCCTTGTAAACTCGGAAATGACAGGAGACGACTCACACAACTGGCAGCAGTGCCTCCAAACTGGTCGGCCAAACAACTGGGTGAGCGTGCCACAGCTTTAGGGAGTACTAGAGTATCTGAATGGACTGTAAGGCGGAATTTAAAAGAATCAGGAATCGTGAAGAAAGTGCCGACAAAGGTTCTGTTGATGACGCAAGAGCACAAGCGGAAAAGACAGGAGTGGTGTGAGCGTAATTTTCAAACTGATTATTTACAGACGAATCGAAATTCCAATTTTTTTCGAAATTACAAGGAAAAGGTGGTGTCGAAATGAAAAATGCGAAAAATTGTGCCCAAAGTTTTCGCCTTCTGTTATGGTGTGGGGTGGGATCGGGAAATTTGGGTAAACGCCGCTTCTGGATACTACAGGCCGCATTGATTCAAGCAAGTACTGTGAGCATTTGCAAGAGGGACTGCTAGATTCAAATATCAGACAGACTGGAATTCCCTATGTAATGCAACAAGATAATGCCTGCATACACACGTCCACCTACAACCGAAGCTTGGCTTTGTCAGAACTGCATTCAGGTAGTGCAGTTTCCGGCCGCTTCACCAGACCTGAACCCCATCGAAAATGTCTGGCAAATCATCAAGGACAGAGTGGAAAAGTTGGAACCGAAAGACATTGCAGATTGGAAACGAGTGATTCATGAAACGTCGTACGAGCTATCTGAGGATCTGATAGACAATCTTGTAAATTCCATGCCTCGGCAGATTGAACAGTGTTTGGAGCGAAATGGTGGACTGACTATTGACTTATTGTGAACAATTTAACAATGCATTGTCTACATGTGTGCCAATTTTCATAAATTTATGTCAGTTATTAAATCAAGACGTTGAATCAAAACTTGTCTCATTTTTTTTGCTCAGTACTGCATGTGAACTAGTTGTGGTCAACATGGATGTGTAGGTAGTATGGGTAGTACCAGCACACTTGGTCAGAACAACAACAGCTGGTACATGGTCTCTTTTTGTTCATCATATGCTACATGTTTTTATAGTGTATTTATGACAATATACATTCAATATGTTACAGTTCTTTAATGGGACCTTTGAAAACATTCTTGAAAGAGCAGATCGCAATGTCCAGTCTCTCATACAACGCTTGGATCATTTCTTTTCAAGGGTGAGTGTGTGTGCACTAATGTCATGTTAGCAGACCATGGATTCTGTGGCCCCAAGACTTTAGTTGTTCTTGTCAGGGATGAACAGTAACAATGAAAACTGGAAATTAAGATTGTTGAGTTTGACTAAACATATTCCTATTCTGATCATCTTTTGTTTGTCATTTTGTTTTCAGTCCGGAGTCTGTTTAGGAAACTGATATAAATAATCATGGTTTATGTTGCAACTTGATCCTCGGAAAATTGATCCTGAACATGTATAAAGGGAACAATCAGGTTAATAGACAATATTAAAAGAATTCAGGTACATTATTTGCTGACCCATACAGGGTCATTGTAAGATTAAGCCATGGAATTACCTTCCCTAACATCAATGAACCTCTGAAGTGTTGTTTTCTCCTACCGTGATGCAGCACTATTCATGGAAGTAATGTAAACATGGTATTGGGTAATTGACGGTAGCAACATCCCACTTTTGATTGAATGCTGGCTGACTTCAGTCTGTAGCAATGGTCACCGGATATATATTAAGCCAACCAGTCACTTTGCTAAATAATACTGATATATGTTGTCTATAGCAGGGCTAAACTTCACCCTATCACTATCTGGTTGCTGCTCCCGCCAGTCATTCAGATCCCCTTGTTTACATACGTCAGTGGTAGAGGTGGGACTCTAGGAACACCTGCAGCCTCTTGATGTTGTTGCTCTTTCCATGTGTCTGGAGGAAAATGTCATACGTTTGTTGCAGTATTTATTAACACTCCGTCTACACCAAAGTGATATCCTTGATGTGTTCAACGGCATCCACTTCCTTCCGCTGGACAAGAACACGTACCTCCGCATCCAGTGCTTCATCAACCATCTGGAAGCCACCTTCCCCTCAGTCAAGTACACCGCCTTCCTCTACAACGACCAGCTTGTCTGGTGAGGCCTCACTTGAGGAACAACCAGTTCCTCAAACAATGCAACCTTAGTTACAAAAGGCAATGTTTAGCCTCGATTATTTTCTGGGGCAGTGGGGTAGCCTAATGGTTAAAGCGTTGGCTCGTCACGCCGAAGACCCGGGTTCGAATCCCCACATTGGCACAATGTGTGAAGCCCATTTCTGGTGTCCCCTGCCGTGATGTTGCTGGAATATTGCTAAAAGCGGCGTAAAACTAAAACTCAGTCGATTATTTTCTGGGAGTAGACACGCTGACTCCTGCAGGGCTCGTAGCCTGCATTGTGCCACTTGGACTTTGATACTACTTCTAGTCATGGATTAGAGGCTTGTGTTAGTTTGTAATGTTGTATATGCATATCAACCAGCTTAATGTTCATAGAGGTATTTGGGGTCATAGAGGTAACACCAGACCTGTAAACTGCCACAGTTCACTATACAGAGTTACATCCCTTAGTCATGCCAGGATTTAATGATCATGTTTTCAATTCCCAGTAAGCTGTATTATTTTCCCAGATATTGAACCTTGTTGAGCACCATACTTCTGGTAATGGTTGGTAATAATGGACCACCTGTATCATTTAATATCATTGTTAGTGACATAGTGTGAAATGTAAGCAGTTTGGTAGGTTTGCTTTCAGCATGAATATTACGTCAGTTCATTATGATCATACATGGTGTCTTTTCTCCATGTGTATGTTGCTCATGTTGCAGGAGTGGTTTGAACCAGGATGACATGCGAATCATGTATAAGTACCTGACCACCAGCCTCTTCCCCTCTCACATGGAGCAGGAGTTGCATGGTGTTGGACAATCTCGCTCCCCATCTGCCGGACAGACACCGCACTTTGCTCAGTGAGTACACTGATGTTTGATCATGATCATACACGATCAATGCCCCAAGTTATGTACAAATCTGGTGATCATACAATTCCACACAGGTTTTGAGCTTTTCCACTTGAAAATGATGGATATCTGTTAATAGGATGATGATCGTATTTTGATATGAGCATGTTAGATCCAACTTTTAGAGGCATTTTGAACTGTCAGATTAGCAACACAGTGATGGGGTTCTGTATTACTGAACAAAGCCATATAAATGACATTCCAAAGATATGCAAACGTAGGGTTTAAACTGTTTATAATAACAAAGATGATGCTTACTTGTTGCAGATTTATCGCTGGTCCCCCAAACTTGAAGGATGAAGGTAACTTGGGGAAGATCCCCCGAGTCTTCATCAACACAGAGGAAGAGAATGAGGAATGCCAGCTGCTTGTTTACAAAGCCATGAGCTCCAGTATCTGTATGCTGGTCAACAGTGAGTATAGCCATTAGCTATGGTATCTGTATGCTGGTCAACAGTGAATATAGCCATTAACTCCAGTATCTGTATGGCCATGGTCAACAGTGAGTATAGCCATTAACTCCAGTATCTGTATGCTGGTCAACAGTGAGTATAGCCATTAACTCCAGTATCTGTATGCTGGTCAACAGTGAGTATAGCCATTAACTCCAGTATCTGTATGCTGGTCATGAAAGTATAGCCATTAACTCCAGTATCTGTATGCTGGTCAACAGTGAGTATAGCCATTAACTCCAGTATCTGTATGCTGGTCAACAGTGAGTATAGCCATTAACTCCAGTATCTGTATGCTGGTCAACAGTGAGTATAGCCATTAACTCCAGTATCTGTATGCTGGTCAACAGTGAGTATAGCCATTAACTCCAGTATCTGTATGCTGGTCAACAGTGAGTATAGCCATTAACTCCAGTATCTGTATCTGTATGCTGGTCAACAGTGAGTATAGCCATTAACTCCAGTATCTGTATGCTGTCAACAGTGAGTATAGCCATTAACTCCAGTATCTGTATGGGTCAACAGTGAGTATAGCCATTAACTCCAGTATCTGTATGCTCAACAGTGAGTCATTAACAGTGATGTAACAGTGAGCCATTAACTCCAGTATCTGTATGCTGGTCAACAGTGAGTATAGCCATTATCTCAACAGTATTAACTGTATGCTATGCTGGTCAACAGTGAGTATAGCCATTAACTCCAGTATCTGTATGCCATGAGTAACTAACCCAGTATCTGTATGCTGGTCAACAGTGAGTATAGCCATTAACTCCTCCAGTATCTGTATGCTGGTCAACAGTGAGTATAGCCATTAACTCCAGTATCTGTATGCTGGTCAACAGTGACATATTAACCATTAACTGTATGCTGGTCAACAGAGTATAGCCATAGCCATTAACTCCAGTATCTGTATGCTGGTCAACAGTGAGTATAGCCATTAACTCCAGTATCTGTATGCTGGTCAACAGTGAGTAGTATAGCCATTAACTCCAGTATCTGTATGCTGGTCAACAGTGAGTATAGCCATTAACTCCAGTATCTGTATGCTGGTCAACAGTGAGTATAGCCATTAACTCCAGTATCTGTATGCTGGTCAACAGTGAGTATAGCCATTAACTCCAGTATCTGTATGCAACAGTGAGTGGTCAACAGTGAGTATAGCCATTAACTCCAGTATCTGTATGCTGGTCAACAGTGAGTATAGCCATTAACTCCAGTATCTGTATGCTGGTCAACAGTGAGTATAGCCATTAACTCCAGTATCTGTATGCTGGTCAACAGTGAGTATAGCCATTAACTATGCTGGTCAACAGTATAGCCATTAACTCCAGTGTATGCTGGTCAACAGTGATTAACTCCAGTATCTATATGCTGCCATTAATATAATGCCATTAACTCCAGTATCCAGAGTATCTGTATGCTGGTCAACAGTGAGTATAGCCATTAACTCCAGTATCTGTATGCTGGTCAACAGTGAGTATAGCCATTATAGCCATTAACTCAGTATCTGTATGCTGGTCAACAGTGAGTATAGCCATTAACTCCAGTATCTGTATGCTGGTCAACAGTGAGTATAGCCATTAACTCCAGTATCTGTATGCTGGTCAACAGTGAGTATAGCCATTAACCTATCTGTATGCCAGCAGTCCCAGTATCTGTATGCTGGTCAACAGTGAGTATAGCCATTAACTCCAGTATCTGTATGCTGGTCAACAGTGAGTATAGCCATTAACTCCAGTATCTGTATGCTGGTCAACAGTGAGTATAGCCATTAACTCCAGTATCTGTATTAACAGTGAGTATAGCCATTAACTCCAGTATCTGTATGCTGGTCAACAGTGAGTATAGCCATTAACTCCAGTATCTGTATGCTGGTCAACAGTGAGTATAGCCATTAACTCCAGTATCTGTATGCTGGTCAACAGTGAGTATAGCCATTAACTCCAGTATCTGTATGCTGGTCAACAGTGAGTATAGCCATTAACTCCAGTATCTGTATGCTGGTCAACAGTGAGTATAGCCATTAACTCCAGTATCTGTATGTATCTGCTGGTCAACAGTGAGTATAGCCATTAACTCCAGTATCTGTATGCTGGTCAAACAGTGATGCTATAGCCATTAACTCCAGTATCTGTATGCTGGTCAACAGTGAGTATAGCCATTAACTCCAGTATCTGTATGCTGGTCAACAGTGAGTATAACTCCAGTATCCATTAACTCCAGTATCTGTATGCTGGTCAACAGTGAGTATAGCCATTAACTCCAGTATCTGTATGCTGTATGCTCAACAGTGAGTATAGCCATTAACTCCAGTATCTGTATGCTGGTCAACAGTGAGTATAGCCATTAACTCCAGTATCTGTATGCTGGTCAACAGTGAGTATAGCCATTAACTCCAGTATCTGTATGCTGGTCATGAGTATAGGTCAACAGTGAGTATAGCCATTAACTCCAGTATCTGTATGCTGGTCAACAGGTCAATAGCATGCTGGTCAACAGTGAGTATAGCCATTAACTCCAGTATCTGTATGCTGGTCAACAGTGAGTATAGCCATTAACTCCAGTATCTGTATGCTGGTCAACAGTGAGTATAGCCATTAACTCCAGTATCTGTATGCTGGTCAACAGTGAGTATAGCCATTAACTCCAGTATCTGTATGCTGGTCAACAGTGAGTATAGCCATTAACTCCAGTATCTGTATGCTGGTCAACAGTGAGTATAGCCATTAACTCCAGTATCTGTATGCTGGTCAACAGTTAGCCATTAACTCCAGTATCTGTATGCTGGTCAACAGTGAGTATAGCCATTAACTCCAGTATCTGTATGCTATCAACAGTGAGTATAGTTAACTCCAGTATCTGTATGTCAACAGTGAGTATAGCCATTAACTCCAGTATCTGTATGCTGGTCAACAGTGAGTATAGCCATTAACTCCAGTATCTGTATGCTGGTCAACAGTGAGTATAGCCATTAACTCCAGTATCTGTATGCTGGTCAACAGTGAGTATAGCCATTAACTCCAGTATCTGTATGCTGGTCAACAGTGAGTATAGCCATTAACTCCAGTATCTGTATGCTGGTCAACAGTGAGTATAGCCATTAACTCCAGTATCTGTATGCTGGTCAACAGTGAGTATAGCCATTAACTCCAGTATCTGTATGCTGGTCAACAGTGAGTATAGCCATTAACTCCAGTATCTGTATGCTGGTCAACAGTGAGTGTTGCTAACAGTAAGTATAGCCATTAACTCCAGTATCTGTATGCTGGTCAACAGTGAGTATAGCCATTAACTCCAGTATCTGTATGCTGGTCAACAGTGAGTATAGCCATTAACTCCAGTATCTGTATGTATGCTGGTCAACAGTGAGTATAGCCATTAACTCCAGTATCTGTATGCTGGTCAACAGTGAGTATAGCCATTAACTCCAGTATCTGTATGCTGGTCAACAGTGAGTATAGCCATTAACTCCAGTATCTGTATGCTGGTCAACAGTGAGTATAGCCATTAACTCCAGGTATCTGTATGCTGGTCAACAGTGAGTATAGCCATTAACTATCAGTATCTGTATGCTGGTCAGCAGTGAGTATAGCCATTAACTCCAGTATCTGTATGCTGGTCAACAGTGAGTATAGCCATTAACTCCAGTATCTGTATGCTGGTCAACAGTGAGTATAGCCATTAACTCCAGTATCTGTATGCTGGTCAACAGTGAGTATAGCCATTAACTCCAGTATCTGTATGCTGGTCAACAGTGAGTATAGCCATTAACTCCAGTATCTGTATGCTGGTCAACAGTGAGTATAGCCATTAACTCCAGTATCTGTATGCTGGTCAACAGTGAGTATAGCCATTAACTCCAGTATCTGTATGCTGGTCAACAGTGAGTATAGCCATTAACTCCAGTATCTGTATGCTGGTCAACAGTGAGTATAGCCATTAACTCCATCTGTATCTGTATGCTGGTCAACAGTGAGTATAGCCATTAACTCCAGTATCTGTATGCTGGTCAACAGTGAGTATAGCCATTAACTCCAGTATCTGTATGCTGGTCAACAGTGAGTATAGCCATTAACTCCAGTATCTGTATGCTGGTCAACAGTGAGTATAGCCATTAACTCCAGTATCTGTATGCTGGTCAACAGTGAGTATAGCCATTAACTCCAGTATCTGTATGCTGGTCAACAGTGAGTATAGCCATTAACTCCAGTATCTGTATGCTGGTCAACAGTGAGTATAGCCATTAACTCCAGTATCTGTATGCTGGTCAACAGTGAGTATAGCCATTAACTCCAGTATCTGTATGGTCAACAGTGAGTATAGCCATTACAGTGTATGTATGAGCCATTAACTCCAGTATCTGTATGCTGGTCAACAGTGAGTATAGCCATTAACTCCAGTATCTGTATGCTGGTCAACAGTGAGTATAGCCATTAACTCATTATTAACTCCAGCTGTATGCTGGTCAACAGTGAGTATATCTCCAGTATCTGTATGCTGGTCAACAGTGAGTATAGCCATTAACTATAGCCATTATAGCTTAACTCAGTATCTGTATGCTGGTCAACAGTGAGTATAGCCATTAACTCCAGTATCTGTATGCTGGTCAACAGTGAGTATAGCCATTAACTCCAGTATCTGTATGCTGGTCAACAGTGAGTATAGCCATTAACTCCAGTATCTGTATGCTGGTCAACAGTGAGTATAGCCATTAACTCCAGTATCTGTATGCTGGTCAACAGTGAGTATAGCCATTAACTCCAGTATCTGTATGCTGGTCAACAGTGAGAGCCATTATAGCTGTATGCATTAACCATCTCCAGTATCTGTATGCTGGTCAACAGTGAGTATAGCCATTAACTCCAGTATCTGTATGCTGGTCAACAGTGAGTATAGCCATTAACTCCAGTATCTGTATGCTGGTCAACAGTGAGTATAGCCATTAACTCCAGTATCTGTATGCTGGTCAACAGTGTATAACCATCAGTATCTGTATGCTGGTCAACAGTGAGTATAGCCATTAACTCCAGTATCTGTATGCTGGTCAACAGTGAGTATAGCCATTATCTGTATGCTGGTCAACAGTGAGTATAGCCATTAACTCCATATCTGTATGCTGGTCAACAGTGAGTATAGCCATTAACTCCAGTATCTGTATGCTGGTCAACAGTGAGTATAGCCATTAACTCCAGTATCTGTATGCTGGTCAACAGTGAGTATAGCCAATCAGCTGATAGCCATTAACTATATCTGCCAACAGTGAGTATAGCCATTAACTCCAGTATCTGTATGCTGGTCAACAGTGATGTATAGCCATTAACTCCAGTATCTGTATGCTGGTCAACAGTGAGTATAGCCATTATATGCTGGTCAACAGTGAGTATAACCATTAACTCAGTATCTGTATGCTGGTCAACAGTGAGTATAGCCATTAACTCCAGTATCTGTATGCTGGTCAACAGTGAGTATAGCCATTAACTCCAGTATCTGTATGCTGGTCAACAGTGAGTATAGCCATTAACTATCTGTATGTATCTGCCATTATGCTGGTCAACAGTGAGTATAGCCATTAACTCCAGTATCTGTATCTGCTGGGTCAACAGTGAGTATAGCCATTAACTCCAGTATCTGTATGCTGGTCAACAGTGAGTATAGCCATTAACTCCAGTATCTGTATGCTGGTCAACAGTGAGTATAGCCATTAACTCTATCTGTATGTATCTGTATGCTGGTCAACAGTGAGTATAGCCATTAACTCCAGTATCTGTATGCTGGTCAACAGTGAGTATAGCCATTAACTCCAGTATCTGTATGCTGGTCAACAGTGAGTATAGCCATTAACTCCAGTATCTGTATGCTGGTCAACAGTGAGTATAGCCATTAACTCCAGTATCTGTATGCTGGTCAACAGTGAGTATAGCCATTAACTCCAGTATCTGTATGCTGGTCAACAGTGAGTATAGCCATTAACTCCAGTATCTGTATGCTGGTCAACAGTGAGTATAGCCATTAACTCCAGTATCTGTATGCTGGTCAACAGTGAGTATAGCCATTAACTCCAGTATCTGTATGCTGGTCAACAGTGAGTATAGCCATTAACTCCAGTATCTGTATGCTGGTCAACAGTGAGTATAGCCATTAACTCCAGTATCTGTATGCTGGTCAACAGTGAGTATAGCCATTAACTCCAGTATCTGTATGCTGGTCAACAGTGAGTATAGCCATTAACTCCAGTATCTGTATGCTGGTCAACAGTGAGTATAGCCATTAACTCCAGTATCTGTATCTGGTCATCAGTGAGTCAGCATTGAGTATCTGTATGCTGGTCAACATTAAGTATAGCCATTATCTCCAGTATGTATGGGTCAACAGTGAGTATAGCCATTAACTCCAGTATCTGTATGCTGGTCAACAGTGAGTATAGCCATTAACTCCAGTATCTGTATGCTGGTCAACAGTGAGTATAGCCTCCATAGCCATTAACTCCAGTATAGCCATTAACTCCAGTATCTGTATGCTGGTCAACAGTGAGTATAGCCATTAACTCCAGTATCTGTATGCTGGTCAACAGTGAGTATAGCCATTAACTCCAGTATCTGTATGCTGGTCAACAGTGAGTATAGCCATTAACTCCAGTATCTGTATGTTGGTCAACAGTGAGTATTGCTAACAGTGAGTATTTTGCTGTCTGACATGATATTGATGTAAACTGAAGGCCTTCAAAGGGTTGTAAACAACTTATGGATTTGTTATTGTAACATGAGGACTTTGTGTACATTTTGTTTCAGCCAAGAATACAGTATCATTTGACATGTGTCGGAAGTTGGATGGTTTCCTTGGTCCCCAGATGAGCAAGTTGTCGTCTGACATCAGCGAGCAGTACTCCAAGAGACCAGCAGCTCTCAGGTACATGGTGGATCTCACTGCCACAGTGTCATCTGGTGGTCCTAACGTGTGAACTAGTTGCTTGTGTAACACTGTACTCCATTCACATGGATCTTACATCCTACTATGTTCAGCCAGACTTGATTATGTAGAGGTTGCCATGATATAGACACAATATTGCTCATTGTAACATGGAACAGCTCTGTCACGGAAGTGGGAACACTAACTGCTCTGTCACAGAAGTGGGGCACTGATTCACTGAAGACACTGAAGTGGGGCACAAATGACTTGGTTACAGGAGTAGGGGCACCAATGACTGATTCACTTAAATGACTGGGGCACAAATGACTGATTCACTCAAGTGTGGGCACAAGTGGCTCAGTCACTGATGTTGGGGCACAAAGGACTATCACTGAATTGGGTGAACAAAGGTCTCATCAGTGAAGTCGGGGCACAAATGACTTGTCACTGATATGAGGGCACCAATGACTCAGTCACTGACAGATGACCCCAATGCCTGGATCACTGTTTTCAAAGCAGCTATAAACCCAACTGATTGACCATGTCCCTTAACATGTTGATGTAGTGTGATCTGAAGCCAGAGCTATTTCGAGGCAGTTAACCGTGATGAGAAGTGTAAGTGTTTGTCCTGCTTGTTTTACAGCACCACAGATCCCCAGTTTAAGTATATCTACTTCAACCACATGAACCTGGCGCAGAAGACCACAGTCCACATCGAGATCCGGAAACTCACGGGGGTCAACATTCCCCAGGAGACCCTGCGACTACTGGCGGACATCAATGCTGACCTCACAAGGTACAGCAGATGACATAATACTTTGGTCATGACATGATATGCAAACACTATTAAAGTGTTAATCATTTCTGTGTATATTTTCACGGAAAAAAATATAAAATGTTGATAATGCAGTGTTTTAAAAACACCAAGTAAACATCAGCAGTTCTAGAAATGGTTAATTGCTGTGCGATTTTTTTTAACTTTATCCTGTCTTTAACAAAGATATCTTAGGTAGAACAGTCCTTCCTACCAAAACATAACATACATTTTGGCTTGCAAGTAAGTACCATTACCTCTGAAGTTTATTTGCTGACAACAAAATGGTTTTATTGTAGTTATAGTTTGTGAGTGAATGTTGTTTCCAGGGGTAACGAGGATGGTGAAACAATAGTGAAGACACTCTCAGACTATTGGGTGGTTGGGAAGAAATCCGACCAGCGGGAGTTCTATGTCGTCATCAATCAGAAGAATGCCAATCTCATAGAAATCAATGGTAAGTATGTCATCAGTGAAAGTGTGATTGAATTTCTGTCTGTTATTTGTTCTGCACATCTGTATGTGAAAACTAAAGAATAAATATTAGATTTAGTGTTGATCAAAGATCTACTATCTAATAATAACGTCAACTATTCGTTTGTGATGCCCTATATTAGGTTAACAGAAGATTGTTCTCTAAACCTAAATATTCCTATGTAAGCATTATCGAATCCATATGGAACGTCAACACGAAAACAGAATGTTGGCATTGTATTTAGCAACCCATTTTCTTCATGGACCATACATAATTCTCAATAATCTTTCTTATTAACCTGATGAATTTTCCTTTCTTTGATACTAAGAAGAGAAGAGGCACATTTCTGAGACAAGAAACCCACAATCTTGTCCAAATATGATTCCAGCATCCCTCATGTTCAACAAATTACCAAATTTATATTGATATTCAGATAAGATAAAAAGAAAACCTTTCACCCCCACTATTCATTGACACAACCTAACATGCATCAAGAGTGATCTCCCCTGATGTGAGTAGCTGTCACCGGGCACTTGTTATTCCTTGTGTATTTTTGTTACAGAGGAAGTGAAGAAACTATGCTCAATGCACCTCAACAGTATATTCTTCCTGGACTGATGGCCATCACCTGTAAATAATATGCAATCTGTCAGGATGCATGTATAAACTGTACACTAGTTGTGGACATGCCTGGCCACAGACAGAAACATGACAGTACTGTTGTCATGTGTCATGTTCATATGGACAGTTTAATTTCAAGACAAATAGGATATCCAAATTGGTTTGAATGTAACTTATTTGCATGTTTAAGCCGACATTATGGACATAGGCATTGTTTTGAAAATATTTCTTGTGATCTCCATCAAGGGCGTAGCATACCTGTAAAGTGATAATACATTAGAAATATTATAGTGTTGCAAATTTCAAGATATCAAGTTGTAATAATGCCATTAACATGTATACTGGTAAACATTAAAAAATCCTGAAAATGTTTTCTCCAAATGAGCATTATTATGACATACTCACCAAGATTTGTCCAGCTTGTCCAGTCCTACCAAAACAGCTTTAGCTACCTCTGAAGCAAGTAGCCATGTATCTGTCAGTCATACTTCTCAACAAGATCTTTTACAATAGACACATTATCAGAAAATCAGTTTAAGTAATTTGTTAATGTTACTATTATTGATGTGAAACATTTTGTTAGATTAATGGCAGAAGATGGACAAATAGATGTTTATCTCAATGTTTGTTTGTTACTGAAAGATACAATCTTTCACACGCAGGTTTTGTGAACAATGATTAATCATGACATCAGAGCAGAATCGCAGATAAATACTTGATGCACAGTTATTGTGTAAAAGAGAAATTTTCATAACCATTATTTTTGTCAGCCCAAATCATCCTGCTTTATTGTGTTGATAATTGTCCCATGAGATGCAAAAGCTGTTGTGCAAGTAGCTATAAGTTGAAAGTGTAATCCTGACTGTGTATCAGCTGAGTGTCCTTCAGATGAGAATTACACAGATATACACTGTACACTGTATATATATTTATATGCCAGTGCATGGACAGTATGTTTATTCTGCTGTATATTAAATATGTTATTATGGTATTTTTTTGTAAATAAATTATACTCAAAGATTCTTCATTTGTATATTTTCATGTGTGTATTCAATATGTTATTTATAAGACCATATTTGACTTAATATCACCAACATGCAGTGCACAAAACAGTTAGAGAACACTCACCTTGGCTGCAAAACAGCTGGTCAAAGAATAGTAGATGTTCCTCATTAGATATAACAAATCTAATGTGATTGAAGTCAGTGGAGTAGATGTGTGTAGAAGGAGGGTTTATATAGAGAATAAGTATGGTTATCGAGTCCATCCTGACTGTCTTGCTTGAATATTGGTATTTACTCCAATTATGGATAACATTGAAGCTGAAATAGTATGTACATATTGATGCTCCCATAGACAAGAACAGTTTTCTAACATTTGAAGTCCAAGTGTTAGTTTTTAAAATATGCACTGACTTACAGATACATTACATAAAACATACTTTACTGGCTTGAGGAGAAACATTTAAAATAGGATTAAACAATTTCAGAGAAAACAAAACTAGAAGGTGTGTGTGTGCGCGTGCGTGCGTGCGTGCGTGATATCTCTGTCATACCATTATATGTGTGATTTATAGGTCTGTGGTTATTATTGCTAGTTATGAATCTCAGATATGGACTATACAAGGCGGTTTTGCAAGCATCTTTCATTTCTAGTTCAGATGATAAATCAGTGGAAGGTTTGACCATTACTGAGGGATGGGGACTGAAAAGTGATGACATATGAATTCCTTGGCACATTAATGAACAGTAATTATTATAAGACAGTTCTGTTCAGGGCAGTACTTGTGCCAATTGTCAAAGAGAGGATGCCTCAACATTTTGAGATACAACTGCTTCGTACTTGGTGATATTCATGGCTCTGTGCGACTGACACGACTCCATCGATCAGGAGAACACACCATGAAAAGCGCTTGAAGTGGTGGTTGCTTGAAAGAACACTTCACTGTCAAGACTACTGCATATAGGCTAGGTCCAAAGCTGTACACTGCCACTGCATTCTTGGAAATAGGCGCAATGTCTTGCTGAGTTCTTCCCCAAGGAAACAACTCCGGTAACACGAGGAAGTATCGGACGATATGTGAGGTCCTGTGAGAAGCTTGGAAGATCCCAACACATAACCAGTATGATGCGATACAGATGCATATCTGTCAAAGGGACAGAGACATACAATTTGGCCAGCTGCACCAAACACCATACAGGAAGACCGTTGTTGAACCGTTAACTACAAGTTATTCAGAACTTCCCATCTGCTAATTGTGGCACCAAATCCGTGCTCGAAGAGATATTTAACTAGTTATGTTTGATAGCTTTTAAAGTCCATTAAACCCAACTCACTCAACACATCGTTACAAAGCGGAAGGAGTGAGTGCAAATATATAGAAGAGTGAGTGAGTTTAGTTTTACGCCGATTTTAGCAATATTACCGACGAGTGAATCCAGAGATGGGCTTCACGCATTGTGTCCACGTGGGGAATCGAACTCGGGTCTTTGACGTAGCAAGCGAACGCTTTATCCACTAGGCTACCCCACCGCCCCATCAATACAAGACATGCAAGCAACGTTTACGAGGTTCTCAAGAAAAAGAGGACCTTTATCACAATAACCGCTGGTCCATTCTATCAGAGACCATACAATATTATATGGTCTCTGATTCTATTCCATTCAAAATTACCATATTGAGATTTTACAGTATTGAGTCTGCGACTTTCAATGTAATGACTGCGCACTATGTATAATCGTATTTAGTTGAAATTAACATAAAGATTTTAAAATAGACAAGACAAAACAGACATGACGGCTAGTTTCCCGCGTTAACTCTAGCGGATTTCCACAAAGTCAGCGCACTACAGCTGGATCATTAGCCTGGCGCCTTGGACAGCTCGCCCACCGTGCCCCCGGTGTTATCGTTCATAAACCCAAACACATGTTAAATTCAATAACTGAAAATATATCACTCCACAAGAATAACTTCACAGATGGCTTATTTAATCAGCACACAAAAATGTGGACAACAAATCCAAACCAGCCTCCTCGATAACCACCATCATCCAGCCAAGCAGGAAACAGTAGTCCAATGGTGGCACGGCCTATTTAATCGGTTTATAAAAACAACAACGCACAAACAAATATTGCTTGGATAGCTACTAGAGAATCAGTAGCAGTTAATTTATCTATTTGTACAACGAACTTATTGCATGTGATCATATTAATTCAACTGGGGACAACATGAAACATTCTTTTATATGTATAGGTCAATCACGCTTACAAGGTAGTTATCTCAATAACTACCGTAGTGATGGTGATTAAACGGCTTACACCACGAGGGCATATTTATTTGATACGCGGGTAATGTATTAGGTATGATGAAGATTATCAAAATGAGTACAATTTTATTGTTTTTAAATAGAAATAATTGCCCGAGGGCAGTTATTCAGTTATGCTAATAAAACACTTCCAAGAACAATGGACATAACTTTCCCTAGTGGTTTAAATCCAGTTAACGGAACAAAATTGCTTGGCATGTATCCTATAGTCAGTTGTGCTGAATCTATAAACGTCCTCCCTACGTCCGCTCTACCATCCGATGTCATTAACAGGAGATGAAATAGTATATAATGATAAATGAACCGACTGAAAGTTCCCTGAGCTAATTAGTTCTATATTACAACCATTTTTACGGCTGATCTATGAAGTAATCACCCTGTGTTAACCCGTACTAACATCTCGACCCGATAAAAGTACGTTCACGAGAGGCAACTAAAATAGATCGGTTCTTTGACTTTGCTCGAAGGCATGGGACGTTATCAATACTATCAAACACCATTTTGTTAGGTTTAGGTCCACGCTTGATGCAACATTTGCATATCTAATGTGACGTAATGGTTCTGTTTGCTCTTTGTACGCTTTATGTTGTGACCATGGGGGGATTAATACATCAGGTGATGGAACGGTAACCTACGAACATGGTCACATACCAAGATCATAATCGGATCATA
The DNA here is from genome assembly GCF_003918875.1 of Haliotis rubra. NCBI lineage: Eukaryota > Metazoa > Mollusca > Gastropoda > Lepetellida > Haliotidae > Haliotis > Haliotis rubra. The sequence goes on along the minus strand of NW_025767111.1, from coordinate 680,636 downwards.
AAGGAACGGAACTGAACTTTATTTACACAGCGACCGCGTTCTGCAGCTTTAGAGTTCTGCAAGCGGATTCGACCCCATGATTACGCCTCCTGCCACGGATACGTATAGGCAACTCTATACACAGTGAAACTACAGGGCCAACTGAGCCACTTATATGGGAGGAAACACCCTGTATATTTACTTCGAAACATGTAAGAAACTCATCCGCAATACACGACCACATGTTAACACTGGTATGCATGCGGAATGTGAAACCTGCAGATGTACACACTGCATTATGCATGAGCCTCTATGCGTGCTCAAATGTCACAATACCAACAACGGTAATTAGTCGTGCACAAATAGCGAACAAGAATGCAGCAAATATTTCTTCTGGTGTTGAAGTATAGGAACATGTATTATGCTGGTATGAGGATGTTGATCGCTGAAGAATTGTAACTATAATCTAACCATTTAGCTTCACTTTTAATTTCGTTGTAATTTCCTCCAATCAAAAGATTTCCTTCTAGCACTGAATGAATGCAGATTTTGCCGCTATCTATCACAGGAGTATATAGTGTTTCGTATCTATCACAGGAGTATATAGTGTTTCGTATCTATCACAGGAGTATATAGTGTTTCGTATCTATCACAGGAGTATATAGTGTTTCGTATCTATCACAGGAGTATATAGTGTTTCGTATCTATCACAGGAGTATATAGTGTTTCGTATCTATCATCAGGAGTATATAGTGTTCGTATCTATCACAGGAGTATATAGTGTTTCGTATCTATCACAGGAGTATATAGTGTTTCGTATCTATCACAGGAGTATATAGTGTTTCGTATCTATCACAGGAGTATATAGTGTTTCGTATCTATCACAGGAGTATATAGTGTTTCGTATCTATCACAGGAGTATATAGTGTTTCGTATCTATCACAGGAGTATATAGTGTTTCTATCACAGGAGTATCTATCTATCACAGGAGTATATAGTGTTTCGTATCTATCACAGGAGTATATAGTGTTTCGTATCTATCACAGGAGTATATAGTGTTTCGTATCTATCACAGGAGTATATAGTGTTTCGATTGTTCGTTGTTTAACAGCAAAGCGATTTTTTTTAAGAAATATGACAGCGGTGTCTGGACCAGAAAATCCAATGATTGTCATCCTGGGCATCTATCGACGCAATTGGGACGCGATAACATGCATCTTACGACAAGCATGGGTTGTTTAAAACCAATTCTAACCCGAATCTTCGCGGAACAGTTGACTAACATAGGGATTCGGTTGTCAGGAGATTGTCAGTATACCCCGATTGATCGTTCTTTCCGTCAGTGGTCTCCCTAGCACAAAGGTGAAGTTTGTGATCGTTACACTGAACCCGGCCCTCATGTCCCTCCCTGCAATATGGCTGGAGTAGAAGTGAAAGCAACATTATCTCCTGATCAGCAGATCACCTGATCGCAACAATATCACCTCACATCCGACCTTTCTCAAATGTACTGAGGCCTATTGGGTTTCCCAGACAGCTGGTTACACATTGACATATAACGTCGACCTCTATAATATATGGAAATAAAACAATACGCATGGTATATCTATATTTACTTTATATATGCAATAGTCTGATACACCTTCCGTCGCAACCAGGAAGTATATAGCAGCCACACTTCCATGCTTTCAACCCGGACTCTCTGTTTAACTTTAAACTGAATATTTTAACTAGGAAGGACATTCATTATCAAAGTGTGATTAGATGTTGTTTCTGATATAGTCGGCTTATATACTGCGACAACACCCATCGGTTCAAATACTGTCAAGCAAGCCATGTCCGGCTGAAGTGGCATGTCTGCTTTCAACCAAATTGAATGAACAACCAATTTTCGGCAATCCTGGCTTTCCTATTTAACACGGCAAGAATGGAATAGCGACATTGCACGACACACTCAGACACACCAAAATTAGTTGATTTTGAGAAAGGTCTTTACTGTTTAGTGTTAATATAGAAATTTGTAATGTATAATGTGTTATCATGTGAACGTTAGGCAACGCTTGTGAATCTAGGCCTATTATTGCTTCTGTCAATTACACCTTTTGAGAAAGGGGGGTTGGGGTTGGGGTGCACACATGAGAAAAGGAGAGATGCACACTTCATTTTCACCCGTTTTCATGGGTCATTTTAGAAACTTTCAGGACAAAGGGTGTGTTTTCGCATCCCTTCTTTGGATTCGCCTATGGGCTTACGTGACCTATGGGAGGGGTCGAGAGTGAACGACGTTGCGGACATGGAGATTCATATAACTGTTTTCCGTTACCCGTCCTTACTAATCTGAAACTCCGTGACCAAGTGTCTAAATTGTGAAACTATCTTTAGAACCATATTATTCTTGTGGTAACTACGTATATGGGCAAGAATACACAATAAGGCGGTTACATCGTCTCTATAATAAAACATACAGCCAACACCACGATCACAGTTTACCGACAGCTATAGGCACACACACACACACACACACACACACACACACACACACACACACACACACACACACACACACACACACACACACACACACACACACACACACACACACACACACACACACACACACACACACACACACACACAGACACAGACACTCAAATATATATACATACAAACATACATACATACATAAACACACACATACACACATACACACACATACATACATACACACACATATATACATACATACACACACACACACACATATATATATATATATATATATATATATAAACTCTGTCAAAAAAGAAACGCAACCCCTGTATTTTAGAGATTTTGATCTGAAGTTTTAAGACGACACAGCATTTTTATTATTTAAGACAGAAGTCTGAAATTTGGCAGAATAATAACCAAGATGGGCATGTTTAAAATTGTCATTTCAAAAGTCATCTCACAGACACCAGTTTGTCACCAGGGGGGCGTCTTTCTCAGTATCTCGTATGAGCACCACGAGCTGCAATCACTGCACGGCATCTCCTTGGACAAGAACGGATAAGACGCCGGATTCTTTCCTGGGGAATGGCTCTCCACTCCTCCTGCAGTGCAACGCCGAGCTGTTGCAGCGTCTGTGGCGGCGGCTGACGTTGACGTACGCGTCGACCCAGAGTATCCCACAGGTGTTCAATAGGGTTGAGGTCTGGTGATTTAGAGGGCTATGGCAAGACATTGACGTTGGAATTCTGCAGAAAGTTCATTGTTGCACGTGCAGTATGAGGCCGGGCGTTGTCTGGTTGAAAAATCTGTGTCTGTTGGTCAATAATCGGGAGAAGGTGAGGCTGTAATACGTGGTTGATGTAACGTTGGGCTGTCAGGTTCCTTCAACGATCACCAAGTCTGATTTCTGGTTGTATGAGATGGATCCCCAAACCATAACGCTTTCTCCGCCAAATCTGTCCCCTGTCGGACGCAGATGGGCGCAAAACGTTCATGACGTCTCCTATACACACGTTTTCTTCCGTCGTGATGTTGCAAAAGAAAACGGGATTCATCAGAAAACCAGATGCGCCTCCAGTTTTGTAAAGTCCATATCCTTACGTTGTTGCACCACCTGAGTCGTCGGCGGAGATGTAGGGGCGTAGTACAGGTCCAACAACTGGTCTACAGGCACGTAAACCCGCTTCTTTCAGACGGTTCCTAATCGTTTGAGCTGACACTCTCCTCAAACCTGGTATTTGTGTGGCAGTCACGGTTGGTAGGGCATGCCGATTACGCAGGTGATGGACCCGAATGTACCGATCTTGAAGGGGGGTCGTGATTCTTGGCCTTCCACTTCTCGGGCGATCGTTGGTCAAATTGAAGTTGTTGTAGCGGCTCCAAAGTCGGGATATCGTTGTTTTGTGAACATTTAGGTGCCGTGCAACAGTTCCAAAACTTTCTCCGGCTTGAACACGACCAATGGCGATATTTCGGTCGGCAGCACTCAATCGTGGCATTTTTCACACAGCTTTTCATGCGACAAATGAATGAATATAATACGAAAGCACATGGGCTTTTATACACCCCTACATTAACTGCCATTTTCATGATTTGCATGTGGTTTTTTTGTGCGAAGTCACCATGAGGGTCATTTCATGCGTTGTGACGGAATAAGCAATAAAATACACTTATGCGTACAAATGCAGTTGTTTGGATGGTAATCTTCATTAATTACGTGTATAATTTCAATACATTCGAATAACATTTAGTTTGGAAGCAATAACTTCATTCAAACGAATTTTTCATATCTGAGGACAGGGGTTGCGTTTCTTTTTTGACAGAGTTTATATATATACAAACACACATACATTCATACATACATACATATATATACATATACACACATGCATACATACATACATACATACACACACATACATGTATACACATATATATACATACATACACACACATACATACACACACATGCATACATACATACAGACATACTTACATATCTGCATACATACATACACACAGACATACATGTATACACATATATATATACATACATACACACATGCATACATACACACATACATACTTACATATATGCATACATACATACACACAGACATACATACATACATACACACACACGCGGACATACATACATACACACACATACATACACACATACATACATACACACATGCATACATACACACAGACATACTTACATATATGCATACATACATACACACAGACATACATACATACATACACACATACATACATACATACACACACGCAGACATACATACATACATACACACACTTACATTCATACATATATATATATATATATATATATATATATATACATATATATATATATATATATATATATATATACACATATTCATACATGCATGCATACATACATACATACATACACACATACATACACATATGTATATACATACATACACACATACATACATACACACATGCATGCATGTATACATACATACATACATACATACATACATACATACACACATACACAGACATACTTACATATATACATTCATACATACACACATATATACATACAGACACACATACATACATACATACATACATACATACATACATACATACACACACACATACATACACACACATACATACATACACACACACATACTTACGTACACACACACACACACATACATACATGCATACATACATACATACATACATACATACATACATACATACATACATACATACATACATACATACATACATACATACATACATACATACATACATACATACATACATACATACATACATACATACATACATACATACATATACTGTGACATAGCTACATTAATTATGTAATATAACTCAAAGGTAGTTTCATGTCTAGCTCCAGACGACATTGCTTAAGTAATAACTATACATGTATACAGAATGTGTATCAAATGTGCCATACCGTCCAAATGGCTTCTTAAAATTTGTAAGGCGAGGTTTCTTACAGGATCCTCGGCACACGACATTCTCTATTTCCTCGTTGACAATGACGACGTATGTAAGAAATGTTTCACTTTCAATATATGGCATGGTGTGTAAACGCTGTCGCATTAAATATTGATGTTAAAAAATGAAGAGAAGTAATGTGGATTTTCGATCTTTTCTGCCTTTTATATCACTAACATATGGTTAAAAATAGACGACCCGACATAATTATATTTTATTCGTGTTTTTGTAATATAGCGGGATTTTCGTCATGCATGTCACGTGTTTGAATGTCAATCCTAGAACACTAGTCAAACTAAATCTTGAAATGCTCTCTGTCAGACGAGGGGGGACGTAATCGATTGAAACCTCGGATATGTTATAAGATCAGTCATTGCACTTATTATATTTATTCACTCAGCATAGTAGATTACGTACTTCATCCAAGGGCGGTGGGGTAGCCTGTAGTTGTTCGCTCGCCACACCAAAACCCCGGGTTCGACTCACCACGTTGGTAGAGTTTCTTGTAGGCTCTGCAATGATATTGCTGGAATATTGCTGAAAGTGGCGGAAAACCATAGTCACTCATGCAGGTACTTCATTCAAGGAACGGACGTATTATTTAATCGCTGCTGATCAATTTCTACACACTGACGTTCGTTGTGGGCGACAACTCAGCACACTCACTAACAGGCCGGTTAGACAAGCCCAAATCCTCTTAGTGACAGGAGAATGTCTAAATATTGGAAAAGAAGTCGCGTTCGAAGATGGAAGATATTTGTGAACACACTCCTTTGCTGACAGAACATTGATTCCTTTAACTCAAACACACTTGTGTCAAACGATTGTTTTGAAGAAACAATATGGTATTGAGTGAATCTGTGCAATCCTCAAGTAATTATCATGTCGTGACTTTGTCGAACCCTCAATTATTTACATGTGTCCCTTTAACTTCGACACCACGGTGTCTAACTGTAATATATGACGATGTATGTTGTACTATTCTGGGGCTTTGTTCAAACTAGGCAAACGTTTCGTGTCGTCTTCAGTGTCTGTTTAGCATATCGCTTGTTGTTCACCTCATTGTCTGGATAGAGCGTCTGTTCTGACAGCGAACCATTGTACTTAAATACCACTAAATCACACTTTAATATGCTAATGTGGTTCGTAATGAGTGTCTGAGTACATTTACCTGCATGTAGTTTCTGAGATCAAAATAAAATCTCAACACTGTCGATGACGTTTAGATCTTCGCAGATAATAACAGGAGCCAGTGCACTGCCGGCATAGTCAGTTATTCTGGTAAACTATTCTATGATCATCTATATTTTGTGATTATGTACCACGGTTGGTTAATAACCTAAGATCCTAGCAGGTATAACGGAGTGACTGTGCCATGTATATGAATGGTGTAAACCCGGGCTTTTATATAGCAAGCGCGATTTACATAACGTGAACATAAGAACAGATTATTTGTAATTCCAAGCTTCCATTTCGTTATCCTGTTGATTATAAGGTCAGTAAACAACGTAGACAATGAGAACGATTAAATATGTCAGTGTGGTGGTCAAACGGTTTTCGTTAACTTACCTCAAAAATGTAATTGTTAATTCATAGCTTTTTTCTTTAATTTACCAGAAAAACTATATAAGGAAAAGGAAATCCCTTGAGGCTGTCGGGATATCTCGCAGATGTTAAATACTAGTACCACCAAGAACGGTCCAGTTCCAATGCCTGGGTCATGCAGTGTTGGTCAGACAATATTAGTCGTTCTTTCAAAAATAGAAAACAAACAATAGAAGAGGGTTAAAGTACATTTGTTTATTGCCAACCAACACTGAAACATCACCCAAGTAAGAGCTCATAAGATCGGTTCCGGATTGCCCCATCCAGCTGTTTGGTCATGTGGATACAGACTCCTTGTCCCGTCCGCATGTTGCAGTGACGATGGGATGGTTACTCTATATGCAACAGTTTCACATGCGCACGTCGACTCCATCACCGAATGATAGAGAACAAGTCAGTATACACCATAATATAACCGCAATATCAGTCTGCTCAATAGTTCGAATGTGCCAAAATGTCTACTCTATTTTCATACAATACCCGTTTAAAGGATTACTGGTTCATGGGGCGATAAATTTTTGTCACTAACGCGTAAAAGCATAAGATTAAATAGAACATAAAAAGTTTCATTTCTATACAAATGGTATTTTAGATAAGAACTGGGGAAAGTGTGTCAGAATAATATACATCTCTTCTAAACTGAGCCAGGCTGCAAGCTAAATGAAAGGTTTCTAGTAATATTTTGTATTCATTAAATGATGGAACTATATACAATAAAAGTAAATATATTAATATTCTAGTGTTTGTCGACCCGGGTTAGAATTGATCTTCAGTATAAACCCATGCTTGTCGAGAGAGGCGACTAACGGGATCGGATGGTCAGGCTCGCTGACTTGGTTGACACATGTCGTATCCCAGTTGCGTAGATCGTAGTTCCGAAACATTGTACATGGACCATGCCGTTCCTCGGTGCAAGTGGGTAGAGAGGTTATTCTTGATTTGGACACATCAGTGAAAGGTCGTCTAATCGCCCTGAGGTATTTGGTAAAACCCACACCCACCCACCCACCCACACCCACACCCACACACACACCCACCCACCCACCCACACACACACCACCCACACACACACACACACACACACACACACACACACACACACACACACACACACACACACACACACACACACACACACACACACACACACACACACACACACACGAGTTAGAGCTATTAACCAGATGGTTAGGAATTATCTGGATCTGTCTAACCGCCATGCTCGTCGATTACGTCACAGGGGCTTGGAAACAATAGCATCAGGGTATATATTGTCACTGCCAGGTCTTGGAGAATCCTGTAATATAGTGCTAAGATCCATGCAGTGCAGTGACAATATTTACTCGGGTTTTTTCTCTTCAGCAGCAAAACACCAATCTTGGTTGATTACATCCTTGGGGCGGTGGGTTAGCGTATTGGTGAAAGCGTTCGCTCGTCACGCTGAAGACCCGGGTTCGATTCCCCACATGGGTACAATGTGTGAAGCCCATTTCTGGTGTCCCCCGCCGTGATATTGCAGGAATATTGCTAAAAGCGGCGTAAAACCATCCTCACCCACTCACTGTTTACATCCTTACATGTTCTGTTGATTGTCATGTTACACCTAGTGCTTCCTTTTCCCTTATAATTATCTATTACCATCACCACGCTATACTTCTTTGTGTTTCTGCGTTCAAGTCATTTTCGAGTATATCCTAGTGTTTAGAGTATACTTGAGCTTATTACCTCGAAGAGTTTATTTCTGTTTATATTTGTAATGGATATTCATAATCCTAACAATACAATTGCACAAGTATATGCCACCTGAAATGTACCTGACCAGTTTAACTATGGGTGAACAGAAATTGATAGAATAAACGTGTTTAAGTGTTTTATACACTGTTTGCATTAAAAAAAGATCACAGATAGCTAGCTAGTTTCAGTACATTGGTGCATCAAAAAGGACCTATCAAAACCCCTTACCCTACCAGTACTTAATGCCCTAAAATATCGTACATGATTGATAACCGATGTATACATCACTGTTACATTGTGTATGGTGACATCGGAGGTGATAAACACCACAGGAAGGAAAGGCATAATAGATTCGCACCTTTCATATGAATCATCAGCTGAGTGGGGATCGTAGTTTCCTCGCCCAGAAATGCCTCGTCTTCCTATCCGCAGATCGTGTCACGGTCGGCCTAAAATCATATCAGTCATCATGATGAAACGAACTTCTTACGATGGAATATTATAATACACACGAAACCTGTTCGTACATGCGAGACAACCGACATCATACAGCAGTTGGTGACACCAGGGATAATCTACGTCTTATAGTCTCCCTGGTGAAACTCACCAAACCGTGTCGATGATGTTTACTTCCTTTTTCCTAATAAGGAAATTAGTGACGTAGAAGGGTTCCCCGTTCTATTTTAAGACTGTCACAGTTGACAGGGAAGTGAATCATAATCTACACAAGATGGCGGATAAATATAGACAGGCGCTGGGTCAGATTATCCGAGAGCCGGGTAATGGTGCTTGTGCAGATTGTGGAACAGAACGTAAGATATTATGTACAATTTGTGTTTGGTCTGTGGTTGTAGCAGGTGCGTGATTGTCGTTGTCAGGCGCCATATTGACCCCCCCGACCGTACAACATGGGGAACATGATGCGGAAGAACAAGTCTACTGGGTTTGACACAACACAGTGAAGAGCAGTATAATCGATTATTCTAGTTTTCCTAGTTTTTGTAAAAAATGAGTTAAGATCTGGAATGAGGAGTGTTTCTGTTGTAATCTATGCCGTCGGTTGACATTTGTACATTCATGAGGCAATGACATAATGTCTGTTAGCCAATGAAATATGTGATGTATGTGTGAACGAAGAGTGATACAGTTATGATTTGGTATCTTTGTCATCAAGCTGTTAACAGTTTGTACATGGGAGACAAGAGGTGACAGTGAGCATCTGATACACTAGCACAAAGACTGTATAGCATGTAGTAATATGAAAAGGTTGGTTGTGATGAGATAATATTATTAATATATTGTGTCGTTGGACTTTATTGTAGTGTATGTACTCAAGTCTAGGCAAATTAATCACTAGCTCCTGAAATTTCCTAGCACTCCCAAATCTAAGGCACAGCAAACTTGTAAGCAAAACATGTAAATTGTGAAACAGATTTGAATATTGGTTAACTGCATATGTTAGATGTCGTTTATAGAGACAGATCGATATGGCAGCTCTAATAGAACAGTACATTATAACTACACCAGACACTAATTACCAAAGGATCCTCGTGGCTTTCCTAGCTTGGATATTCTTCCCAGCTGATATAGTTAGAATAGCTATTCAAATGATGCTGAAAAAAAAAAATACTTGTAATATTTTGTAAAATAATCTGCTAAAAAACTCACGCAACACTCCGAAAAATAACCAAAATGTGCAACCAAACAAAATGTGTCTTTCATTTAAGAAGTGACCCATCCAATCATTTGCCTTGTACAAGAAACCGAAGCTGCGGTACCTGAGAGACACCTCATTATTGGGCTAATACACTGTAAATTGTATCCATGGGTAGGAAGTGTCAAACAAATCAACACGTCCCATGTCATTGTAGCCCAGTGGCAGGAACTGGTTTTGCTGTCAATCAATGGTTAGTTTGTCTGGTCCAGCGTTAATTATATTTTCACAGGCCATTGTATTTTTTGCTCATTGCAGTTGGAAACTCCCAGTGTGACTGACCATCACCCAACAGAGACACTGATGATGTCATAGAATTTCTTAGCTCTCCTGAAAGTTATGTGCTCATATGTTGTGGCATGTTGTTGACTGTTGTCAAGCTGTCCAACTGACGATCCGTCTCTGAAACAGTTAGGCCTATGGAAGCAAAATCCAGATATGTTGTCTGAAAGCAGGGCCGGTGGGGTAGCCTAGTGGTTAAAGCGTTGGCTTGTCACGCCGAAGACCCAGGTTCGAATCCCCACATGGGTACAATGTGTGAAGCCCATTTCTGGTGTCCCCCGCCGTGTGATGTTGCTGGAATATTGCATAAAGCGGCGTAAAACCAAAACTCAGTCAGTCAGTCTGAAAGCAAAGCTCACAGAAATGTCCGTCATGGCAGGCAGTTTGAAAATATTACATTTGGCCACCCTAATACAGACCCTGAAACAAATATACCAAATAGAGCCCTTGCAAGTCTAGAATAAGTGGCAAGTCCACAGCTTCTGAAAATGAAATTCTCTGGGCTCTTTTATATTATATATTTTGAATATAATTTAGGAACCGGGTTTTTTTTCAGTAAAGTCTGATCATTTCAGCGACTAGATGTGAGTCAAGTCTTCAGGGTAACGCATGATGTTGTTCTTGATATATGTTGATTTTTAATCCCGTTTCTACCTGTCACTTTTACAAACTACAGTCTTTCTAGTATTACTGTATTTTCCAAATTACAATCTGATTATACAAATTCAGCAATGGCTATTAATGGTGTTTTATTGCCATTTCTTTTGCAAATCGTGTTGTAATTCGTCATCGGTGCAGTCATGGGGCATATTAGGACTGTTCCATTTTTTTAATATTTTGAATTTTTGAACTTGATTCAGTTCACTCACTACATAAAACTTGCTGACATCTATCTGAAACTGCTGTCATGGGCAATACAGTGTGTGTGTGTGCATGTGTGCGTGTGTGCAACATTTGAAAAGAATAGATGAACGCTCTCTTAACACTTGCCTGTCACCATGGTTAATTTACTGTTTGAATACAAAGGGAGCAATGAAAATAGCAGGTTTTTGGTAGAGTTGCCATGGAAACCAACTTTAACTGGAACATGTTGAATATAGATGGTTCAAACAGTATTGGCATATGTGGATCCAGAGGGTGTGTGTGCATCTCTCTCTCTCTCTCTCTCTCTCTCTCTTCTCTTCTCCCCCTCACCACACACACACCCTTTTCATGTCCTGAAAGTTTAGATGACCATTGAAACTCTTGTGAAAACTGTGTAAATGGAGTGTGCATCCCCACCTTTCCTCAAAAAGCTGTATCCACCCCTGATTGGAATAGGTTGTTTGTGGGGTGGTCCTGGAAACTTTCATCAATTCACAGTTTTTGATATTGGAGAAAATAGGCAAACAGTCAAACTGTCAACAGATAGCAGACCAAAGCTTTTGCTTATTTATCTTTTGTGTCAATTATCTCTCAGCTTGTCAAAGCTGAAAGAGTCATTGCTTTGGCTGTGGAGGCAAGGACTTGCACCTAAACAAGGTCTTCTTTATTGTGAGGGACAACTTGCAACACACCTGGGCCTAGATTTTCGAAGCTCTCTTAGTGCTAAGATAGTCGTAAGTGGAATACATTAACATTAACTTACGACTATCTTATCGCTAAGAGAGCTTCGAAAATCTAGGCCCTGACCTTCTGACCTCTTGTTACTTCTGACATGAATGTTTGCAGTGAAAAGACCTTTGTACTTATTTCATGTCCTGTACTTATTTCATGTCCTTTTCAGATATTACTTAACAAATACAGCATTTCTTCATTTTGTAGAAATGTTAGACGATGTAAATATCACGTATTATGCTGATGGACTGTCCTGACTTCAGTCAGCTGTCAACTGTATGCACACTTATACTGCCAACTGACACATCAGATCTCTTTTAGGGCAACACTGGACCAGTAGCCTATTTTAGTGCTGAAATTCAATGTGTCAGGGTTGCATCTCTTAGCAGTATCAGGATCTGCTGATCATGGTTTCAGATCACACATTTGCTCTAATTTTCATGATGATATGATCCTATCTGTGTTGACAGACTTCACCAAGTTGACAATTCTCTGATTTGCATCCCCTTTGCCTTTTCTTCCCACCCTATGAAGTCACCAGACAATGGTAGTACGGAAATAATGTTCACGTCACTTGATCACTCAATGCTTCATCAAACACAATGTGAAAGCAATGTCATCCTGTCCCAGTTGCGAAGATTGATGCTCATGATGTCAGTCACTGGACTGTCTGGTCCAGACTCAACTATTCACAGACTGCTGTCATATAGCTGCAATATTGCTTAATGTGGCGAAAAACAACAAACTAAAAACATTGTTACAGCATGTGAATATTGCCTGTCAAGACTACATGCAGCGGTAACTGGTTTCATAAAACAGATTGTATGTGCTGGCAGTAGCAAGACTGCCATTACAATGATTGCCACACCATCGAGACTTGATAACTACTTGATAAATATGTTACAATCAGTAGTAACTGTATTGGTGTGCAACCATATGTATGCATGTATATTGTAGACTGAGATAATCAGCAGTTATGGCTTGGCTCCTCCCTGTTAGTAATGGTCATTGTCTGTCAACATATTATCTGGGGTTATTCCAGCTATGGCATGGAGCGCACATGTCTCCCAGAACTACAGGATATAGTAGGACTCAAGTCTAGAATGATGACATTACGGATTGTTTTTGGCTTTGTTTAGATATACTTTTCATTCTATAGATATATATACCCATGAAGATTCGGGTTAGAATTGGTCTTCAGCAACCTATGCTTGTTGGAAGCTAACAGGACCATGTGGTCAGACATGCTGGGAATCATACCTACGTTCTGTACTGCACTGGATGAACTGAAGTCCTAAATTACTGTGATGTAATGGATGCAGTCTGCAGTAGGCTGAACCCACAAACATGCCCATTATAACATGCTGCAGTGCTTTCTTAGGGAAAATCTGCTGTCATGCAAATATATATCTCAGCATTGTTAAAGCAAGCTGATTATGTTGTATATTATACCAAGACATTTGGAAACTATACATTCTGACTGATTTAGAATCACAATAACAGCACTTGATTTCATGAATGCAGGAGTTAATCTTCATAGAAGATCACTTCTACCTCAGTCATAACATAATGAGCAGTAGACATAATTAGAGAGTTTGTGACAATCTGTAGGGACATCAACATCATTGGAGACCTTGTAACGTCTGTGCTGATCATTCCCAAACTGCGTTTAGAGAAATCATGTTCAGTAACCAAAGCGGAAGAAAACACAATACTTTTCATGAATGGAATTATGTTTCTCTCCTGAATGAAAAGAATAGTATGAGGGACCATGTTGGACTTCTGGGTTATTTCATACTTGGTTTTACCGACACCAATGCAACATATATAAGAATTTTTCCATATGTAGAACAGAATAAGAATTTGGATGATTTTTTTTCTTACTGCTTGATCTGTTGACTCACTTAGTGATACAACTAGTTTAAAGACATGGCCAGTAGACTTGGGTGGAACTAACTCGTTGACTTCTAACTTGCCAATATATTTGAACTTGGATTGTATTAGCAGTATGTCAAGCTAGCTATGTCATGGCTCCCATGACAAAGCTACAAATCTATTTGTACATCCCCTCTGACACCAAGAATATTTTTGTAGGAATATGTACCGGTAACAATATTGGGTGTATGTGATGGGGTGCACTAAACTAGATAGTGCAGTTCTGGCCATTTTCTTTGTCCATTCAGAATCCTCAAGTTGTTGATTACCAAAACTGAAATGATTGTTTCACCATGTTATTCATTGACATGACAGGCTGAAATGGATTCACTAGAATTTGGTTTTTGCACATTTATGTATATTTGAAGATCAAAGAAATGTTTACACTGCTTGTGCTAGAGAACTTTAATTGTGAGCACATTCTGACTAACGGCATATTAGACATGGAAATATTTATATTTGGTTTACATTTCAGTGAGAATGGTTTTACACGGCTTTTAGCTATACTATAGTAATATTTCAGTAATAACACAACAGGGAGAACCAAAATGGGCTTCACACATTGTAACTATGTTGGGAATCGGACCCTGGTTTTCAGCATAAATATTATGTTATCCCACTGGCTCTTTGACATTACAAGGCCAAAATATGAACCCCATATTGCCTGAACAAATGGGAGAGGATAATGTGATCTTCAATTATTCATTGTTATTCTAGTCTTGTGTTCCTAATTGTAAATTCTAATCTGATAAATATCATAGACCAATTTGCTACCAGTTTCATGTGAAGTGGTAGCTAACCAATCAACTCACATGGTAAAAAGGGCATACCTCTTGGAATGTATTTCTATGCCAAATCCTTTCAGAAGCTTCACTTTCATTGGTTGCAGATTTCAAACTGACAAACTTGTGTGTAAACGAATGTTAGTGGTTACTGGCAACCAAGGATAAGTTGAGAACTGACCTGAGAATTGACCCATATTAGCATGTATGAGTGCCGCCCACTGGCGCTTACCATTGTGAGCGAAGGGGCCCCAGGTTGTCCACATCAAGTGTAGTGCTACACCGACCACGTGAGAGTCTTATGAGCAAGGCGTGTGCAGAATCAATTTTGTCAGGCACTGCATGTGCACCAGCCTACATCTGCTCTACCTTTCACAAACCAAATGGGTTTGCTCATTGCCATACACCGCCTCCTTATCGTAAACGTGTTCTCTGCGCCGGTCCAACTTATCCTTGTTTGCTAGTAGTTACTGATGGTGAGATAGTGAGATAGTGGCATCTCTTCCCAAATAAAGTTATGGTAATACAAGAGTGAATGCGTGACTATAGTTTAACCCTTTTTTTAGCAGTATTCCAAAGTAGTATCAGGGCAGACATGGGTTACACACATTGTAAACATGTTGGGAATTGAAGCCCAGGTATTTGTTGAGACAAGCAAATACTTCAACCCCTAGGCGACCCTACCACACTTGATAATATGTGAGTACAGGGTTTTTGATAGAACTGAGATATAATTCACTCTAAACTCTGGGGATCTTGGAAACTGCGCTCATTGATCACATTTCTTAGCGTGGGCAGAAATATGATACAAATCTGTATTTGTTTGTTACATTATATTGTGTGTCAGTTTACTTTGTAAAAAATACCAAGTTGCTATGCTTGTGAACATGCTGAATAAGGAGGTTGCGTTGTTTGATTTGTGGACAATAAAAAGGTTTTTTCTGGACAATTACAAGTCTATTTTGGATGATATTACAGGTGGACAGTTGCAAGTTTATTCTGGACAATTTCAAATTTATTCTGCACGATATTATAAATATATACAGTTTTTCCAGAAATTATTGAGAAAATCTTTGTTTCCTACAGTACAAATTTATTCAAGCAATAGAATTTTAAAATAGGTGTTACATTATGTAGTAAGGTTTTTCTCAATATGGGAGGCAACTTCTTGTAGGCTTAAGAATGAACCTTTACTACATCAAGAGTTATCTCCCCTGGTGTAGCAGAACCTTACTACATCAAGAGTTATCCCCCTTGTTGATGGTTTCCTTTGTTGACAGATTTGACAGCAGAAGAGTAAAGAAAACTGATTCTAAATGATTTTGAAAGGGGTGTGACTCATGCAAAAGAATTAGCTGGTAGACATGACACTCCTCTGTCTACAGTATACAGAACTTTGAAGAATATTCAGTCAGGAGTTGGGATTGAGCACAAGACAGGGGCAGGGAGGCCAAGGAAGTCCAGTACTACGGATCGCCGGTGACTTGGTCAGATTGTGAGTTGGAGAAAATTGAGAATATCAGAAATGAGATGATTAATAGAGGAAGTCCTCTGGTATGTAATGGAGGCTTTAGATAAGAATTACAAAGACTTATCTGGTTGAAAAAGCGCGGAATTCCCTCACCGTTGATGAAAGATGCAGAAAAAGAAACAAGTTTAAACTGGTGTAGGGCTCACGAAAGTCAAGATTGGGATAATGTTTTCTTTTCTGATGAAAGTTCTGTCTGGCCTTTTCCGAACTGTGTGAAAATTTGGACAAAAGATACCATGAAACCTATCTACCAATGCCTAAAACATAGCCCGAAATTTCACATGTGGGGTGGGATATCATCACATGGAGTGACACTGTTGTGTATTTTTACTTGAAATTTGACGAAGGAACGATATATTGACATCTTAAATGATCACCACCTTCCAACGGCCCGAACACCGTGTGAAGATAATTGGATTTTCCAGCTTGATAATGACCCAAAACACACTGTGAACTACCAAACAACTGGTTGTCGGTCGAAAATGTTCCAGGTTTAGACAGGCCCAGCTACAGCCTAGATCTTAAACCTATTGAGAATGTGTGGGGACTAATGAAGGACAGAATAAACCAAAAAGGACTAGGAAATATTGAGGATATGAAGAAAGAAGTGGTCAAATATTGGGATACGCTGTCACACGATTTCCTACAAACTTTGATTGGTAGTGTAACTAGGTGCATTCAGTCGTATATTGCAGGGCAAGGAGGTCTCACAAAGTACTGAAAAGACACTTAAGAGAGTCTGTAAGAGAATCATATCTCAACATATTCAATTAAGTAAAACTTCTGTAGTTTATATACATGTATTAATATTGCCGAAACAACTTTCTCAATAATTTCTGGGAATACTATATTTCTTATGTTTGAACTGAAATATGCCCAAGTTTAGGTACAGAACAAATGGGCAAGCATCACAAGACTGGGAGTATATCACAGAATGCTATGATGTTGACACCTTGGGTTGTTTATAAATCTATCTAGAGGTGAAAAATCATGTAAAGTATGCGACAGTTTATGTTAGATATTTAATGAAAATTGAGTCTGAGAGATGAAAAGTCAGAAGACGAGCTGAATCAAGAGTTTTGTAGTGTTGAAATATGTGGTGGAAGTGATGTCTTGTTGAGTTATCTCCCTTATCTGTCTGGTAGTTTGAATATGTGATTGAATGTCCTTTTGTGCGAGCCATATTACTGACAGTTATATCATTAAAGTATTTTTTTCTTCTATTTTTGATTTTGTTTGTGTACTTAGTTTTGTTAAGAATACTGAAGTAATAGGGAAGATAAGGTTGTGGTAGTTTAATGTCTTATTGTGTAGAATAAGTAAGTGGCGTAGATGTTCTTTATCATTCCGTTGAGCATAATGAAACAATTGATGTAGGATTTCTTGCTCATGAATGATGAATTCTTGTTGTTGCAGGTCCGACATGGGCATCTTCGACAATTGGGATCTTCCTGTGTCAGGACTGTGCAGGGATGCACCGTGCTCTCAACAGTGTCAGTCGAGTCAAGTCCGTCACCCTCGACAACTGGGACTCTGACCAAGTGGAGGTGTCTATTTCCCTATTTAGTCAACACTGAAATACATGCCACTCATCACATTGTATACACAGCCTGCAGTAAAGTAGGGAGGAGAGATTTCCTCTTTCATGTCTCTCATTGTTACAGCGTTTATGTGTTACTTTCTACACATTCCAGTTATATTGTAGTTTCCTTCCTTCTCTGTCATTCATATGGATAGTTGAGCTTACTTCATTTAAACTGTCTGTGAAATGATTATGATGTATAACATCTGGAATGCTCATTACACACACATAATGATTGGTAGTAATATACTCTTTCATTTATTTGAAGAACCAAATGCTATTGTACATTGCTACCTTAACCATCGTAACTTGTAAGTCTGGCGTTGAGATATGGGTGTATGATCACTTTAGCTGCGTACAAGACAGCCAGGGAATTAAGACATATTAGCGCTAATATCGCTTCGTACATGACACCCAGGGAGTTAAGACATATTTAAAGTGTGTACACCTTAGCACTAATATTGCTTCGTACATGACACCCAGGGAATTAAGACATATTTAAAGTGTGTACACCTTAGCGCTAAGATCACTTTGTACATCAGCATCCAGACAATGAAGACAAATTTAAAGTTTACAGTCATATTCCAAAAGCTGGTTATAAATAACTGATGGGACTGAAAGATTTTAAAACACCTACAAAATTTGAGAATATTTTATGAGCTGCTTTTGTGAAGCAAATCCAAGTATTATAATTGTGAATTCAAATAGTTTTATGCTATCTGTAGACAGTGTTTGATGTTTCTTCAGCTGATGCAGGGGATCGGCAACAACAGGGCGAAGGAGAGGTATGAACTGCACGTTCCCCCGTTCTACAGACGACCACAGAAGGAGAGTGTGGAGTAAGTACTTGATATAAATGAATACTTCTGCAGTAATAAGTTTGATATATTGATGTCACTGTTGATTATTGTGTGTTTTTTTGTAATGACTGACAAGATGAAATAATGTAGAATGGGATTTGGGTCCTGATGATCTTGATTTGCACTTCTGCATTCTGTTTTGTATATATGTATTTGGGGTTTGATTATTGAAGGCAAATTGAGAGTACTTACATTTTTGTGGAGATTGTCATGTAATTATCAGTTATAAACATAACTTACCAAATGATTCATCGCTTTGATGTCTATTATTGTATCTCTGATGGTGTCTGACTTTCAGTGTGTTGAAGAAGGAATGGATATTCGCCAAATATCAGCGTCTGGAATTCACTGATGCAGACAAGCAGGAATCTTACAATTGTGCAAAGAAAGAAGGACTTTTATTAAAACTTGGTCGTGATAGAAAACTCTTCCAACAAAGGAAATTTGTTCTTTCTAGGCCAGAAAACAAACTTCAGTATTTTGTGATAGAAGAATCAAGCAAAGTGAGTTCCTTTATCTCCACCATATTGTTCTGCACTAACTTGTGTTATTCTTTAAATTAATTATTGAATTTGCAAGCGACAAGTAGTGTTTTATAGTGGGCTTGAGCAGCCCAGTGTATTATGTTTCCTGTGCATCCCTTTGTTTCAAGGGTAGTTAATCTTTTTTCATACTGTGGATGGTGGTAGTTCTATGTTATGTTATATTATTATTTGATATAACTTCTATGTCAGTAAGAGCCAAATTTTGATCTGTGTATTTGTATTTCAATATTTTCACAGAACATGGGTAAGGTTTCTCTGTTTTTGCCATATCATACTCTCAGTTTCTGTACACAATGTCAATGCAAACTATCGGCCATCATCCGAGTGCTGGTTATTTAATACAGCCTGTGTAAGTGCAGGGTGTGATAGAAAGAGGTGCATTTAGTATATGGTAACTGGTGCCACAGTTGGAATGCTTGTACCCAGTCCTGCTGTTGGTATGCTTGTACCCAGTTCTGCTGTTGGTATGCTTGTACCCAGATTCTGCTGTTGGTATGCTTGTACCCAGTTCTGCTGTTGGTATGCTTGTACCCAGTTCTGCTGTTGGTATGCTTGTACCCAGTTCTGCTGTTGGTATGCTTGTACCCAGTTCTGCTGTTGGTATGTTTGTACCCAGTTCTGCTGTTGGTATGCTTGTACCCAGTTCTGCTGTTGGTATGCTTGTACCCAGTTCTGCTGTTGGTATGCTTGTACCCAGTTCTGCTGTTGGTATGCTTGTACCCAGTTCTGCTGTTGGTATGCTTGTACCCAGATCTGCTGTTGGTATGCTTGTACCCAGTTCTGCTGTTGGTATGCTTGTACCCAGTTCTGCTGTTGGTATGCTTGTACCCAGTTCTGCTGTTGGAATGCTTGTTCCCAGTTCTGCTGTTGGTATGCTTGTACCAAGATCTGCTGTTGGTATGCTTGTACCCAGTTCTGCTGTTGGTATGCTTGTACCCAGTTCTGCTGTTGGTATGCTTGTACCCAGTTCTGCTGTTGGTATGCTTGTACCCAGATCTGCTGTTGGTATGCTTGTACCCAGATCTGCTGTTGGTATGCTTGTACCCAGTTCTGCTGTTGGTATGCTTGTACCCAGATCTGCTGTTGGTATGCTTGTACCCAGTTCTGCTGTTGGTATGCTTGTACCCAGTTCTGCTGTTGGTATGCTTGTACCCAGTTCTGCTGTTGGTATGCTTGTACCCAGTCCTGATGTTGGAATGCTTGTACCCAGTTCTGCTGTTGATATGCTTGTACCCTGATCTGCTGTTGGTATGCTTGTACCCAGTTCTGCTGTTGGTATGCTTGTACCCAGATCTGCTGTAGGTATGCTTGTACCCAATCCTGCTGTTGATATGCTCTTACCCAGATCTGCTGTAGGTATGCTTGTACCCAATCCTGCTGTTGATATGCTCTTACCCAGATCTGCTGTTGGTATGCTTGTACCCAATCTGCTGTTGGTATGCTTGTACCCAGATCTGCTGTTGGTATGCTTGTACCCAGTTCTGCTGTTGGTATGCTTGTACCCAGATCTGCTGTAGGTATGCTTGTACCCAATCCTGCTGTTGATATGCTTTTACCCAGATCTGCTGTTGGTATGCTTGTACCCAGTCCTGATATTGGTATGCTTGTTTCCACATCTGTTGTTGGTATGCTTGTACCCAGTCCTGATATTGGTATGCTTGTACCCAGACCTGATGTTGCTATGTTTGTACCCAGATCTGCTGTTGGTATGCTTGTACCCAGTCCTGATGTTGGTATGCTTGTACCCAGTCCTGATGTTGGTATGTTTGTACCCAGTTTCGCTGTTGTCATGCTTGTACCCAGTTGTGCTGTTAGTATGTTAAGCAAGCAATGCACTTCTGCAGATAATTGTTAACACAAGTCAGTTTTTAGGTAATTACTTTTCCACCGTTGAAGATTTTGATCCTGTCAGAGATTGTGCTTTTAACACCAAGCAGTCTTACAATTGAACTAAGTTTGGTTTGTGCAAGTGGATATTCGCCTGAGGCATGACCATTGCAAAGTTGATCGATTGTAAGTTGGGTAGCTCTGTACAAGCTGGCCCTTGTTGGTGTACCAGCAGTATCTAATCTATATTTGACAATGATTGAACTCATAACGATATTACAGCAAATGAAGAAAAACTCTTTTTTCACAAATCTAACCAGTGGTCAATTTCAAATAATTGTTTCATTCAAAACATTTAGGGAAATGTAGTGTTGTGTGCCCTGAAATGTTTAGAATATGTTTGGTATACCTTTTTTTGCCTGATGTTTACAATATCAATTCAACATTCTAAATATCAAGGTTTATCCACAACTTGTCATAGACAACATTTAGCAAATGGCACTTGACAGGAACTAGTGTAAATAGTGCCTAGATTGTGGAGTTATAGGTTGTACCTCTCTAGATATTCTGAAAGTATTGAGATGGTGATGTTTCAGAGACTTGGTCCTATTATTATGTCTACCTGTCCATCATTTACCCAATATATCACATAGAGAACATTTAGACACTTGTCCTTAGACAAGAACTGGTGGCCAGATTGTGCCGGTACAGCTTGTGAATCCTGAACAAGTCCTGAAGTGATGGTATTGTTTCAGGCACCTCGACCTAAGGCAGAGATAGACCTGGATGAGGTGAACGCAGTGTTTGTACCTGAGAAGATAGGTCACCCCTATGGCATGCAGATTACCTTTTACAAGAATGGCTCCACCAGAAGCTTGTTTGTACATTCAGAAAGCTCAAGAGTATGTCCACTTCATTTACTGTTGCTTCACTTTATTGGGAGGAAGAGACTACTATGTTTTGTAGTCCAACAGCTATCTTTACATCCCTTTCATCGTGCTGTAAGGCTGAAGGCAATAGACTTTTTGATTGCAGATTTATCATAGAAAAATTGTATCTTTTAACTTTTCACTCATGGGAAGAATAAGAGCCATGTTACCTTTTCGAGAATGAAGGACTATATGGAGATCCATGATTCATGACTGACTACTCACAAGCTGATTGCTCAGTGAATGTATGAGATTCATTGTCATATATTATAGTCATTTTAACTCTGAGTCACGCATCCTTCTAAACATGCTGAGGGGCTGTGGGGTAGCCTAGTGGTTAAAGCGTTTGCTCGTCATGCCGAAGACCCGGGTTCGATTCCCCACATGGGCACAGTGTGTGAAGCCCATTTCTGGTGTCCCCCGCCGTAATGTTGCTGGAATATTGCAAAAAGCAGCATACAACTACACTCACTCATTCACTCTAAACATGCTGAATGTGTCAGGGTTTTCAAGACACATTATCACAAACAGTTCCAGCAAGTAGCCCGTGATATGTAAGTCTCCAGGTATGGAGGTATTGTTGTTGATACTGAGCCATGTGTTGGCAGGACATTGTTGACTGGTACCATGCTATGTAAGTCTCCAGGTATGTAGGTATTGTTGTTGATACTGAGCCATGTGTTGGCAGGACATTGTTGACTGGTACCATGCTATGTAAGTCTCCAGGTATGGAGGTATTGTTGTTGATACTGAGCCATGTGTTGGCAGGACATTGTTGACTGGTACCATGCTATGTAAGTCTCCAGGTATGTAGGTATTGTTGTTGATACTGAGCCATGTGTTGGCAGGACATTGTTGACTGGTACCATGCTATGTAAGTCTCCAGATATGGAGGTATTGTTGTTGATACTGAGCCATGTGTTGGCAGGACATTGTTGACTGGTACCATGCTATGTAAGTCTCCAGGTATGTAGGTATTGTTGTTGATACTGAGCCATGTGTTGGCAGGACATTGTTGACTGGTACCATGCTATGTAAGTCTCCAGGTATGGAGGTATTGTTGTTGATACTGAGCCATGTGTTGGCAGGACATTGTTGACTGGTACCATGCTATGTAAGTCTCCAGGTATGGAGGTATTGTTGTTGATACTGAGCCATGTGTTGGCAGGACATTGTTGACTGGTACCATGCTATGTAAGTCTCCAGGTATGTAGGTATTGTTGTTGATACTGAGCCATGTGTTGGCAGGACATTGTTGACTGGTACCATGCTATGTAAGTCTACAGATATGTAGGTATTGTTGTTGATACTGAGCCATGTGTTGGCAGGACATTGTTGACTGGTACCATGCTATGTAAGTCTCCAGGTATGTAGGTATTGTTGTTGATACTGAGCCATGTTTTGGCAGGACATTGTTGACTGGTACCATGCTATGTAAGTCTCCAGGTATGTAGGTATTGTTGTTGATACTGAGCCATGTGTTGGCAGGACATTGTTGACTGGTACCATGCTATGTAAGTCTCCAGGTATGTAGGTATTGTTGTTGATACTGAGCCATGTGTTGGCAGGACATTGTTGACTGGTACCATGCTATGTAAGTCTCCAGGTATGTAGGTATTGTTGTTGATACTGAGCCATGTGTTGGCAGGACATTGTTGACTGGTACCATGCTATGTAAAGTCTCCAGGTATGGAGGTATTGTTGTTGATACTGAGCCATGTGTTGGCAGGACATTGTTGACTGGTACCATGCTATGTAAGTCTCAGGTATGTAGGTATTGTTGTTGATACTGAGCCATGTGTTGGCAGGACATTGTTGACTGGTACCATGCTATGTAAGTCTCCAGGTATGGAGGTATTGTTGTTGATACTGAGCCATGTGTTGGCAGGACATTGTTGACTGGTACCATGCTATGTAAGTCTCCAGGTATGTAGGTATTGTTGTTGATACTGAGCCATGTGTTGGCAGGACATTGTTGACTGGTACCATGCTATGTAAGTCTCCAGGTATGTAGGTATTGTTGTTGATACTGAGCCATGTGTTGGCAGGACATTGTTGACTGGTACCATGCTATCCGTGCAGCCAAGCTGGAACGCAGGAGGATAGCATTCCCAGACAGAGACCTCGACACAGTAAGTACAGCTGCAGTTGGTTTCCATGTCAATGATGAATAAACATGGGTCAATCTGAAGGTTCTTTCACAGGGAGGAAGGTTAAGATGTAAGTGAGAGTGAGAGTCAAAAGGGCTGATTTGTGATATTATGGGGAAGTGTTTTTTAAATGTTTGGAGATGAGGAAGTATTTGACCCCAGCTCATGCATCTGTGTAGATGTAAATTGCAACAGTATGAATGTAAGGTAATCACAAATCAGAAGTTTCCGGTCATATTTGCCGGTTCTATTTATTTCACCATGTCAGAAGTCTAAATCTGGTATGTCTAAGAAAGAAAAGCTTCTACATAGCAGCTAGTTGAACATGTCTGATAATTTTCATACCAATATTGAATTTGTTAACCATTTCTGTAATTTAACATGTCCAGTAGGCCAAAAAGAGCTTTTCTTGCTGTAGAAATTGTTGGGAAATTGTAGTAACATACATAAGTAGAGGGGTTTGCCACAGCAAAGATACGTCTGGCTTCAGATGGGTTGTGTACTGACAGGGTCATCTCCCTTAGGTGGTTGATGTATTTTCCCTGTCCTCGGAACTTTCAGTCCTTATTTCCCTGGAAGTGGTATTTATTTCCCCAACAACATACCCTTTACTTGACTTAAGAGGATCTTGAGCTACTCCTAATTATGAACTTGATTGGATGGACAGATCACAACATTTGAAGTGACCCTTACCATGACTTAGTATGAAGTGCCGTACACGTGGAGGTTTATCATGTGCTACTTTCCTGACACTGCTGTATCTAGGTAATGCATTTCACTCAACTAGTGAGTGTGCACGACAGGAAATGAATTGCATCAGAAAATGAATGGAAGTGCAGACTTCCTAAATGTGTCTTGACATTAATCCAAGTAGCCCTACCTTTGAAATGTAGCACCACATTTCCTTTAATCAGCAAGCACTTAGACTGGAGACTGAATGAAGGCAAGGGTTTTTTTCAAACTCAATTCCCCTCATTTAACGTGTTATGCAACTTTTATGTAATCAAAACCAGGAAATTCCAAGCTATTCAAATTAGATATGTCAGGTAGGGTGAACCAACAAAAGCTGTATTAGTCAAGTGTTGTGTACACAGTGAGGGCAACCTTTTAAAATATTATTGAACAAGACTTGATTTAACTTGCATCCAGTTGCTCTCAACTGAACCTGGTTTCTCCCTCGTCCCATGGGTGTATGACAGGTTAAACATAGGCCAGCCTCCTGTCTGTGTCGCAGACATTACTGACACACACCTGCAAAAGGTAATATATAAATATGGCCCACAGTTTGATGTCATGCTGAGAAAGGATGACACATTTACATAAAAATCAGAGATGTAGAGAGGTATAGCTTACAGGTATTGAGTTTGTTCACACATGCTTTTTCTGTGGACAAGGAAGAGTTAGTCAAACACAAGTTTGAAAATGTTGATGTATGTTTTATATGACTATGTTGAGGAATGAATTTCGATACAGAATGTCTGCTGATACTCTGTGTCCAACATATTATCTGTAAACATGGATTCATATATTCATCTCAGATTTGCATCCATTAGCATACACGAAGGCTTTGGGTATTATAGAAAACGTATCCAGTCATCCTTCCAAGACAAATGGAGTGTCAATAATTTATGTCATATCCATCATGATGTATATAGTTTTCTGACATGCATCGTCTCACTGTATGTGGCGATTCATGTCGAGGTGTTTAGTGTTTACGTGTGGTTTCTGATAGTCTCTGTCTTTTCTTCCCAGCTGGCAGAGGACTTGACACGTGACTTCATGTTAGAGGGATGGCTGAACAAGATGGGGCCACGCAATGAACCTTTCAAGAGGCGATGGTTCACACTTGACAAGCGCAAGCTCATGTATTATGAAGACCCACTGGTAGGCACTTGTAGTTTGTTTTAATTTTCCTTGCCAAAATATTATTACCATGATTACCATGGAAACTAACCCAGTACCATCGTGAATCCAGATAAGTATCTAGCCTCTTGTACTGTATGAATACAGATACACTCGATACTATTAGTTATACAGTGTTTTGAATTTACAAGGGTCTTACAGTCCCGTACACCCTTTCAAAACACCGTGTGACGAGTTTATTACCCTTTATCTTTTTTTAGCTTATCTTTAAACAACAACATTCAACCATCGGCAGAATGAGATGCAAAACATTTCGCCATGATGTTTCATGAACGGTCATGAAGCGAGATAATTTTGGATGGATTAGTTTATGATGAAAATTATCGACTGACTGAGTTTGGTTTTACGCCGCTTTTAGCAATATTCCAGCAACATCACGGCGGGGGACACCAGAAATGGGCTTCACACATTGTGAAAATTATCGAATTTGAGGTTTTGTTATACAACAAGTGAAATACAGAAACATTATATTTTTTTAATATATTTATTGACACAAACAAATAAGAAATTGTGGCAACAATTTTATTACTCTGTTTATACTCATAATTGTATAAACCAACCCTAAAATTTCGAAGCGATCAGCCGTTTGGCAGCCACATTCCATCTAAGGTCAAGGTCATTTGTACAACCCGTGTAGTGTGTCACTGAACAAATTTGACAAAGTGTACGGTTTGTACACTCTGGCAAATCTGTCTACATGGTTTGGTATGCTTCGGCTTTTGACCAATCAGAATTCGACAAATTTATCTTAAGAGTAATAAAGCTGTGTGTCTAGCCTCCTGTGCCACAAACATGTAGGCTCATAATTCTTAAAGCCTCATAGGTGAATACTATTTTTGTCTATAAAATGGCAAGATTAAATTTCTTTCACTCCTGCTGCAGAATGCTTTTCCTAAAGGGGAGATTTTCATTGGTCATCGTGATGCTGGGTACCATGTAACGACAGGGGCTTCAGAAGACAAGCCAACAGGGAGCAGTCCATTCTGCTTCACTCTACACACGCCAGACAGGAAGTTCGTGTTGAAGGCAGAGACTAAGGAAGAGATGGACAAATGGGTGGACACACTCAACAAAGTGATCGACATGCCCCTTACTCCACAAGACAGTAAACGTAAGTAGTCATTACTTCATAGTACAACATACAGAATTATGTGCCCAGGGCACTTTCTTTAACTGGTTGTCATGGTATGTCTTCACTTTTCACTTGCTGTACATGAGATGAGAGACAAATGAAAATCCTTCGTTTTCATAGCCCAACAATTCATAGGATAGGATGTTTGTATAGTGCGCATATAGCTAGTACATGCTCAAGGCGCTGGAGTGTTCTCTTGATCAACGGATGTCTTTTTTCTGGCATTCTCTGAACCAACTCAACTCCCTGGGGAGTATTCAACTCATGCAGCCCGAAGCGAGTTATCACCGAGCCTCATCCTCACAAGGTACCCATTTGCCGCTGGGTGGACTGGGACACAGTATTTTGTCAATGATTCTGCACGTTACAATACCCTCAAACTAGATGTCTGCACTTGTTCGTGTGTCCACCATATGGTCACCTACCATCGGATGAGTGGGTTCTTTTAAGTGCACAGGGTTGTGTACTGCACACTAGGGGTTGTGACAACACTGAAAGAACCTGCAAGTAATGTTAGCTCCAAGGTAACAAGTGGGGATCGATCCAGGCACCTTTCGCTTTCAAGCAGGGTGCCTTAGACAGCTCGCCCACCATGCCCCCAGTGGGCATTGTGATTGTCCTTGGTAACATCTGTCTGGAGTTTAAACGGTTTTTTTGTTCTTTTTGTTCTTTTCCAGTTGCTGCTATTCTTGTTCCAAAGAAGTCCAACTCTATTCGGCTGATCAAGCGGTAGAAGCATGAGTTTTGTTACGGTTTGTCATCATATCTAAGTCAGGACGGGGATGGAGTTCAGCCACTAACGACGTGGAGTTATCTCCCTTGACACACCAACATGGCCACTATGGTAACAGATATCAGCAAATGTGGGCATGTAAACATGTCTATAACAGGAAACAATGACAGTGATGCCGGTATTTTGATCAAGTGTCCAGAATTCGGATGGTATATATGAAAAGTGGATGATATGATGTGAAAACATAACTCACTGTATTTATGCATTGCTTTGTTGTGTAGATACACCTAATTATTATTTGATAATGCTGAAATGTCATGTTAAATATCACACATAATTCTGTATATCTGATAAATGAAGCTTACAGGGTTTGGGCACATTACTGGAATGAAGATGGCTACAGAGTTGTAAGACTTCTTTGTATTTCGATGCAACATGTATGTTCCAGTATTTTGTTTTGACAGTGTTATTCTATAATATCATGAGAGGCTATAAAAACAGGTGTTTATCAACAGAAGTTAATTTCAAAATGGCCAGGCAACAAGGCTTTTTCTTTAATTTTTCCTCAGGCAGAAAAAGTATCAAGGCTTGATCACCTTGAATTGTTTACATGACATATTTAAATGAACATATTTCAGAAATGGTAGAGCCCTACAGTGTAAAAATATAATCTGAAATCTGTATAATTGGAAGAGTTAAATGTTGTACAGTAAGTTGACGTTTCTCCTGTATATATGTGACTATATTCATGTAGCGAGGACATGCTTTTATTTCCTTGTTTACCATGTTTGCTAGAGACCCATGTTAGAGATAGAAATATAGAAACTGAGCCTAGACATTGATCATAATAAACTAAGGTAGGTTTACTTAATACAATTCATGTAAGTACATCATACAAATTACTCTGTACAATATACACTTGTCAAGTGGCCGCTTGTTCCTATTTTAACGTCACTTATTTAATCTTGAATCCAAGATAACTTCATGATTATTAGAGAATGAATTATATGAGAGGAACTTGTGTGAAAAAAAGTATAATTACCTGTAGAAATGATTTGATATCTTGTTCATGTATCTTTCAAAACCAATGCAATGTGTTGTGTTTCCAAGATTTGCTGTTCGTAATTCCAAAGGTGCCATAATTATTATCACGACTATATCCTTTCCAGTGCTTGTGACACTATGTCTGTACATCAGTTTGTATAGTACCCTAGGGCCTGGCTTGAATGTGGAGCAGGAATACAACAGCCAGGGACAGCTCAGATGTGGTTCCATTTGCAGAAGAATTCACCAGTGAAAAATAGTGGGTTAAGTAGGGACAGGTTTCCATCAGAGTTAGTGGGAAGAGTAGTGCAAGGTACCCCAACTTGATAGGAATACCTCATTCAATGTTTAAACATAGGTCCTTATATAAAACACAAACTTCTTGGATATCACAGGAGAGATTATATGAGTAAAGGGTAAAATATACCAAACTGTCTCCCTTTTGTCAAACAATGGGATCCATCTTCAACACATGATGGTGCCTAAATGACAACCACAATTAGGAAATTCAGGTGCGTTATAACATTTAGTGGTAATTGTAAATTTTAGCATTCGGAATGGTATGTCACATCGGCTTGGATAACGACAATGTCAGTAAATGTATGGGAAGTTGGTTGTTTTCCCCAGTGTTTGTTATGAAGGAATGTCTGGCTGGCCAGGTTGGGGTCTGTTGCTGATGCTAGTGGTGGTTGTGAGTTGCTTGTTCATGTATCGTGTCAAATTAACCTATGACATATCGGACCCTTCATACTGTGCCACTTCCAGTCTTTTGATAGACACTCTGAATATTACACAACATTGCTTTCATTGAATTTAACAGGAAAATACTGCTGAGAAAAACCAGGCTGTACCAAAGCTCGTGTTTGCAGGCAGACAGCTATTGTTGTGGTCCTAAATCGTGTACAAGTGTCTGATGAGAATTTCTTTACACCTTTAGTAAAGAGTGGTCATTCAGACCCTTGCTTTGTTGAGTACTGAGTAAATACCTCTGTAGCAACTCACCTGAAGAGGAAGTCGTTGAGAAAGGGTACCCATCATACCTGGTGTTATACAGTAAGGCATTTTCATGCTGGGTTGATGGGGTAGCCTAGTGGTTAAAGCATCAGCTTGTCAAGCTGAAGACCCAGGTTCAATTCCCTTCATGGGTACAATATGTCCAGCCTATTTCTGGTGTTTCCTGCCTTGATATTGCTGGAATATTGCTAAAAGTAACGTAAAACCTTACTCACTCACTCTTTTCATGCTGATATGTTGAATTTTTTTTGTAATATATATTTGTAAAATATGTCTTTTATAATTGATATTTTTTTCAAGTAGTGTTCAATCATGTGATAAGCTGCACATTTTTAATACAAATCTACAAATTACTCAATGCTGAAACCTGGGGGAACAGGCTATCTATCTCTATATTATGTGTTCTGTCCAACCTGTCAATGCTCTTGTTTCTTGAGTGCAGAGATGACCACAACTTTCATAAAAGTGTGTAGCTGTATTCTTACTCTAAACACCTTTGTATTGATTTTTATAACAAATTACAAGAAGACTATTTTTCTTGTAGGCAACTAAATCAAATCCATGTTGAAATATCTGTGAAACAACACATAAAATTGTCTGTCCATATTGTCTTTTATGATGTACTTTACAGTTATTTGATGGCTTCTTTTAAATCACATCAATCTCTTTTTTTCTACTAAAACATTTGGAAAGTGTTTTTGTTGCTGTTTTTTTTAAGTTAAAAGCTTTATTATGAATTAACATACATGCAGATTTTCAGAGTTACAAAAAGTGACTTCATGTGGTATCCTAGACTCTTCTAATTTATTAACCATTTTCTTGTGAACTCGTATACCACTCTCGACATCTCCCAAGTATTACTTGCATTTATGTTTGTCAACTTACCAACGTACCTGGTGCATATGCCAGAAGTCAGGCCAGTCATGTTGTTCAATCTTGTGTGTAAATATGTATCAAACCTCCTTCCTAAAACAAGGGACTTTTCAGCCATTTATTTTTCATGCTGTTTGTAAGATGTTGTCTTACTCAGATACATTTGTATTTGATGTCAATAATCAGCTTAAAGAGGTAAGGTCCTCATCGATATCCCATAATAGCTGCCCCTTGTGACATTGCAAGGCACTGTAGCTATATGTGTAAGAATGGTAAGTCTACATATACAGAAAGGTCAAGTGTTTTTTAAGGTCAGGTTGTGTGTATGAAATATCTGGTTGGTACAGTTAATGGGAGCTTCAGTTCATCTTCAGTTGTTAACCACAAAATGCCTTCAAACTGTGTAGTTTAAGGTACCAGGGTATGTTATTTTGGGGATTTCACTTTCACGGTAAACTACAGATTCTATTACTTAGGGGGTTTTGAGTCCCTTCCAGGATTCAGACACACACACTCAGAGACAGGCACCTAATTGCCAGCACACAAAGTCAGCGATCTAACCAACCCAACTACAACAGTTCCATATGTAGTTAAGAAAACCATGTTACGTTATTTTTACGTTTTTTGTCAGACATTCAATCTATTTTACATTCCTGCTTGAAATTTGTGCTCCATTGATCATGCTGACCTTTCTGATGATTTTGTTTATAGTTTTATTATTGGTAGAACATGTTTTACCTCATCGCCTGTAGCTCTGTCATTTGTATTTTGGTAAATGTACATTCAAGCCTTGCTTCCTTCCTGTGGATTTTCCATTTCCCTGTTGTGGCATTATTGTCAACACCAACCCATCACTGAGATTGGTTGTAACTCACTGTCAGACTGGTCTGTTGGACTGAGATTGGTTGTAACTCACTGTCAGACTGGTCTGTTGGACTGAGATTGGTTTGTAACTCACTGTCAGACTGGTCTGTTGGACTGAGATTGGTTTGTAACTCACTGTCAGACTGGTCTGTTGGACTGAGATTGGTTTGTAACTAACTGTCAGACTGGTCTGTTGGACTGAGATGAGTAGTCAATCAGAAGTTAATGAAAATCAAGGGCAGGTAAATCTTAAAAACAACAGGAAACGGATCCATGGGTTAACATAGGTTTACCCAAATATGAGCCCTGAAGTCATAGATGATATGCTTTGTTACTATTGTAGTTGTCGTATCTTTGGTCCATCTGAGGAGTGCATTCTTTAATTGTACATTTATGGCCAGCAGTATAGACAAGGAGTCATGGGGACAGTTAAGGCCTTTCATACCAATTCTGTCCCCACGGACCTACCAAATTTGACTGGTTTTGGGGCGGTCTGTGGGGGCAGAATTGGGGTGAAAGGACTTAACTATAGCTAGGTAGCCGTTTCCATACCCCCATTGTCTATACTACTTAACACATACCATATGCAGGGAAGCTGCAATATGAATAACTGCTTCCCTCAGACAGTGGATACCAGTATGTATGTTGATATGGAGTTGATAACAGGGCAAAATATGCACTTTGAAGAACACACCTGTTTTGTTACATTGATGTCAGCAGCTGTGTAACAGTATAAGAATGTAATTGTCTTAAGTTGGAGCTGTATGTTTCAGGAGTACAGTTGGTGCTGTGAGAAAATGGTGTTCTTCCTACATGGAATACTGGTATCTTTACCATTTTGATTTAAAATCAGTTAAAATTGTTCCTGGACTAGCTATATGACATAATTTCCATAAATTTGTGATTTGATAATACAATAATTTACAATGATTTCAGTTGTAGATAAAATGTTTACCAGGTTTGTTTAAAGTTCTTGTTTATTTTACAATTGTTTTGAAACAATATTCTGTTTAGATTATATGGTATGTTTGGAAGATATTCCTCCTCGAGTGAGTTCGCTTAATCACGCCGGGGGTATATCTACCCCCAGATAGTGCTACAAAGAAGGGCAAGTAACTTGGATACGAGGTTGCTTTACTTAGCCAATGTTTGGAAACTCTGAACATTGTTTATACGTTTTATGCATGAATATATGATTATCATGTTTTTGACATTGTAGTTGTAAAATATTGACTTTGATTTTTCTTTATGTGATGACATTATCAGACCACTAACATACTGTTACATCCCTACAAACTGAAGTGCTTTGGTTAATTAGTGTTTAGTATTGCAAGTGTATAGATTTGTGAACCTTTTTGTTTCCCTATTTTGTATATTGTTATGATCATTATCATGATTATATGCAGTGAGATTTATTTGACTCATCAAGTATGGATGATTATTTATTGCCATGTACAACTTACCACATTTCCCCACCAGCATAACTACAGAAAAATCAGGGTCACAATATTCTGTCTCTTGTTTCACAAAGATACTCCTCTGACATAATATTTATTGTCAGCAAAGATGATTAGATAAGTGTGTGAATGAGTGAATAGTTTCTATAGATTTAGTCTGAATACCCATGGGTAGAGTCAGCTCTGGATATAATATGTCTGGTATATCAAGTCATGTCTGACATAACAGGTTGGAGAAAACAAATATCTCTATACAAACTCAACTTCACATTATAAGTTCACACACCCTACTCGAGCATTTCAAACTCAAAGAAATCAATAGATCAACTAGTATTTTATTTAACATGCATTGTATTAGATTGTCATGTAGTGAGGATCACCAACCGTTGACAACACATATGTTGCTCTATTTCTAACCAGTATTTTTCCCTGTATTTCTGACCTGGCCAATGAGGTACTCCACCTGTAAGTGATGGATTGGAATCTGTCAGCGATGGGCAGCAATCAGGAGCATCATATCTCATGGAGATGATCATGGATACGATGGTTGAAGTGCACAGAGGAAAATTGGGGGAAGAGCCTATGATTTTTACTGTAAGATTTAAGTATAATTCAGGAGAAGTACCAGGGTGTTACATGGATACCTCAGAAGAGCCAGATGTGTAACACCTAATAGTGTCTGCTTATATCCGGAGTTGAATGTTATGTGGGGGTGTGCGCACCTGGAGATTGTAAGGCAGAGAAGGTCCCCAGATACGCCATGCTTGTTGTAAAGGCAAACTAATGAGTGCTTCTCACTCACTCACTCACTCACTCACTCACTCACTCACTCACTCAGCCTCCAATGTAACATCAGGACTGGAGAAGGCAGGAGGAAGGGGAAACATGATTTGAGTAGGGAGGGAATCAGTAATGTTCTCTTTAAGAACATCTTGGAACTGTAGAAACACAACGTTCAGCACATACAGTATATCCCTTGATAAAATAAACTGCTCTGCAAATGATTTCTGTGCATGCAAACTGTGCATGGCACTTATATACATACATACACTGTCCAACAAAAGTTAGGGATCATGAACAATTTTTATACTTCATACATATTTAAAAAACCTCATTTTTCACAACCATAAAAATTCCCAAAATATTCATGATCCCATGCTTTTTGTTTAGTATGATAGTGAGTTGGCTGTAAACAAGAAGACCTGGTCCTTTGAAGGGTTCAGTTGACATTAGTTGAAGATGTTTCGCTTATCAACTTTAATAAAGAAGTTGAAATCCAAAACGCTTTAACTCAAGAAGACCAGAGAATTGGTCAGTGCTTGAATATGAAGCAGTGTTGGAGAGCAGGACTATTCCTCCAACACTAAAGTATTCATCAAGGTTCAATGCCCCAATTAGGCATAGTTAATATAGTCTTGTTGGTGTCCCCATCCAAGCAGTATATGCAACAGCCCTCCATAGTAACCACCTGGCCCAAAGTTTCTTTTAGAATATGCAGTTTCTGGGGCCCTCTTTCTCCACTTGGAACAGGAAAACAAGATATATAGTAGAAAATGGATGAGTGAGACTGGATTAAATGTGCTGATTTAACAGGTGCTTTTTTATTATCACGGGACGATCCCCTTAGCAATACCAATAGCTTTGTCATTAGTTGTAGTTTATTAAAAGGTTTGATGCTTTATGATCAATTCCTGCTATTAAATAAGAAAACACAATTTTTTATGTGGACCATTTGTACTGAACACACCAGCCCTTCTCGTGAGTTGTGGGCATTGTACTTGAATATAACACTGTCATCATAGATAATGGGGTATTGTTATGTCCAATACCTGGGTTATTGACTTTGTATATAAGGCTTTATGATACATTCTTGACTTTGTGAGAAATACATTTTCAGTATACAGGTTGTACATTTCTGATCTTTACAAACCTTGTATAATTTCTTTTTGTAAATAAATCATACAACAACTGTGTAGTGTCTTAATGTTTATTTTCTAAATCAGTGCATGATGGAGGATGTCCATATGAGGTGGTGAGTTTGGTTTGACTCCTGGATGGAGACTTATGTTTCGGACACTCTTTTGTAAGATGCGAACAGTGAAAGATCCAGTGACTTGTGTGGAACTAGGTCTACCTCCAACTGTCAAATTATGCATGGATGTAGAATATTGAATTTCCTATCTGGTCACCTAATTTCACAGTATATGATATAACCAAACAGACAAGGTCCTGCAAAATTCAATTATGAAGAGTGTGTAGGGATGATGCGTTTTATTTAGGTTCAAAGTGAGAGTAGAACAGAAGGGACATTTAATTCTTTTAGGCATCCAAAGGGTTAATGAAAGTGAGATCTTTTACTTCATATGACCATATGTAATCTTTCTAAAACAGTCTACTTTATTCCTTTTGTGTGTAACTGCCATAGATTTCTAGATTCAGACATAACATATACTTTGTGCAGATCTGTTTTGTGGGAGGGCGAAAAGATCGGAGACTGGGTTCAATGCATCTTCAGCAGTATATTACCTTACTCCATGTTAATGTGGGAAAACAGGAGACTCAGGTTAAAGAATACTCCACTTTGGTGAAACCCTAGTCTGTCATACATGTGTGGCAAGTCTAGATTACCAATGTTTCTGAAAATGAAGAACATCTCTGGGTTCCTTTTTATTGTATTTTATTTTAATTTTTGGGGGGTAAAATATGTTCATTTCAGAGACTTCAGGGTCTAGTGAAACCCATGGGTGAGGGCTGTAGCTAACAGATCTGGGATTTCAAACCCAGGGTTTTACACTGTTTTACACCCAGGGTATACATTGCAATACTGCAGTACCACATACTGTATGCAAAACAATCATGAACGGATGTGAATAATATCCACAACGTGTCCCATAGGACGTGGAAACAGTGTGTGAAATAAGCCAAAAACCAGCTAGACATCAGGGCTGGTAACATTTTAGTTAGGTAACATTTTAGTTACCAGCCCAAATAGGATTTAACCAGACCAAATATGGTAAATTTACTCAGATGTTTGGAACATCTACAAATTTTACCAGACCATCGGGCTGGCTAGCTGTAAATTTAGACCGTCCATCAGAAATCTAGACCGTCTCGGACGGTCAGATTTCATACACTGCATGGAAATATATGGATATTGGAATGACAAAACTGAAACATATACCTTTGATTTGTTCCTGTCCTGTTATAAATAAATTAATTCTGGGCCAGTCATCATATTTTATATACTCAGTCTTTAAGTTTCAAATGACACAGGTCTTGAGGTAGCCTAGTGGTTAAAGCGTTCATTCATCATGCCAAAGACCCAGGCATGATTGCCCAGATGAGTACAATGTGTGAAGCCCATTTCTTGTGGAATATTGCTAAAAGCGGTGTAAAACCTCATTTGCTTAATTACTTAAAATAAAACAAAGAAATCGCTTCCTTAAACAATCAAGGCTTCACATACACTTTGTGTTTTACTTGCTGTGTGAACAGCCTGCTGGGATCCCAATGTCAATCATTTCAATACCTGGCACTAAAACAATTCATGAACGGGAGTACCCAGGACTCTCAAATATAGTCACAGGAGGACCCTTGCACACTAATGTCCAGCTGATCCTGGCCCGCTAAGGGAGACAAGCATGCACAGCAACATTGACGACAACTTATTTGGCAGAAACCTACCCGTCTTTACGTCTCCAAAGACAGGTAGAAAATACCTGCAGAGAGTGATAAGGCACTTACTGGTGGAAGTCTCCAATAATACTGAATATTTCAATAGCTCAGTACTTTGAGAAAGTAAAATTGCAAGTTGAATAGTTTTACATAGCCAAATGTCTCATAATGATAAAAACATACTTGTACAACCGGTAAGTTGGTTTGACATTTTCTTGCTATTCACTTACTATTAATAATATATGTGAATCACATGGTTTGGCTTTTAAAAGAAGTTTTCTGAATTCACTTTTACAGATGAATATTGTGCAAAATGCTAAAGATTTGTTTTATCCATATATCGACCAATCAGTCAGATGCTTGGTTACACCTGTAACCAACACACCCTATTTTTTCTGTGAACTAAGTAGTGATGAAAATGAATGTTCTCTCAAGAATTCACAGAATGTATAAGATGTAACTCATGTTTTACTCCATGTGCGAGTAATTATCACCCTTTCATTCCCAACATGCTTCTTGAAAACAACACGCACACATTTAGCCTGGAAGACGACAGGAAGGACAGTCTGTGAGGGGTACAACATTGCCATCTCGCATGACAGTCTGTACACACAGGGCACTACCACAGCTGCTGTCCAGGGATAGGACACAGCTGGGGGTGAGGGTTTGTCCCACCAGGACAGGGTCCCCTGACATCTGGTACACATTGTAATACTGCACATACTTGTACCCAGCATCCTCCCACTGTAGGCTGTAGGAGTTATCTCCCCCTGAATCACTTTCCTCTTGGTTGAGACATGAACATGTAAGGTTTTGTACACTTGATGACGGATTTGATGGAGGCTCAGTGAGAATCTGAAATAGGTAAGGATTAGTGTTACCACGGGAAATATTAGCATCAGGGACTTGGCACATACCACATGGCTAAACATTTCTAATGCGTAAATTCTCGTTAAAAATATTCAGTAGGATAGGAGTGTGTAAGTTGGCTTTAACACTGCTTTCATCAGTATTTCCACTTTAAACTCATGAGCATGTGATGCCAAAGACACATCAAGAAACATACTCAGTGTGAGGTGGGATTTGAATCAAAGGGACACAACTCTTCACGACACACTGCAGCAGCTGGGAAGAAGGAAGGAATATAAAAAAATAAATGAAAGTGGACCAAAGTTCCTAGTTGGAAGAAGGAATTTTTAGGAATATTGATAACTCTAGTTTTGTGATTACTGTTTACCTGTTTCAAAGCGCTGTGATGATACTGTTTCTTTTGTTGGGCATTTCAAGAAATATGAAAGCAAAGATACTTAATAGTTTTTTTTATCATTGTTGAGCTGAAATATGAAATTAAAGTTGGTCTGGGAACTTTTGGGAAGGGCTGATAAGTTTCCAGAGTTACCAGTCCTGGTGTCTGGTAGAATTTTCTGTTAAGTTTCCTACACTGTCATAGGTTCTATGTGTGTTGTGTTCCCCATGGCTGACACTGAGTCGACCCACCTGGATCTGTCCCAGGTAAAGACAGACAGAGTCCTGTTCCTTGTCCTCAGCCGATGTCCCCACACTGACCCCCCTGTAGCTTCCACCCAGACACCAGCCTCTCCTCTAACCTGAAACATCTGAACACATACAGGAACGTATTGCCACTGCTGCTCACACAAACATTTTCTGAGTACCATGGGTGGCTGAAAAGCTCTGAGCAAAACTATGAGGGTGTGTACACCCGTAACATTTTGCATGTATTAAGTAAAACACTTTCCATGCTTACAGGTTGCATTGAACCCTAAACACAACTTGGCAGCATATCTCTGCTGGCTTCAGTGTAACTAGGCATTCTCTGAAACAAGTATCTCAACTGGTGCCGTGCCCATCTTGCAGACACAATGGAGGATGCTCCTTCCTTCACCACTTTTTTGGAGGTGTGCAGCAGAGTCCAATATGGGGAGACAGAGACTAAAACAAGATCAGGATGACCTTCCACAGCCTTGAACTGTAAATGTTATAACACAGGATGATCAAGGACACACTACACACCACCTAGATGACACAGTAGGTGTCTCTCATGAAGAGCTGAGAACATTCTGAGGAATGAACTAGGCATGACAAACGTTACAGCACCCTAGGTTCCCTGGCATCTGACTTCTGATCACAATGGTACAGGTTCATTCCACCAGGACAATGCATCACAAGTTTGTTGTTCCAATGGCAACAGTAGCTTTGAATGCATTGAACCTCCTGACCTGACTTCAGTATTACAGGTACTCAAACACTCTAACACTCTAGCAAGCATTTACAAACGATGACAGTCCTTTCTGTTGTATGAGACAACACCAGGAGGGTGACCTCACATTAATTCTCAGTGCGATCCAGCCACTCCAGCATCACAGGCAGGGTGTGCCAGAGGGGATTGTGTTGAAAAGTAATGAACAACCAACTTCATCAACCCATTCCATCATAGTTACGCTCAGAAAGTGACAACCATCCCTACTATTTTGCATTACTTGGTTAATATGTGCAAATCAATAACCACAAGGTGCTTAATAAAAGTTTAAAAATCAAATCCCTAAATATAATAATATACACATGGTCTGAATCATGGTAATACTATTTGTAAAATATATATCAAAAGACACGTATAAAATGCATATGTCTCCTGAATAAAAATGTTTCTAAGAAGAAGATTTGTGAAACAACAGTCTGTAAGTGAAGCATACACTCACCAAATACACCAATACTACCCAATACACATTTCACATAAATGACCTCTAGCAGAAGCATTTTAACACATTGACAAATGCAAACCTTGTTTTCCATTTATTCCTGTTTTGCCAGTTGTTAAACCTGCTGTCTTGTTCATGGGGGCTGATCCACACTTCCTCCACACTAGTCTTCAGTTTCTTCCTCACCACTTCTTCAACCTCTTCCTCCCCAAGACACAGGACACGAGAGTTGTCTCCCTTGGACAGGGTCAGCCTGAGGACAGGCTGCATGTTGTCAGGATCCCCCCTTGCTTGTGAATGTGACAGTCAGCGCTGTGGAGACTGGGGCATCAAGCTGGAACAAACTGTTCTACTGTCCTCATGCAAACTGTATACATGTGTGTAAGTACTCTTACAGAGGCACCACCCTGCCGAACACTGTTACATTCCAGAACATCTCACTCTGAACTGTAGATACCGATATACAGTAGAATAC
This sequence comes from Haliotis rubra, assembly GCF_003918875.1. Taxonomy (NCBI): domain Eukaryota; kingdom Metazoa; phylum Mollusca; class Gastropoda; order Lepetellida; family Haliotidae; genus Haliotis; species Haliotis rubra. The sequence goes on along the minus strand of NW_025767111.1, from coordinate 640,155 downwards.
TTTTATAATGAACACAGATATAACGAACTGACGGCTATAGCGAACTGTTTTAAAAGTCCCGACTAACCCGTATATTATCATATAAAAAACTGAATAGCGAACTGCGGATATAACAAACTAATTTCAGTGGTCCCTTGGAGTTCGTTATAAAGGTATTTTACTGTTCTGACATTTACTGTGATAACACATATTACCCTGTACATATATGTATTCAGTCAAGGCTTCTGTAGTTTGCTTGGGGCCTTATTAGCATATACTATTTTATATTACTTCCTTATTAACTTTATTATAATTTACCAGGATGTGCTGGATTTTAAATTCTGGTAAAAAAGTTCAGCACATTCCCTCACACAGTCTTTGAGAAGCTGTAAGTGTTCAGTTAGTTTTGTTTGCTTGTTGTTTAACATCATACTCCTGTAGTTCCAGCTACACTGTATATGGCAGCAATAAATAATGGAGTCTGGACCAGACAATTCAGTGATCAACATCAATGCAATTGGGATACGATCACATGTGTCAACCAAGCCAGCAAGCCTGACAAAATGATTCCATTAGAAGTTTTTACAGATGAGAGTCAATATAGTCTTCAACTCTCTACGGTCAAGAGGAACTAAAACACATCAATATGATGGTCAGCCATGTGACATACTTGAACCACAGTTTTTCTTTCTCCCTCTCCACCTCGCCCCTCAGTAGAAGACAGCCGCCACCCAGGTACCCATCACTTGTTGTGAACTCTAAGCTCTTGACCTCTGACCTCTGACCGTGCATGTTGAAGGACGGCTGTATCTGCTGCAGACTCAGGTTATACCAGGGACGGTCTTTCACAACCTGAAGTGGAGGGGCACTCTCTCTTCATTATGCAATCAATTCAAATCAAATAGCTAAAGTCTGGACTTCATTGTGAAGACACTTATACAGGGGGAGCAATGTATAGCTCCACTTTGTTTAGACTAACATCTAGTCTCTAAAATGAACATATTTTACAAACAAACAGTTCTTAAATTAACTAAACTTTCTTCATTTTTGGAACTTGTTGTTTTCTAGACCACATGTATGGTAGTGAAAGGGGTGGCAATTCAGATGTATCATTAACCGCATTGTTACCATCTAAACACTTCAGGTAATCGATTTGACATATTTCTATGTTAACATGAATCACCTTGATACACTGCAACATCCTACTACTGAAGTGTATACATTAGTCAGCTTTAACCTCACATTCAAGGTGTGCTTGTTTTTCAGACCCTATGTTGGTATACTGTTAGAAAGCATCTTGCCTTTGATGTAATTATGGCAATCACTTTGAAGTCAGTTAATTGTGTGTCACGAGTTTAAAGTTTGGAAAGTGTAGGTGAGTGTAAACATATTTTCAGCTGTTCAAGTCATGAGGAGAATGTTATGCTTATATTCTATAGTCAGAAGTCCCCAATGAGTTCAAGACAGCTGGGACTATCTAGTTCATGCAGAAGCAAACTGCAGGGACTTGATGGTAGGTTCAATGCAACTGAGAATTTGATCCATCCATGTTCAATACAAGGTTTGACTGTGTATATCTGAAGTCATTACATATTGAGTGAAACAACACATCTTGACAAACAACTTGCTCATGTCATGTGACCAGTACAAGAGGATACTTCCATCCACTCACTCATTCACTGAGATAACCATGGTATTTGACATGCCAATTATTCTGTATGTATGTAAGTTACCATAACTGTAAATCCATCAAAACCATATCTTACCTCCCCTTTACAAAAGTATTTTTGTCCTTCACCTTGGCAGAAGGAGGTGCAGAGAAGAGGGCTGGTGAAGGTTGAGGTAGAACAGTGGTCATGTAACAGCTGCCAGAACCTGGAACAAACAGTCCAGGACGTGGAACCTTTGATATATCAGTCCTTAAGTAACATCGATTACAAGAAACTATGATAAAAAATGATTGTACATTGCCCAAAAACTGAACCCGGTTGTCCTCATCATTTTTTTACCTCTAACAATCCAAAACACCAATGGCACACGTGGCATTAGTGCTCCGTGTATTAATTATGTGTTCAGTCCTACCTGTCCTCATTCTTTGTGAAGTTTTCTGCACCCTGTGTCTCGTACACCCACCCTTGGGCAAAGATAGCTGCTGATAAGTTGGCTTGACGAATCTTCGTCATTGCCTGTGAACAGTAAACATGGTTAGATAGGACATTTGTTTTTCAGCTTATCTGAGCTCATTCAAGTAATCCTATAGTTTACAGTAGAAAGTCTGTTTAACATTTCTGTTGAATCTAAAACCTTTTAGCAAGGATGATCATAGCCAATAGTTCTGCTCACAAAATTCTTATAAACATTCTACGTGTATGACAGCCATAGTTTTGAACTTATCATAATGAAATCTGGTATGCATCAAGTATGTGGGACCAGTATTTGGAATAACTAAAATGTGTTTCTATGCATGTTTTGATTTTTGACCTTGATGCCGTTGCATCGAGATTTGGTTTCCACATTCTATGTCTAGCTTTACTGCACTTACAATCAACTCCTAGATTCATCCAGGATTCCAAATTAACTTCCCTTCACCAGTAAATTGGGAAATTTTTTATTTTGTTCAAAATTGGGATATTTGTATATTCGTAGTTTCCTAAATGCTGAGTTTGGCCATAACTAATTATGATAGATTGATATATGCAGCAAGTCTATAGTAGATCTAAGAACATATTCAGTGGACTAGTTTTGACCTGCTCCTGAGCCAGCTATGTATGAATCAAGGTATAATGTAGCGAGTATGCAGTTTACAATTATTCTTGTCATAAACCTTTTTGATCTACTATTACCATGATTACATATAAGAAAACTTTAGGTGAGCTAGAGAGCATCTATATTGGAAAGAAGTGTGTAATGCAAAGTAGTGATCACCTCACAGGAGTTGTATCCTCCACCCCCGGGGCAGCCACGCCCAAACACATCCACACCCACAAACACGTCATGGGCACGCTTGGTACCCGCCATGTTGTAGCTTGTCTGTAGTTTTGTCTCATCCCAGTTATAGTTGAGAAAAATCCCATCACATGCATCGAAGAACATCCTAGGAAAAGATGATTATATGATGTCGGGAAACATAATAGCCATTGTTGTTAAGTCATGATGTAATTATACCAACTTGCCCAAGGTTCTAGACAAAGATGGTGTGCTGAATGTCATGAAATTGATGTGCCACCAAACTAAGGTGGATGCTGACACATACTGGAAAAGATATCATGAAATGAATGCTTATAGCGTAACCTTTCAAAGTTCAGAACTAACCAGCCAACTACACAAGCAGGACTGTAGAATCAGCACATACCATCATACAGAATGGGATGAAAACTATTGAATTGCATTATCAGGAGCGTATGTCATTGTGTCTGGACATGAATCAGGAGTAACAATAAATTCAAATATGTCAAGGTAATTAGTGACATATTCGCTTTCAACAATGTTCAGATTTTTTGTTTTTTTGTTGCTTAATGTCAATCGCAGCAATTTTCCAGCTATATGATGGCGGTCTGTAAATAATGGTCCAGATAATCCACCTGATTCCGTCAACACACGCTGACTTGGTTGACACATGTCATCATATCCCAATTGTGTAGATCGATGCTCACGATGTTATTGTTAATCACGGGATTGTCTGGAATGATTTCCTACTTGCAATAACTTTGTGAGTATCTTGTCACAAACACAAGTACGAATGTGCCCCAGTACGGCCTTACTTGTTTTCCTCATTCAGTTGATCCTGCCATTTCAGTTCCCCTGACCTTGTGACACTATCATACCAGATGACCTTTGACCCTGTGATCTCTGAGTGACATCTCTGTGTGAGATAGGCGACAAACTCTCTAAGGTGGCTGACTTTATCCTCCTGCAGCCAAACATACAAACACATAGAAACAGGATAGCAGAAGGATAATGTGCTTCTGCTGTCAATTTAGTCCCAGTACCATTCTGTCTGTAAATGTCCAGTGATAGTGGCATGGCTTGTATCACAGTGAGTGGGAGGAAGTGGCACACATGGATGCCATAAACGTGATGGCACAGTACAACTCATGCAATTACTCAAAATCGCCAAATGATGAAGCATAGTGACATAGGTCTCATTCCACTCTGAGCCGTCTTATATGATTGACTGAGTGAGTGAGTGAGTTGGGTTTTATGTCACTTTTAGCAATATTTCAGCAATTACACAGTGGGTGACACCAGAAGTAGACTTCAGACATTATACCCATGTAGGGAATCAAACCCGGGTCTTTAGCTTAACTAGTGAACGCTTTAATCACTAGGCTACCCCGAGCAGACATTAACAATGTGGCAGGTAAGTGAAGTGTTTACAAATGATGCATCTATCTCCTACGTTGACAGGCCGAGAAACTCCACACAATTCCCCGGTATACTCACCTCAATAACATTCTCTATATTGATCAGCCAGCCATCGAAGCCATAGTACTTCATTATCTCCACCATCTTGTTAACCAAGCCACGGTAGTCACGTGCTGACTGAAGGAATTCTGAACATACCTGCTTCCCATCATTCCACTCTGTGATAAATGTCCCTAAAGGGGAAACAATCTGTGTGACATCCATTGAAAACATCTTTGATTTAGGGTTAAACTATGAGAAACATATATCAGGAGTTTTACATGTTATTCATTTATGAATTCACCCAGTACTTGGACGCCATGCCTGTGAGCTGTGTCAGAGAGGAAGAACTCACCCAGTACTTGGATGCCATGCCTGTGAGCTGTGTCAGAGAGGAAGAACTCACCCAGTACTTGGATGCCATGCCTGTGAGCTGTGTTAGCCAGAGAGGAAGAACTCACCCAGTACTTGGACCCCATGCCTGAGAGCTGTGTTAGCCAGAGAGGAAAAACTCACCCAGTTCTTGGACTCCATGCCTGTGAGCTGTGTGAGCCAGAGAGGAAGAACTCACCCAGTACGTGGATGCCATGCCTGTGAGCTGTGTTAGCCAGAGAGGAAGAACTCACCCAGTACTTGGACCCCATGCCTGTGAGCTGTGTTAGCCAGAGAGGAAGAACTCACCCAGTTCTTGGACTCCATGCCTGTGAGCTGTGTTAGCCAGAGAGGAGGAACTCACCCAGTACTTGGATGCCATGCCTGTGAGCTGTGTTAGCCAGAGAGGAAGAACTCACCCAGTACTTGGACCCCATGCCTGAGAGCTGTGTTAGCCAGAGAGGAAGAACTCACCCAGTACTTGGATGCCATGCCTGTGAGCTGTGTTAGCCCCAGAGGAAGAACTCACCCAGTACTTGGACTCCATGCCTGTGAGCTGTGTTAGCCAGAGAGGAAGAACTCACCCAGTACTTGGACTCCATGCCTGTGAGCTGTGTTAGTCCAACATGGAGGAGGGATAGTCACTAAGTGGTGACTGAAGTATATAAACATGTCCAAATACTGCCAGTGGTAGAACCGGTATCCAGACCCATCACAGCCTGCAACAAACCTTGGAACAGGGAATAACCATAAGTAAGATGGAAATAACATAAATGGCAACTCAACACTGACATTAATGACATACATCAGGATCATTTAGATATACTGTTCAATTACTATTGCTTCAGTGTGTAGGTGATCGAGGGCGGTAAATTGTACTCTTGGGGTGAATGCCTCCATCCCCTATGTTTAAACGAATAATCACTTGTCTTCCAACTACCTCAAACCTTGAATAAACCCATTATCAACTGTCCCCCATCCACCTGAAACCTCTGTGTTTATACCTATTATCACATGTCCTCCTGAACCCATGTATAAACGCATTATCACCTCTCCTCCATCCACCTCAGGCCTCTTGTTAAACCCATTCTCCCCAGTCCTCTGTCCACCTGACTGCCTACGTGGTGTAGTGGTAAGAGCATCCACCTGGAGAGCGGAAGGTCGCGGGTTTGATCCCTGACCATGTCATACCAAAAGACGTTAAAATATGGTACTTATTGGTCCCTGCCTGGTCCTCGGCATTAATGGGTACAACAAGGACTGGTCGGCTCGGAGTCAGTATAATGTGTCTGAGTGGGGTATTCATGCTTCACTGCGGCATGGTATCTCAGTGGGCTAGCACTATAAAAAACCATCTTAAGTCTGGGCTAGTACAAGCAGCCGCACATACACCTCACCTCTGTCCACCTCAAGCCCTGTTTAAACTCATTCTCCTATCCTCCATCAACCTCGACCTCATGTGCTCCGTTGTTTAAACTTATATTCTACTTACCTGTCGTTGAGGTACCCCCCTGCCATGTCATGGCACACCAGGGTCTTGGGAGTATCTCCGCATCTATTGAAGGAGTGCGAAATCTCAACAGTGCTCTTTGCCAGCTCAGTTTGTGATGATGACTGCCATGACAACACAGCTTCTAAAGACTTCAGCGGGGTTATATCTTCTCTCATCTCCCTTCAGGAACTATTAACCTGCAAAACATCACCGATTTTGTGACTGGTGGAAATGGCACTGTTTAAGCAAAAACGGAATTTTACATATATACATCTGGCAAAAAGTTATGCACTCTGGTAATTTTCACAATGTTGACCTTTTCGACTAACATCAGTGGTGTACACATTCCACTGATGTTAGTTGAAAAAGTCAATATTTCCTTCAATATTTTTACAATGGATATGACACAATACACAAATCATCGGTTTTGGCTCAACGTGATACCTGTTACAAGTATGGAGCCAGAGAGAGGATCAGATAACATGGGGTGAGACAAACGGTTTTATTAGTTGTAACCTGGGAACATTGTAAATCAACATCTAGTATATACCTTCCTTGTACGTACTTGGATAATGCCTGCAATGTACACTACGTCACATTCTTTGACACAGCTGCTTCCAACTCTTGCAGATTTTGAACAGGTGTTTACTTATATGTCATGACAGTGGTGAATATGACTCTTTTATGAGTTATGCATGCCTTGTAGTAAATATATCAATACAGTAACATTGTTGATATTTTTGCACTCGTACTAGTTTGTTTGCATGCAATTCAGAATTGGTTGATAATTGCGTTGGGAACAATGGTTCACCTTCGGGAATATGCTGTTTATCTGGATCTTTTAAATGCGCAAAGTCTTTAATCTCGCTATTTCATCAAAAGCGGCATCCAAAGAAACTAAAAACTCGGAGACAGCAGCAGATGAAATCAGGTTGTCTCCCCTACTTCCTTGTCATTTATCCAGTTGTATGGTTATACGAGGTAGGCCGAGTACATGCACAGTTGCACACTGAGGTGTGCTGAAGCAAACATTTTATAGGCTGGGCGAGATTATAAGCAGTTCAAAGTCAAAGTGTTTTTTATTGCCTATAGGTCACAGGCCCGTATACAGCATATACACAATTTTTATATACATTTACACATGTATACAATAACAAAGGTTCAGTTAACAACACATATATATAATGACATAGAACATGCAGAAATCATACAAAAATATATAATATTATCTTACTGAATTTGCAGGTATTTTAATTCTCTTAGTTCATATGCATGGTATAAATATGTGCTTAATTGTCTTAGAAGTGTTTCTTTATTAGTAGTTAATAGGGATTTCAACTTATGATAATTAGGTTTTTGACAATATACAGATGGTAAATATTTTGATCTAAGAGCATTATAAACATTACTAACAAATAAAAAGTGGTACTCATCTTCTACTCCTAAATTGCACAATGGACAGTTGAGTTCCGTTTCATTAATATTTTACCATCTACCTTCATTATACTTTAATCTTAGCAATCCACATCTAAATTTAATCAATATTTTACGGAGTTTTCTGTCGACAATACATGATAAATATTTTTCGGGAGCTAAAAGACTTTTAAATTCTCTATACATACAATATCGTGAGCTGTTATTTAATGTACACGTCCATGAAAGGAGAAACATATTGATTGCAACTGATTTGAATTCATTCATAAAAGAAATTTTATCACCAACCGTCTGCGAAATCCAGACATAACCAAAACCATGTGAAAAAAGAATATTTCTTATTTATGAAGCATATGTATTGTATCCCAAGTTATCATAGTGCATTTGCATTTTATAGACTTTTAAACGAATTCTGTCTTCATTCATACCAGTGATTTTTAACCAATATTTCAAGGTTTTACACATTGCATTTATAAAGAGAGTACCTTCCACACCCACCATAGACAATAGCGGGAGGAGTTTGTGGAGTGACATTTAAAAATCTTTTACAGGCTATCAAATGGACCTTTTCTATCTCATCAAATTTGTGCATTCCCCATATTTCAGCCCCATAAGTAATATTGGTTGTATCTGCGTATCAAATATTTTAAAAAATACACTCGGATCTATAATTCCAATTATACTGAGTTTAGTAATTACTTCCATTAAAGCCCGTTTACCTCTTAGTGCCAGATCATTTACACCAATTTCTCATTTTAAAAGTTGACGAAAAAATTACACCCAAATATTTATAAGTATTAACTGTTGTTATTGGCTCATCATTCAGAAACCACTTTTTGTTTCACATTAGGCGACCTCCCCTTCTGAAAACAACAATATTTGTCTTATCTAAATTAATTTTTAAGCTCGAGTATTCAGAGAAATTATACAAAATATTTAGTTGATTTTGCAACCCAGGGATTGTATCAGACACAAGAACGACGTCGTCTGCAAACATAAGTAATACAATTTCTAATAAGTCAGGAAATAACTGTATACCATATTTACCATCGTTTGATAATTCATCTGATAATTCATTAATGAATAGAGAAAACAATAGAGGACTGAGCACACACCTTTGCTTTAAACCGACCGGACAGTCAAAATAATCAGTAAATCCATTATCATTTCTAACACAGGCTTTAACAGAGCTATAAATACTCATAATAGCAGTTAACATTTTCCCGTATAAGCCGGATTTAAATAAACAATTCCATAGCTTAGAGCGGTCAATTGAATCAAAGGCTTTTTAAAAGTCAATGAAAGCAACATATAACTTTTTTCATTTCTTTAGGAGACATTTTTCAATGATACCGTGTAAAGTAAAAATATGATCTGTTGTAGAGTATCCTTGCCTAAATCCAGCCTGTGTCTCAGGTATTTTATTCCACATATTTGCCCATTTCGTGATACGAACATTTAAAATGGATGTATATAATTTGCTTAAAATACATAGTAAGGATATTCCTTTGTAATTATCAGGATTTGTCCGATCACCCTTTTTATGTAGGGGGATAATTATTGCCTTTGTCCAAGTAACGGGAAAAGTCCCCATATCAAAGATCTTGTAAAAATGTTTTTCAAAAATGGCATAATAATATGTTCAGATGATTTTTAAAATTCCACAATAACCCCATCAATTCCATCTGACTTCCCATTTTTCAAATGGCTAAGACAAGAACTTATTTCATCTTCAGTAAAAGGAGATTCAAGAACACAATAATCAATCTGGTTTAAAGGCTTATGGTCATCAGAGTTAAAATCATTCTTTGCCGTATCATCAACATGATTGTGTGTGCTAAATAAATCCTTAAAATGATTGAATAAAACAGATTTATCCACAGTACAACATGCGTTTCGAGCGTGATCCAAGATTCTTAACTCTTTCCAAAAGATTGAACTATTATGGAGAGATGATTTTAATATATCGCCTTTCTTTGTTTGGAATATACGTTTAGCTTTTCTACATTCATTTTTATATCTATTTCTTAATTCACAGTAACTGCGTCTACCTGAAACTGATTGAGTATTTCTGAAGCGTCTAAGTGCACGTCCAGCCTCTAGTTTAGCATGTTGACAACTTCTAGTATAAAAAACACGCTTGTTTGCTTTACTTGGTGTTTTCTTGAATATTTCAGCTGCGTTCAAAACATTTCTGATAAATAAATCCAGTGCTTGGTTGATATCAGCATTTACTAAGTCAGTTAATACGTTAAATGGTGGTTGCTGTTTATGTAGCAAATCTACCATGTTCCCTTGTGGTTCTCATTCCATATATAACGATATAAATGTTCTTCATTACTGGGATTATCTACGCTTGTAAATTCAGCAGAGTCAAAGGTTAACAGTAGCAGCAGTTAAATCCATGAAGATTGGTAATCTATATACAGTTTTATCCCTTGAGGAGGGCCGAATGTCTCGTGGGCCTACTTTAAATGTTTGACACGAACGAATGAATTGAAATATAATCATAGTATACTACTGTCGCCGGCAGCTGTATAAACAGCTGTTTAAAACAACTCCGTCTCCTAATATTTGTCTCGGACAATAAGAGACCCCAATCTGCGACACTACAAGTATATCAAACCGCAAAGATATCAAGCACTTTTGTCTACACAATAGTAGTAACTGAATATTTGTCGGTTTTTTTTACGTAATTTAAAAAAGTGTTAGTATTTTCGTTTCAACAGGAAGTGTGATAAACTAGGGCCTTGAAGTCATTATTATTTTTTTCGGCTACGATAAAGTGTTACTATCAATAATATACTCACATCTTGCATTTACAATAGGTTGTGTTCGTCTGCGTGCGTTTGTATAAGATAAATAGATATGTTGTCTATTAAATAATTATGCGTTTTAATATAGATTTGACCGATGTCAGTTTAAATGTAAAAGAATGGACCACGATATTGTCATTGGGTTAAGAAGTAGTTTGTATTTATGAAAATGGATACTATGCTTTCATATATAAATCATTAATTAATGTACATTCATTTATGTAAATTATTGCTACTTAGTCAGGTTCTCCCTAAATAGTACATAAGGTAAACAACACATAATTGTTCCAAACTATCACGAAAAGGATTCCAAGATAAGTTTGAAAATATTTTTCACTAACCTTTATACTCAATACACACCTATATATGCCGCACAGGGAGCCAACGGTTCATTGAAAACACGTACTGTGATTCGTACGTAAGTGCACCCCGCGATTTTTCTCACCGTTTCCAAATATTACTCAAATTAACCACACTAAACGCCAAAAATACCGTTACCCTCCTTCCTAATGACGGAGGTATCTATTTCTAGCTGGCGTTGTGACGTGTGGACGTCCACTTCTTGGTCTGTCTACGGTGACCCCAGTCTGTCTGAATCCCTGAATCAGTCTTAGAACCGTGATACGGTGGCATCCGAGGGCGTTGGCAACATCATTGTATGTCGCCCCCATCTGCACCATCCCAATGTCTCTTTCTCTCTCCTCAGCTGTTAATCGTGGCCTATTTCTCGTACTTGTGTATCATATCATGTATTCTAGGCTCTCTTCATACCCAATAGAATCATTCTACATGTGAAATTGATGCAAATACTGCTTGAATATTGCTGCGTTTTGGCGATTGACATTGCTATGTGTAAACAGCAAAAATGTTAACAAAGATAATTTTAGATGTTCCTAAACATTTTTTCACAATATCAAAGACACGTTTTACTTGTTTTCACTAACGCAAATCAACAGAAAATGTTTTAAAAGATTTGAAATCATAGGAATGATTATTTTACAATTTTACACACTCTACAAAAGTTGTTTCTTGTTCTGTTGAAAATGGTGACTTTAAATGGTTTATCTTTGTCCCATAGCAGAATTTTATATCAACCTTTCTTTGGGACATCAAAATCACTGTTATTGGTTTATTTCGGCATGGACGAATATAGGACAATTTAACTCTTCTGAAAAGATGCATTTCACCTAAATATGAATGCATTTGAGAATCTTTTTTTCGTGATTTGCACAAAGCTGTGTTGTTAAACTAATACCTTCTAACATATCTTTGATGGTTTTTTAGTAATTCATAGAGGTAGGATGGTAACGTTTCTTTTGGCGTTTAGTGTATATTATAAGACACTTTCAGATTTATTAATATCTTTGTAAATATAAATAGATACTACGTGTGTATGTGTGCATGTTGGCGCACTTCCCGTATCGTGTTTAAAAATACAAACAGCACAACCCGTAACACATATTTTATACAAATATGAACATTATTTCCGTTTTGGATTAAACTGTCAGCAAGATCTAAACCTGGAAAGGTTACTCTGTTTCATGAATTAATCACGTACGAACAATCCTTTGTCTCTATACTTAGCAAATGAATCATTAATATGTGTAGACTACATTGAATTTCGGCGAAAGGTATGGAGATCTGGAAGAACAAACAACCATGTATCTAAATCAGTCATATCTATCTATTTACTACCCTGACTGGCAATGGATTATTTTTAGCATTCTGTGAGGAACGTCTTTGAGTCTCAGATAACTCAGCAAACATTAACACGCCTATTACACTACACATATTGTTCACTCGTGACCATATCAGTATTAATATGATAAGACTAAGCTGTCCAATCCGATCTACAGATAATGTAAAACAAAGTATTGCAACTTTGTCTAGTTTCTTTTGTAGCAATGTTGTCTATTGTATCTTTTTAACAGTTTGGGCCGTTTCGTACGCGTGTACTCTGTGAGGGTATAAATGTGGTTGTTACTTGCTGACGTGTACACATTCAGGATATTTAGACTGACTGACTGAGTTGGGTTTTACGCCTCTTATAGCAATATTCCAGCAATATCACGGCGGGGGACACCATAAATGGGCTTCACACATTGTACCCATGTGGGGATTCGAACCCGGGTCTTCGGCGTGACGGGCCAACGCTTTAACCACTAGGCTACCCCACCGCCCCCAGGATATTTAGATATCAGTACTAAATTTCCTTCATGTGAATTATTGATTAGGCGTTTATCGTTGTTTTAATGATTCAGATATGTGAATACGCAGCATGTTTTTACATTTCGTGTCTATAATTTAACACTTTAATTCCAATCCTATACTGTACCTAATGCATATATATATTTATCTATTGATAACATACCCAGACTAAGACAATATTGCAGCAAGATTATGTGTGACATATCTCATCACTAAGTCGACTTGAGTATCAGATTTCATGTGACCTATTCTCTTTTTCTCTTGTATCTTTTATATCTCTCCAAGCATATACACCAATGTTGTAAATCACCTCTACTGTCATGTAGAAAGATACTTCATTCATCAATGTTGTAAATCACCTCTACTGTCATGTAGAAAGATACTTCATTCATCAATGTTGTAAATCACCTCTACTGTCATGTAGAAAGATACTTCATTCATCAATGTTGTAAATCACCTCTACTGTCATGTAGAAAGATACTTCATTCATCAATGTTGTAAATCACCTCTACTGTCATGTAGAAAGATACTTCATTCATCAATGTTGTAAATCACCTCTACTGTCATGTAGAAAGATACTTCATTCATCAATGTTGTAAATCACCTCTACTGTCATGTAGAAAGATACTTCATTCATCAATGTTGTAAATCACCTCTACTGTCATGTAGAAAGATACTTCATTCATCAATGTTGTAAATCACCTCTACTGTCATGTAGAAGATGATATACTTCATTCATCAATGTTGTAAATCACCTCTACTATCATGTAGAAAGATACTTCATTCATCAATGTTGTAAATCACCTCTACTGTCATGTAGAAAGATACTTCATTCATCAATGTTGTAAATCACCTCTACTGTCATGTAGAAAGATACTTCATTCATCAATGTTGTAAATCACCTCTACTGTCATGTAGAAAGATACTTCATTCATCAATGTTGTAAATCACCTCTACTGTCATGTAGAAAGATACTTCATTCATCAATGTTGTAAATCACCTCTACTGTCATGTAGAAAGATACTTCATTCATCAATGTTGTAAATCACCTCTACTGTCATGTAGAAAGATACTTCATTCATCAATGTTGTAAATCACCTCTACTGTCATGTAGAAAGATACTTCATTCATCAATGTTGTAAATCACCTCTACTGTCATGTAGAAAGATACTTCATTCATCAATGTTGTAAATCACCTCTACTGTCATGTAGAAAGATACTTCATTCATCAATGTTGTAAATCACCTCTCTACTGTCATGTAGAAAGATACTTCATTCATCAATGTTGTAAATCACCTCTACTGTCATGTAGAAAGATACTTCATTCATCAATGTTGTAAATCACCTCTACTGTCATGTAGAAATATACTTCATTCATCAATGTTGTAAATCACCTCTACTGTCATGTAGAAGATACTTCATTCATCAATGTTGTAAATCACCTCTACTGTCATGTAGAAAGATACTTCATTCATCAATGTTGTAAATCACCTCTACTGTCATGTAGAAAGATACTTCATTCATCAATGTTGTAAATCACCTCTACTGTCATGTAGAAAGATACTTCATTCATCAATGTTGTAAATCACCTCTACTGTCATGTAGAAAGATACTTCATTCATCAATGTTGTAAATCACCTCTACTGTCATGTAGAAAGATACTTCATTCATCAATGTTGTAAATCACCTCTACTGTCATGTAGAAAGATACTTCATTCATCAATGTTGTAAATCACCTCTACTGTCATGTAGAAAGATACTTCATTCATCAATGTTGTAAATCACCTCTACTGTCATGTAGAAAGATACTTCATTCATCAATGTTGTAAATCACCTCTACTGTCATGTAGAAAGATACTTCATTCATCAATGTTGTAAATCACCTCTACTATCATGTAGAAAGATACTTCATTCATCAATGTTGTAAATCACCTCTACTGTCATGTAGAAAGATACTTCATTCATCAATGTTGTAAATCACCTCTACTGTCATGTAGAAAGATACTTCATTCATCAATGTTGTAAATCACCTCTACTGTCATGTAGAAAGATACTTCATTCATCAATGTTGTAAATCACCTCTACTGTCATGTAGAAAGATACTTCATTCATCAATGTTGTAAATCACCTCTACTGTCATGTAGAAAGATACTTCATTCATCAATGTTGTAAATCACCTCTACTGTCATGTAGAAAGATACTTCATTCATCAATGTTGTAAATCACCTCTACTGTCATGTAGAAAGATACTTCATTCATCAATGTTGTAAATCACCTCTACTGTCATGTAGAAAGATGCTTCATTCATCAATGTTGTAAATCACCTCTACTGTCATGTAGAAAGATACTTCATTCATCAATGTTGTAAATCACCTCTACTGTCATGTAGAAAGATACTTCATTCATCAATGTTGTAAATCACCTCTACTGTCATGTAGAAAGATACTTCATTCATCAATGTTGTAAATCACCTCTACTGTCATGTAGAAAGATACTTCATTCATCAATGTTGTAAATCACCTCTACTGTCATGTAGAAAGATACTTCATTCATCAATGTTGTAAATCACCTCTACTGTCATGTAGAAAGATACTTCATTCATCAATGTTGTAAATCACCTCTACTGTCATGTAGAAAGATACTTCATTCATCAATGTTGTAAATCACCTCTACTGTCATGTAGAAAGATACTTCATTCATCAATGTTGTAAATCACCTCTACTGTCATGTAGAAAGATACTTCATTCATCAATGTTGTAAATCACCTCTACTGTCATGTAGAAAGATACTTCATTCATCAATGTTGTAAATCACCTCTACTGTCATGTAGAAAGATACTTCATTCATCAATGTTGTAAATCACCTCTACTGTCATGTAGAAAGATACTTCATTCATCAATGTTGTAAATCACCTCTACTGTCATGTAGAAAGATACTTCATTCATCAATGTTGTAAATCACCTCTACTGTCATGTAGAAAGATGCTTCATTCATCAATGTTGTAAATCCACCTCTACTGTCATGTAGAAGATACTTCATTCATCAATGTTGTAAATCACTGTCATGTAGAAAGATGCTTCATCTGTTGTAAATCTGTCATGTAGAAAGATACTTCATTCATCAATGTTGTAAATCACCTCTACTGTCATGTAGAAAGATACTTCATTCATCAATGTTGTAAATCACCTCTACTGTCATGTAGAAAGATACTTCATTCATCAATGTTGTAAATCACCTCTACTGTCATGTAGAAAGATACTTCATTCATCAATGTTGTAAATCACCTCTACTGTCATGTAGAAAGATACTTCATTCATCAATGTTGTAAATCACCTCTACTGTCATGTAGAAAGATACTTCATTCATCAATGTTGTAAATCACCTCTACTGTCATGTAGAAAGATACTTCATTCATCAATGTTGTAAATCACCTCTACTGTCATGTAGAAAGATACTTCATTCATCAATGTTGTAAATCACCTCTACTGTCATGTAGAAAGATACTTCATTCATCAATGTTGTAAATCACCTCTACTGTCATGTAGAAAGATGCTTCATTCATCAATGTTGTAAATCACCTCTACTGTCATGTAGAAAGATACTTCATTCATCAATGTTGTAAATCACCTCTACTGTCATGTAGAAAGATACTTCATTCATCAATGTTGTAAATCACCTCTACTGTCATGTAGAAAGATACTTCATTCATCAATGTTGTAAATCACCTCTACTGTCATGTAGAAAGATACTTCATTCATCAATGTTGTAAATCACCTCTACTGTCATGTAGAAAGATACTTCATTCATCAATGTTGTAAATCACCTCTACTGTCATGTAGAAAGATACTTCATTCATCAATGTTGTAAATCACCTCTACTGTCATGTAGAAAGATACTTCATTCATCAATGGAAGATGATTGTTTCATGCTGCTCTTTCCTATGTCTAAATATTGGCGTTTCTTTAATTCGATGACTTTTGGAGTACATGTATGTGAAGAATATGTACGTATTTACTGACCCATGCATGTGCTGCTATTATGTTTTCATCCAATAAACTGTCAGTGGTTGCTCATGAACACGGAATAATATTCCACCACCATGTGGTTGCTCATGAATACGGAATGATATTCCACCACCATGTGGTTGCTCATCAATACGGAATAATATTCCACCACCATGTGGTTGCTCATCAATACGGAATGATATTCCACCACCATGTGGTTGCTCATCAATACGGAATGATATTCCACCACCATGTGGTTGCTCATCAATACGGAATGATATTCAACCACCATGTGGTTGCTCATCAATCTGGAATGATATTCCACCACCATGTGGTTCTCATCAATCTGGAATGATATTCCACCACCATGTGGTTGCTCATCAATACGGAATGACATTCCACCACCATGTGGTTGCTCATCAATACGGAATGACATTCCACCACCATGTGGTTGCTCATCAATACGGAATGATATTCCACCACCATGTGGTTGCTCATCAATACGGAATAATATTCCACCACCATGTGGTTGCTCATCAATACGGAATAAAATTCCACCACCATGTGGTTGCTCATCAATACGGAATGATATTCACCACCATGTGGTTGCTCATCAATACGGAATAATATTCCACCACCATGTGGTTGCTCATCAATACGGAATGATATTCCACCACCATGTGGTTGCTCATCAATACGGAATGATATTCCACCACCATGTGGTTGCTCATCAATACGGAATGATATTCCACCACCATGTGGTTGCTCATCAATACGGAATGATATTCCACCACCATGTGGTTGCTCATCAATACTATTCCACCACCATGTGGTTTCTCATCAATACGGAATAATATTCCACCACCATGTGGTTGCTCATCAATACGGAATAATATTCCACCACCATGTGGTTGCTCATCAATATGGAATAATATTCCACCACCATGTGGTTGCTCATCAATACGGAATAATATTCCACCACCATGTGGTTGCTCATCAATACGGAATGATATTCCACCACCATGTGGTTGCTCATCAATACGGAATGATATTCCACCACCATGTGCTTGCTCATCAATACGGAATGACATTCCACCACCATGTGGTTGCTCATCAATACGGAATGATATTCCACCACCATGTGGTTGCTCATCAATACGGAATGATATTCCACCACCATGTGGTTGCTCATCAATACGGAATGATATTCCACCACCATGTGGTTGCTCATCAATACGGAATGATATTCCACCACCATGTGGCTGCTCATCAATACGGAATGATATTCCACCACCATGTGGTTGCTCATCAATACGGAATGATATTCCACCACCATGTGGTTGCTCATCAATGCTATTCCACCACCATGTGGTTTCTCATCAATACGGAATAATATTCCACCACCATGTGGTTGCTCATCAATACGGAATAATATTCCACCACCATGTGGTTGCTCATCAATATGGAATAATATTCCACCACCATGTGGTTGCTCATCAATACGGAATAATATTCCACCACCATGTGGTTGCTCATCAATACGGAATGATATTCCACCACCATGTGGTTGCTCATCAATACGGAATGATATTCCACCACCATGTGCTTGCTCATCAATACGGAATGATATTCCACCACCATGTGGTTGCTCATCAATACGGAATAATATTCCACCACCATGTGGTTGCTCATCAATACGGAATGATATTCCACCACCATGTGGTTGCTCATCAATACGGAATGATATTCCACCACCATGTGCTTGCTCATCAATACGGAATAATATTCCACCACCATGTGGTTGCTCATCAATACGGAATAATATTCCACCACCATGTGGTTGCTCATCAATACGGAATGATATTCCACCACCATGTGGTTGCTCATCAATACGGAATAATATTCCACCACCATGTGGTTGTTCATCAATATTCGGAATGATATTCCACCACCATGTGGTTGCTCATCAATACGGAATGATATTCCACCACCATGTGCTTGCTCATCAATACGGAATAATATTCCACCACCATGTGGTTGCTCATCAATACGGAATGATATTCCACCACCATGTGGCTGCTCATCAAAACGGAATGATATCCCACCACCATGTGGCTGCTCATCAATACAGAACGATATTCCACCACCATGTGGTTGCTCATCAATACGGAATGATATTCCACCACCATGTGCTTGCTCATCAATACGGAATGATATTCCACCACCATGTGGTTGCTCAGCAATACGGAATGATATTCCACCACCATGTGGTTGCTCATCAAATACGGAATGATATTCCACCACCATGTGGTTGCTCATCAATACGGAATGATATTCCACCACCATGTGGTTGCTCATCAATACGGAATAATATTCCACCACCATGTGGTTGCTCATCAATACGGAATAATATTCCACCACCATGTGGTTGCTCATCATCAATATATCGGAATGGAATATTTCCACCACCATGTGGTTGCTCATCAATACGGAATGATATTCCACCACCATGTGCTTGCTCATCAATACGGAATAATATTCCACCACCATGTGGTTGCTCATCAATACGGATTGATATTCCACCACCATGTGGTTGCTCATCAATACGGAATGATATTCCACCACCATGTGGTTTCTCATCAATACGGAATGATATTCCACCACCATGTGGTTGCTCATCAATACGGAATGATATTCCACCACCATGTGGTTGCTCATCAATACGGAATGATATTCCACCACCATGTGGTTGCTCATCAATACGGAATGATATTCCACCACCATGTGGTTGCTCATCAATACGGAATGATATTCCACCACCATGTGGCTGCTCATCAATACGGAATGATATTCCACCACCACGTGGTTGCTCATCAATACGGAATAATATTCCACCACCACGTGGTTGCTCATCAATACGGAATAATATTCCACCACCATGTGGTTGCTCATCAATACGGAATAATATTCCACCACCATGTGGTTTCTCATCAATACGGAATGATATTCCACCACCATGTGGTTGCTCATCAATACGGAATGATATTCCACCACCATGTGGTTGCTCATCAATACTATTCCACCACCATGTGGTTTCTCATCAATACTATTCCACCACCATGTGGTTGCTCATCAATACGGAATAATATTCCACCACCATGTGGTTGCTCATCAATACGGAATAATATTCCACCACCATGTGGTTGCTCATCAATACGGAATAATATTCCACCACCATGTGGTTGCTCATCAATACGGAATGATATTCAACCACCATATATGACCCCGAGACGTGTTTCCTGGAACTGGTGAGTTACCTCTGCGTACTTCTCTGAAACTGTTACTATTCCACGTAAGTTAAAAAACCACCAATTGATAAGATATTACGGGTGTGACATTTGGAAACAGGAAGTTGAGAGATGCGACACTCTCCCCCACCCCTCATCTGAATGTACAAACCGTAAATAGATAACCTATAACGTGATGAATATTGCCTTCTCTTCGTCACTGTTAATATATATCGATAAATTCAATTTGGTCAGTCTAAAATATAATTCCTAGTTTCTCATCTTGCATAACTTTAATATAAAATTTCCAAACGCTAGATATATCAAATATGAATGCAAAAGATCAACAATAATTATATAGCAATATTTAGCCAACAAATACTACACTGACACATTTTTAATTGATAAGACCGTTCTTTCTTCTTTATATAGCCATTCTGCCTTGGTTTAGAAACAACACTCTACCTCTCGTCCTCGTTTTTGCGCGAATGTGACGTCAAGCATAATCAATTTTGATTGGTTAGAATCGACCCAGTTAGTTTTAGGTGATTCCCCGTTTTTTATCACGTGACATCAAAGCTTGATTTTGACCTTGTTGAACCCAAGCGTCACAGAAACGTACCTGATTATGGTGACAAGTCATATCGCGGATATATTGAACATTGAAATACAGGTATGTCATATAAATACACATTGCATTGTATTCTCTGTTTTAGTAATCTTTATTTGTGTGTCGTGGTGCAGATGTACTTATAATTCATTCATGTGCAGATATTATGAGACATCGTGGTCATATTGGTACGGCGACATCGATTGGGCAGTTGTCATAAAATACATATTCATGAAGAACACCTATTCGTTGCTCATATATTATATCAATGGTCGAAAATGTAGTACACTATACGGATTAGCTGAATTCATGGCTAAGCCCTCGACTTTGTATTGCCACTCATTCAGCGTGATCCCGTGAACGCTAGGTAGGCTTCGAATGCTGAGTAATCATATTTGTCTAACATAATGGTGTTCTTTTACCACACAAATGATTCCAGAGATAAATAATAAAAAAACCTCTCACTGGTAGAAATGGGATTATATATTAGCTGCTGCATTATTATACACTTACCCGTACAGCTCCAACATTAGAGACCAGCATCCAGCATATAATGACCACAGGCAGGAACATATCGACAATTTGACACCTTGATTTTCACCAACAACAAAACAAATAGTTGAAAACACTTGTAATTTAAGACATATTCTGTCATACAGACCCTGAAATAAATATACCCAATGCATCATATGCAAAGTAGAATGTGTGGCAATTCTAGATTACCATAATTTCAGGTTTCTTTTTATTGTAATTTATTAATATAATTCAGAAAACTTTTTTTCTGTAAAATATGTTTATTTCAGAGACTAGATGTTTTATAATCTGTCGCTGTAAAATCATCAGATTAAATTAACCTGCAGCTATACTTTATTATGTTATGTCATACTATATTATGACACCTCGCATGTATTTATCCCATCTGTCTGATGTGTATTTTTTCTATATTAATAAGTAGTTTTGTGTTAACTATAGGATCATCCTCGATAATCTCCAGGGTATACGTTATGATCACTCGTAAGGTATCTACCCTGGAGATGATCAAGGATGCTATAGGATACACAAGCAAGAAATAGCCCCAGCTATAATCCTAGTTTCGTCTACTCATGTTTTCTGAAATTAGAATGTATTTCTAGGTTTACAGATAGATTTAATGTATTGCCTGCTTGATAAAACTATAAATGATAAGGAATATGTCAATTAAAATATCAAACACTAAATTTAAGCAACAAAAATCGAAACAAACGTTATTCCTGCAATATATTAATCACATGTTACAATAATCAGCCAGGCTATCACAGTGTTTGTGGAAGTTACGACTGTTGTGAAAGGCACATGCAACTTGACCCTATTATTATGTTTTCTTTCTTGTATTAAACAACAGAGACTATTGATCTCGAAGTGGCCCCGACTCGATGTATGCGTTTCATTTTAAACCAAGACAAGAATCAATATAAGCATATCTATAAATTCGTATCGCAGCATATATGTGTGTGTATAGCATGTTATATCACATACATGTATTTGACATTGCACACTCACTCACGCACACTCGCACATAATTTTCCTCACTTCTCCCGCGAAGTTCACACATAAAAAATGTTTTAAGTAAGATGTCCAGTCACCATTGAAATTTAGATTAGCTTTTCAATGCATTTTTACTCCCCAACCTTCCCGTGAAAATGTTCGCGATGTTGTCATGAGAAGTATGAAATGAAATGTAACCAGTCGACCATGTTCAACATTTTGGTTCCGTCGCGCTTCTCAATCATCGGCATTATGTGGTCCTAATCGCTGACAATTAACGAGTCCACTTAGAAAGATTTCCTGGACTTTCTAATGTTCTAAGACTGTATGATTAAATTTGATAGACAGAAGGCAAAGTGCATCAACATTACATACAATTGGAAAGTGTAAGTCATCATGCATTATGCTACTTGACTTGCTGTAATGAATTAATCACAGGAATTCGAAGCCTAGCTTTGATCTCTACAAATCAGTACTGTACAAATAAACATTATTTATTGACCAATGTATAATATCCTGGATCCATGGGTCAATAAAAATGTATCTTTTTTAAAACAGGTTCGACTTCCTTGTCTTGAATATTAGCCATTAACGAAAGCAGCAGTGCAGTTGTATAAACACTTATAACATCAAATAGTTCTCACCATGTCTACCGCTATAAATACAGTTATGTTTACGAGCTTGGATTTTACTCATGCTCATATACAGAGGAATGATGATGCTTCATTTTAAGGTATGCTTTAATGTATTATTGTTTGTTTTTGACACGAGTATACAGATGTCAACTTTTAATCCTTAGCATGTAAAACGTACCATTACAAAGCGAATATACTAATGCATTTCATATATCATTTTAAACATGTTAAAATGAAGTGCCATTACACACGACTAGACGTTTGTGGTCAGTCAGGCGTTACAAATATACTCCAGCATAAGACAACAATAAATGTATTATTTACTTAATGATCGAAAATAACTTTAGGCTTAGAGCAATTAGAAAAGGACATCCGTAAGCAGCAGAGCTCGTTACGGTACTGCAGACATGTCTCTAGAATAGTTAGTACTTCCAGGAGTAGTGCAGACAGTAAACGTCCATACAACTATTATAAGTCGTAAACCATATGAGAACAGTGACGTTTTACTTTGAAGTAAATTTGATCATAAGTTTGAATGCCGAAAATAGCTGATATTATAAGATTTCCGGGTCAGGGTGAGTCTGAATTCACGACTTCTCACATATTGACGTGAATATATAGAACACACAACAAGCATATCAGATGTAACATTTGTAGCTGCGGTCACCGTATCTCTGTGCACCACCACACCGTATCTCTGTACACTGCTGCAGCTGTCTGCAATCGCCCTATCTGTAGAGGCAACAACCCCGGTGGGGTTCCACAAGAGAATCGACCCCCACATAGTAACTTATACTGGACTTTTTGAGCGAGGGGACTTCTGGATCGGGTGAACAGGGTAGATGAAGCGTTTTTAGGAATACTTTACAGTCACTGGAATTTGCGCACTGCCATTACTTACAAATCATTATCATCATTATTATTCATCTGAAGTAGACCTACACCAGACCACACGCACGCACGCACATAACGAATTTTTCCTATGTTTTAACTTTATCATCAGGGGTGACAAAGTATTGCTGTTGTTTTTTCCAACATTTGGAATAGCAACTTCACAAATATAGCATGATTGTTATGTAACGTAGCAAGCATGTATAATCTTCATTATAGAGGTAGGTGAGAGTCAGATATTGCCTTTTTTGTACATGTGTTTATCAGTTGCTAGCCCCATTGCTATGTTAGAAACCAACCATTCCTGACCATGTTGTGCTTCAGTATAGTGTACAGGTTATCACAATCAACTAATCTCAGGATGGAGTTGTTTCTTCAACAACTGTGGCACTGGAAAACAAATGTTCGTAGCCCCTATTTTAATATTTGGTATGTTGACTGAATGGATCAGTTAGTAACTTGACCTTAGGAGATATTTCATTTTATATGTATAACTAAACTAATCTGAAATACTTTCACAGGTCCAGTTACTTGTTCGTCTTTCCGATTCACTGCTGTTAGTGGTAGATGATTTAGTTTGTCCTAAACGTTTGTTTTCTGTAGACACATTAAACAAACTTTCACATAATTTAGGATATATTCCAATGTTCATAAAATATATGAAATAACAACATAGAGTTCAAATATATCTGATGGTGTTATTTGCTGTAAACAATATGGGGCTACGCACACAACATTATTTTACGATTCGACTCTGAGGTTTTTAATGCCCCCTCTATATGACACAGGTTCGTTGTACTTCATTCATAGTTTCCTTTCAGTAAAAGAAATTATGATAGCCGCAATAAATAGGCAGCTGTTAGACTTTACAGCTCATGGAGAAACAGCTGAATTCACTTGGCTTGATACATATAGAGTTGTAAAATGACATAACTCGACAAAATCAAACAATATTGCTGCCACCCATGCTGCTATGTAGCCTAAAGAATGAAAGACTCAAGTAGACCGTGTAGAAGGTATGTTTGTTGAACAATGAATGCAGATAATGCCATATATCATTATAAACAACTCTTGAAGTATTTGAACTTTCTTTTTCTTATATAGGTGTAATTTGACTTTGTTTATACTATTTGCATAACTTTGGCCAAGTTTATAAGATCTTGATGTATAAATGTACACATAAAGTGTTGCTATTCTGTGTATTGTGTAAAACGGATTGTGTACTGGTGTTATTGTTTCAGATACCTATAATATGTATGAACATGTGTACACTTTGTATCGCAGTCTTACACCAAAATTCTTCTGATATTATAAGATTTGGATTTGGAGTAAGTGTAAGAATCGTCAGTACATGATAAAGGTAGCTTCAAATAAAAACTTCATCATCTTCATCTGACCCTGAAAGCAATATGTTTTACACTTTACTGGGAATATATCAGCCTTCGTGATATTCTTCAATAAATCCCAGTACAGATGAACCAGCTAGTAGCAACATGCTTGCATATCACAGTTTTGGCTCTGATCATATAAGTCGCGTCAGTGATAAACTTTATATGATGTTGACAACATGGATATTGCACTGCAAACACATTACCGGGGACCTGCTGCAGCTTGTGTACTGTTTGTATTTCATACTGATCTCAAATGTGTGTTTCTCAACCAATTTGCAAAGTGTAGAAATGGTTTGACCAGAGACCATATAATAGCTGGTTTGACTTTTTCCTTTACATCTTTTTAATTGGTTGTAGGCATTTCGGACATTTTACATCAGTAGTGTCAGTAGCTCCAGATGTTTTAACGGTTTAGAATTCGCTTTTTATTTAGGTGCTTTCAAAGAAAAGTTGTCTATTTGATATTCAATGTTAACCGTTATTGATATTAAACATTAATTGTTATCGTGTTCTAGTTTGTGCAGTGCCCTAGTCCTAATACAGGCCTGCATTTCGGTCTTTCCGTGGACTGGTTCACATATTTGTCATATGCTATTGAGAAGTTTTGAAAGGATTTGATATAGCTTACTAGTTACTGATTACCATTTTTATTCAGGAAAGAAATTGCTACTTTCAATTTGTTTAACCTATTTTTAATCTTATTGCATCTGCTTTCTAAGACAAAGAAGAAGACTGTGTACTTTGCGATGTTGTGTCCAAATGAATAGAACATAGGCTGTCCCTCATTGTCTGTTTTAAAAATAAACAGATCATTACAAGAAACGTTTAATATGTGTTCAGTGTTATACAGCAGTTTGTAGTGGCCGTAGCCCATGGAATGTAGATATGGTTGTGATGAGTTTTAGCCAATTATATTGCTACAAGAAGAAGGAAATCCCTTTTACTCATGAAAGTGCTTATATAGACATACATGTATCAGATTCTTAGACCACTGGGTTCTCTAATTGCACTTGATTTTCAACAAAAGTGTGACCCCTTATTATGACAAGGCTGATTGCTTTCCTGTGTAGATCATATTTTACTGAACAGAGAATTTGGTTACAAAATTACATTAACCATAAAGTGCATAAACTGCTTCTCAAGGTATAATCAGGCGACATTATGTTATACAGTCCTACCTGTAGTGGGGGCAGCATTCTCGGGGATAAAGTATATTGACCATTTGATAGAAACCTGAAAAACGTGTCATTTGTATTCAATAACATCGCTGGGAGAAAAAAATTCCTTTCCACGGACAGTGACGGTTTTCTTTCTGAAATATTGCTTTCCTAGTTTTCCCCTAGTTCCGACCCTCATTTCGTCCACTTTCTGCCCGGTTCTTCTGTCCAGTTTCTACCAGATTAACACCCACACTCTACAGGGTTCTCTCTCAGTTTCTACCAGATTAACACCCACGCTCTACCGGGTTCTCTCTCAGTTTCTACCAGATTAACACCCACACTCTACAGGGTTCTCTCTCAGTTTCTACCAGATTAACACCCACACTCTACAGGGTTCTCTCTCAGTTTCTACCAGATTAACACCCACGCTCTACCGGGTTCTCTCTCAGTTTCTACCAGATTAACACCCACACTCTACAGGGTTCTCTCTCAGTTTCTACCAGATTAACACCCACACTCTACAGGGTTCTCTCTCAGTTTCTACCAGATTAACACCCACACTCTACAGGGTTCTCTCTCAGTTTCTACCAGATTAACACCCACGCTCTACAGGGTTCTCTCTCAGTTTCTACCAGATTAACACCCACACTCTACAGGGTTCTCTCTCAGTTTCTACCAGATTAACACCCACACTCTAACAGGGTTCTCTCTCAGTTTCTACCAGATTAACACCCACGCTCTACAGGGTTCTCTCTCAGTTTCTACCAGATTAACACCCACACTCTACAGGGTTCTCTCTCTCAGTTTCTACCAGATTAACACCCACACTCTACAGGGTTCTCTCTCAGTTTCTACCAGATTAACACCCACACTCTACAGGGTTCTCTCTCAGTTTCTACCAGATTAACACCCACGCTCTACCGGGTTCTCTCTCAGTTTCTACCAGATTAACACCCACTCTCTACAGGGTTCTCTCTCAGTTTCTACCAGATTAACACCCACACTCTACAGGGTTCTCTCTCAGTTTCTACCAGATTAACACCCACACTCTACAGGGTTCTCTCTCAGTTTCTACCAGATTAACACCCACGCTCTACAGGGTTCTCTCTCAGTTTCTACCAGATTAACACCCACGCTCTACCGGGTTCTCTCTCAGTTTCTACCAGATTAACACCCACACTCTACAGGGTTCTCTCTCAGTTTCTACCAGATTAACACCCACACTCTACAGGGTTCTCTCTCAGTTTCTACCAGATTAACACCCACACCTCTACAGGTTTCTCTCTCAGTTTCTACCAGATTAACACCCACACTCTACAGGGTTCTCTCTCAGTTTCTACCAGATTAACACCCACGCTCTACAGGGTTCTCTCTCAGTTTCTACCAGATTAACACCCACACTCTACAGGGTTCTCTCAGTTTCTACCAGATTAACACCCACACTCTACAGGGTTCTCTCTCAGTTTCTACCAGATTAACACCCACACTCTACAGGGTCTCTCCTCTCAGTTTCTACCAGATTAACACCCACACTCTACAGGGTTCTCTCTCTCAGTTTCTACCAGATTAACACCCACACTCTCTCTCTCAGTTTCTACCAGATTAACACCCACACAGTTTCTACCAGATTAACACCCACACTCTACAGGGTTCTCTCTCAGTTTCTACCAGATTAACACCCACACTCTACAGGGTTCTCTCTCAGTTTCTACCAGATTAACACCCACACTCTACAGGGTTCTCTCAGTTTCTACCAGATTAACACCCACACTCTACAGGGTTCTCTCTCAGTTTCTACCAGATTAACACCCACACTCTACAGGGTTCTCTCTCAGTTTCTACCAGATTAACACCCACACTCTACAGGGTTCTTCTCTCAGTTTCTACCAGATTAACACCCACACTCTACAGGGTTCTCTCTCAGTTTCTACCAGATTAACACCCACACTCAACAGGGTTCTCTCTCAGTTTCTACCAGATTAACACCCACACTCTACAGGGTTCTCTCTCAGTTTCTACCAGATTAACACCCACACTCTACAGGGTTCTCTCTCAGTTTCTACCAGATTAACACCCACACTCTACAGGGTTCTCTCTCAGTTTCTACCAGATTAACACCCACACTCTACAGGGTTCTCTCTCAGTTTCTACCAGATTAACACCCACACTCCTACAGGGTTCTCTCTCTCAGTTTCTACCAGATTAACACCCACACTCTACAGGGTTCTCTCTCAGTTTCTACCAGATTAACACCCACACTCTCTACAGGGTTCTCTCTCAGTTTCTACCAGATTAACACCCACACTCTACAGGGTTCTCTCTCAGTTTCTACCAGATTAACACCCACACTCTACAGGGTTCTCTCTCAGTTTCTACCAGATTAACACCCACACTCTACAGGGTTCTCTCTCAGTTTCTACCAGATTAACACCCACACTCTACAGGGTTCTCTCTCAGTTTCTACCAGATTAACTCTTCTCTCTCAGTTTCTACCAGATTAACACCCACACTCTACAGGGTTCTCTCTCAGTTTCTACCAGATTAACACCCACACTCTACAGGGTTCTCTCTCAGTTTCTACCAGATTAACACCCACACTCTACAGGGTTCTCTCTCAGTTTCTACCAGATTAACACCCACACTCTACAGGGTTCTCTCTCAGTTTCTACCAGATTAACACCCACACTCTACAGGGTTCTCTCTCAGTTTCTACCAGATTAACACCCACACTCTACAGGGTTCTCTCTCAGTTTCTACCAGATTAACACCCACACTCTACAGGGTTCTCTCTTTCTACCAGATTAACACCCACACTCTTCTTCTCTCTCAGTTTCTACCCACCCACACTCTACAGGGTTCTCTCTCAGTTTCTACCAGATTAACACCCACACTCTACAGGGTTCTCTCTCAGTTTCTACCAGATTAACACCCACACTCTACAGGGTTCTCTCTCAGTTTCTACCAGATTAACACCCACACTCTACAGGGTTCTCTCAGTTTCTACCAGATTAACACCCACACTCTACAGGGTTCTCTCTCAGTTTCTACCAGATTAACACCCACACTCTACAGGGTTCTCTCTCAGTTTCTACCAGATTAACACCAAAACTCTACAGGGTTCTCTCTCAGTTTCTACCAGATTAACACCCACACTCTACAGGGTTCTCTCTCAGTTTCTACCAGATTAACACCCACACTCTACAGGGTTCTCTCTCAGTTTCTACCAGATTAACACCCACACTCTACAGGGTTCTCTCTCTCAGTTTCTACCAGATTAACACCCACACTCTCTACAGGGTTCTCTCTCAGTTTCTACCAGATTAACACCCACACTCTACAGGGTTCTCTCTCAGTTTCTACCAGATTAACACCCACACTCTACAGGGTTCTCTCAGTTTCTACCAGATTAACACCCACACTCTACAGGGTTCTCTCAGTTTCTACCAGATTAACACCCACACTCTACAGGGTTCTCTCTCAGTTTCTACCAGATTAACACCCACACTCTCACAGGGTTCTCTCTCAGTTTCTACCAGATTAACACCCACACCTCCACAGGGTTCTCTCTCAGTTTCTACCAGATTAACACCCACACTCTACAGGGTTCTCTCAGTTTCTACCAGATTAACACCCACACTCTACAGGGTTCTCTCTCTCAGTTTCTACCAGATTAACACCCACACTCAACAGGGTTCTCTCTCAGTTTCTACCAGATTAACACCCACACTCCTACAGGGTTCTCTCTCAGTTTCTACCAGATTAACACCCACACTCTACAGGGTTCTCTCTCAGTTTCTACCAGATTAACACCCACACTCTACAGGGTTCTCTCTCAGTTTCTACCAGATTAACACCCCACACTCTACAGGGTTCTCTCTCCTCAGTTTCTACCAGATTAACACCCACACTCTACAGGGTTCTCTCTCAGTTTCTACCAGATTAACACCCACACTCTACAGGGTTCTCTCTCAGTTTCTACCAGATTAACACCCACACTCTACAGGGTTCTCTCTCAGTTTCTACCAGATTAACACCCACACTCTACAGGGTTCTCTCTCAGTTTCTACCAGATTAACACCCACACTCTACAGGGTTCTCTCTCAGTTTCTACCAGATTAACACCCACACTCTACAGGGTTCTCTCTCAGTTTCTACCAGATTAACACCCACACTCTACAGGGTTCTCTCTCAGTTTCTACCAGATTAACACCCACACTCAACAGGGTTCTCTCTCAGTTTCTACCAGATTAACACCCACACTCTACAGGGTTCTCTCTCAGTTTCTACCAGATTAACACCCACACTCAACAGGGTTCTCTCTCAGTTTCTACCAGATTAACACCCACACTCTACAGGGTTCTCTCTCAGTTTCTACCAGATTAACACCCACACTCTACAGGGTTCTCTCTCAGTTTCTACCAGATTAACACCCACACTCTACAGGGTTCTCTCTCAGTTTCTACCAGATTAACACCCACACTCTACAGGGTTCTCTCTCCAGTTTCTACCAGATTAACACCCACACTCTACAGGGTTCTCTCTCAGTTTCTACCAGATTAACACCCAAACTCTACAGGGTTCTCTCTCAGTTTCTACCAGATTAACACCCACACTCTACAGGGTTCTCTCTCAGTTTCTACCAGATTAACACCCACACTCTGGGTTCTCTCTCAGTTTCTACCAGATTAACACCCACACTCTACAGGGTTCTCTCTCAGTTTCTACCAGATTAACACCCACACTCTACAGGGTTCTCTCTCAGTTTCTACCAGATTAACACCCACACTCTACAGGGTTCTCTCTCAGTTTCTACCAGATTAACACCCACACTCTACAGGGTTCTCTCAGTTTCTACCAGATTAACACCCACACTCAACAGGGTTCTCTCCTCAGTTTCTACCAGATTAACACCCACACTCTACAGGGTTCTCTCTCAGTTTCTACCAGATTAACACCCACACTCTACAGGGTTCTCTCTCAGTTTCTACCAGATTAACACCCACACTCTACAGGGTTCTCTCTCAGTTTCTACCAGATTAACACCCAAACTCTACAGGGTTCTCTCTCTCAGTTTCTACCAGATTAACACCCACACTCTACAGGGTTCTCTCTCTCAGTTTCTACCAGATTAACACCCACACTCAACAGGGTTCTCTCTCAGTTTCTACCAGATTAACACCCACACTCTACAGGGTTCTCTCAGTTTCTACCAGATTAACACCCACACTCTACAGGGTTCTCTCTCAGTTTCTACCAGATTAACACCCACACTCTACAGGGTTCTCTCAGTTTCTACCAGATTAACACCCACACTCAACAGGGTTCTCTCTCTCAGTTTCTACCAGATTAACACCCACACTCTACAGGGTTCTCTCTCAGTTTCTACCAGATTAACACCCACACTCTACAGGGTTCTTCTCTCTCAGTTTCTACCAGATTAACACCAACACTCTACAGGGTTCTCTCTCTCAGTTTCTACCAGATTAACACCCACACTCTACAGGGTTCTCTCTCAGTTTCTACCAGATTAACACCCACACTCTACAGGGTTCTCTCTCAGTTTCTACCAGATTAACACCCACACTCTACAGGGTTCTCTCTCAGTTTCTACCAGATTAACACCCACACTCAACAGGGTTCTCTCTCAGTTTCTACCAGATTAACACCCACACTCTACAGGGTTCTCTCTCAGTTTCTACCAGATTAACACCCACGCTCTACAGGGTTCTCTCTCAGTTTCTACCAGATTAACACCCACACTCTACAGGGTTCTCTCTCAGTTTCTACCAGATTAACACCCACACTCTACAGGGTTCTCTCTCAGTTTCTACCAGATTAACACCCACACTCTACAGGGTTCTCTCTCAGTTTCTACCAGATTAACACCCACACTCTACAGGGTTCTCTCAGTTTCTACCAGATTAACACCCACACTCTACAGGGTTCTCTCTCAGTTTCTACCAGATTAACACCCACACTCTACAGGGTTCTCTCTCAGTTTCTACCAGATTAACACCCACACTCTACAGGGTTCTCTCTCAGTTTCTACCAGATTAACACCCACACTCTACAGGGTTCTCTCTCAGTTTCTACCAGATTAACACCCACACTCTACAGGGTTCTCTCTCAGTTTCTACCAGATTAACACCCACACTCTACAGGGTTCTCTCTCAGTTTCTACCAGATTAACACCCACGCTCTACAGGGTTCTCTCTCAGTTTCTACCAGATTAACACCCACACTCTACAGGGTTCTCTCTCAGTTTCTACCAGATTAACACCCACACTCTACAGGGTTCTCTCTCAGTTTCTACCAGATTAACACCCACACTCTACAGGGTTCTCTCTCAGTTTCTACCAGATTAACACCCACACTCTACAGGGTTCTCTCTCTCAGTTTCTACCAGATTAACACCCACACTCTACAGGGTTCTCTCTCAGTTTCTACCAGATTAACACCCACACTCTACAGGGTTCTCTCTCAGTTTCTACCAGATTAACACCCACACTCTACAGGGTTCTCTCTCAGTTTCTACCAGATTAACACCCACGCTCTACCGGGTTCTCTCTCAGTTTCTACCAGATTAACACCCACACTCTACAGGGTTCTCTCTCAGTTTCTACCAGATTAACACCAAAACTCTACAGGGTTCTCTCTCAGTTTCTACCAGATTAACACCCACACTCTACAGGGTTCTCTCTCAGTTTCTACCAGATTAACACCCACACTCTACAGGGTTCTCTCTCAGTTTCTACCAGATTAACACCCACACTCAACAGGGTTCTCTCTCAGTTTCTACCAGATTAACACCCACACTCTACAGGGTTCTCTCTCAGTTTCTACCAGATTAACACCCACACTCTACAGGGTTCTCTCTCAGTTTCTACCAGATTAACACCCACACTCTACAGGGTTCTCTCAGTTTCTACCAGATTAACACCCACACTCTACAGGGTTCTCTCTCAGTTTCTACCAGATTAACACCCACACTCTACAGGGTTCTCTCTCAGTTTCTACCAGATTAACACCCACACTCTACAGGGTTCTCTCTCAGTTTCTACCAGATTAACACCCACACTCTACAGGGTTCTCTCTCAGTTTCTACCAGATTAACACCCACACTAACACTACAGGGTTCTCTCTCAGTTTCTACCAGATTAACACCCACACTCTACAGGGTTCTCTCTCAGTTTCTACCAGATTAACACCCACACTCTACAGGGTTCTCTCTCAGTTTCTACCAGATTAACACCCACACTCTACAGGGTTCTCTCTCAGTTTCTACCAGATTAACACCAAAACTCACTCTCAGTTTCTCTACCAGGGGGTTCTCTCTCAGTTTCTACCAGATTAACACCCTCTACTCTCAGTTTCTACCAGTTAACACCCACACTCTACAGTTTCTCTCAGTTTCTACCAGATTAACACCAAACACTCTACAGGGTTCTCTCTCACCCACACTCTAGGTTCTCTCTCACCTACCAGATTAACACCCACGCTCTCTCAGGGTTCTCTCTCAGTTTCTTTCTTTCCAACCGGGTCTGCTACCAGATTAGTTTCCAGATTAACACCCACGCTCTACAGGGTTCTCTCTCAGTTTCTATCAGTTCTGTTACATTTTCCATCAGGTTCTCTCTCGGTTCCAAGTTTCAACCGGGTCTGTTACTGTTTGCACCAGATTCTCTTACATGTACATTGGTTCCTAGTGATGCAGTAGCTACTGTGTTGCTATCGGAGATACATGTACATTGGTTCCTGTTGATGCAGTAGCTACTGTGTTGCTATCGGAGATACATGTACATTGGTTCTTGTTGATGCAGTAGCTACTGTGTTGCTATCAGAGATACATGTACATTGGTTCCTAGTGATGCAGTAGCTACTGTGTTGCTATCGGAGATACATGTACATTGGTTCCTGTTGATGCAGTAGCTACTGTGTTGCTATCGGAGATACATGTACATTGGTTCCTATTGATGCAGTAGCTACTGTGTTGCTATCAGAGATACGTGTACATTGGTTCCTGTTGATGCAGTAGCTACTGTGTTGCTATCGGAGATACATGTACATTGGTTCTTGTTGATGCAGTAGCTACTGTGTTGCTATCAGAGATACATGTACATTGGTTCCTAGTGATGCAGTAGCTACTGTGTTGCTATCGGAGATACATGTACATTGGTTCCTGTTGATGCAGTAGCTACTGTGTTGCTATCGGAGATACATGTACATTGGTTCTTGTTGATGCAGTAGCTACTGTGTTGCTATCAGAGATACGTGTACATTGGTTCCTGTTGATGCAGTAGCTACTGTGTTTTCTATCAGAGATATATGTACATTGGTTCCTGTTGATGCAGTAGCTACTGTGTTGCTATCAGAGATACATGTACATTGGTTCCTATTGATGCAGTAGCTACTGTGTTGCTATCAGAGATACATGTACATTGGTTCCTGTTGATGCAGTAGCTACTGTGTTGCTATCGGAGATACATGTACATTGGTTCCTGTTGATGCAGTAGCTACTGTGAAACTAACGGAGATACATGTACATTGGTTTCTATTGATGCAGTAGCTACTGTGTTGCTATCGGAGATACATGTACATTGGTTCCTGTTGATGCAGTAGCTACTGTGAAACTAACGGAGATACATGTACATTGGTTCCTATTGATGCAGTAGCTACTGTGTTGCTATCGGAGATACATGTACATTGGTTCCTATTGATGCAGTAGCTACTGTGTTGCTATCAGAGATACATGTACATTGGTTCCTAGTGATGCAGTAGCTACTGTGTTGCTATCAGAGATACATGTACAT
The DNA here is from genome assembly GCF_003918875.1 of Haliotis rubra. Taxonomy (NCBI): domain Eukaryota; kingdom Metazoa; phylum Mollusca; class Gastropoda; order Lepetellida; family Haliotidae; genus Haliotis; species Haliotis rubra. Next base: position 605,138 of record NW_025767111.1, on the reverse strand, counting down.
TGGTTCCTAGTGATGCAGTAGCTACTGTGTTGCTATCAGAGATACATGTACATTGGTTCCTGTTGATGCAGTAGCTACTGTGTTGCTATCAGAGATACGTGTACATTGGTTCCTGTTGATGCAGTAGCTACTGTGTTGCTATCAGAGATACATGTACATTGGTTCCTGTTGATGCAGTAGCTACTGTGTTGCTATCAGAGATACATGTACATTGGTTCCTGTTGATGCAGTAGCTACTGTGTTGCTATCAGAGATACGTGTACATTGGTTCCTGTTGATGCAGTAGCTACTGTGTTGCTATCGGAGATACATGTACATTGGTTCCTGTTGATGCAGTAGCTACTGTGTTGCTATCGGAGATACATGTACATTGGTTCCTGTTGATGCAGTAGCTACTGTGTTGCTATCAGAGATACATGTACATTGGTTCCTGTTGATGCAGTAGCTACTGTGTTGCTATCAGAGATACATGTACATTGGTTCCTGTTGATGCAGTAGCTACTGTGTTGCTATCGGAGATACATGTACATTGGTTCCTAGTGATGCAGTAGCTACTGTGTTGCTATCGGAGATACATGTACATTGGTTCTTGTTGATGCAGTAGCTACTGTGTTGCTATCAGAGATACATGTACATTGGTTCCTGTTGATGCAGTAGCTACTGTGTTGCTATCGGAGATACATGTACATTGGTTCCTGTTGATGCAGTAGCTACTGTGTTGCTATCAGAGATACATGTACATTGGTTCCTGTTGATGCAGTAGCTACTGTGTTGCTATCAGAGATACATGTACATTGGTTCCTGTTGATGCAGTAGCTACTGTGTTGCTATCGGAGATACATGTACATTGGTTCCTATTGATGGAGTAGCTACTGTGTTGCTATCAGAGATACATGTACATTGGTTCCTGTTGATGCAGTAGCTACTGTGTTGCTATCAGAGATACGTGTACATTGGTTCCTATTGATGCAGTAGCTACTGTGTTGCTATCGGAGATACATGTACATTGGTTCCTGTTGATGCAGTAGCTACTGTGTTGCTATCAGAGATACATGTACATTGGTTCCTGTTGATGCAGTAGCTACTGTGTTGCTATCGGAGATACATGTACATTGGTTCCTAGTGATGCAGTAGCTACTGTATATACATGTTTATTGATTCCTATTGACGGAGAATAGTAGCTGCATTGCCATCGGAGAAACTGTCTCTTCTGTTTATATGTTATCTATGGTTATAGGACATGCAAGTACATTAGTTGCTAGGCACAGAGTAGGTCTCTATTACATTTCCGTTCTTCAATGTTCATGTCAAATGATAGATTGACATGTCCAGAAAAATATAATTAACACATGCCTTGAGAACCCATTGTTTAGAAATACAGTACAACCAGAAATTATTGAGAATTTAAGATTGTAATTTTTAAAAACAAATTCACTCATTACTCACGTATTAAATGTGAATATTAGCAGAACATAACTCCAGATTCAAAGACAGGTGAACAGTTAGTATTTTGTCAAGTCACCATGGGCAGCAATGCAGGTTTCAATGCGGCGGGGCATACTACTATCAAAGAAGTTAGAAAGTCGTGGTCCATGCTGACCCAATATCGGAATACCTCTTCTTTCATTTCAGCAATATTTGTCAGATTTTTCTTATTGACACTTTCCTTCATAAGTCCCCAAACATTTTCTATTGGATTTAGGTCAGGGCTATAGCTTGGCCAATCCAATAATGTCATATTTTGGGTCCGAAACCAGGCCTGTGAATGCTTTGAACGATGTTTTGGGTCGTTGTCCTGCTGGAAAATCCAAACATTTCCATAGAACACGTGAGCAGATGGAAGTAAATGTCCCTCGAGAATATCTGTGTACCGCTCACTGTTCATATTCCCTTCAAATACACAGAGGGGCGTTGCCCCTAACACAGATATGCCACCCCACACGTTAAATACCAGACTGTACTTTGGGCGCTGATACAAAGGTTTTTCAGTTTGTTTGGTCCAGAATTTCAGTGTATTAGGAAAAAGCCACACAGAACTTTCATCTGAAAAAATCACATTGTCCCAGTTAAAATTTCTATGCTGTAAGCACCAGTTCAACCTTCGCTCCTTTTGTTCACGTTTCATGATCGGTGATGGAATTCCTCGACATTTCTGCCAACCCATTGCATGCAGCTCAGTTCTAATTGTCTCCTTACAGACAGCCACAGTTCCTCTATCAATCATATCGTTTGTTTTTAGAAACAAGAATACCAAGCCGCCTCCTGTCACCGACAGTCAATTTTCTGGGCCTACCTGCGCCTCCCTGGTGCTCAGTGCCATATCCATTTGCAATATTTTTCAAAACACGATAAACAGTGGACAAAGGGATGCCTGTTCGACTTGAAATCACTTTAGCTGATCTGATGTCCTTGTTATAATACTCTAAAATCAACTTCCTCTTCTCTAAATCATCCATACTGAGGATCACAGAAAATGTCGTCTGCTAGTAAGTAAACAAAGGGGGATAAATCTTCACAAACTAATGAAAAAGGATTAACGGAGTTGTCTCTCTTGAATGAAACCAAGCACTTGATAGCTGGTCAAGGTTGTTTATACTAGATATCTAATTAAACATATTCCTAAAATTCTCAATAATTTCTGGTCATATAGTACTCAATGTTAAATTTAGACTTTGTATAGCTCCCCGTGTGTCGGGGGATCAACATAAAAACTGCAGACCTAGGACCGGGTTTCCGTGTGGGGCCACGCCGGGCTTGTTAGCCGATATTCCTAGGGTAGTGGTGGGCCAGGATACTTATTTCAAATTCCAGCCATTGAAATCTGATGTGCGTGCCTCACTGCCTCCTGTTGGCGTGGGAGTGAACACCCTCCAGGGAGGCAAAGCGTTCTCTGTGTCAGTTCAAATAAGTAACTGCCACTGTCTCTGAAGGCATACAGTATCATTTAGTTATTAATGTTTTATATTATACCTGTGGGATGCTTAAATAATCTGTTTGTTATGATGTTTGTGGATTACGTGACTTGGTGTCTTGTTTGAACATTTTGTAATTTACAATAATAAAAACTTGATAATAAGTAGTGTTTTCCGTATTTTTCTACACATATCACCAGGAAAGGGATGGTAGGCGTACTTGAGGCAAGCCATTCCTAATATGTTTAGGCATTGTCATGTCACTGGAGTTTAATCTGTGTTTTGATTGCAATTTGTATGTTTACTTATGAAACATTTGTCACTGTTGATAAAAAAAACATAAACTGATGTATGTGTCACCTTGAAAAAAAACCCATTAAAAACTTAGTTTATTTATATTTTTAGGGGGTATGAGGTTTGTATGTTACTTTTCTCCCCCTTATTCTGAATCATCCTTGTAAATGTAACTGGTATATTTAAGACAGAGACAAGGATTAAAAACAACTTTTTATAGAGAAGTTAGTAGTAGACATCTTCCCGATTCTAATATAAGACAGAGATAACATTATTAATAATAAACTGTTATAATGATAAACATCAGGTCATGATCTCACAAGTTTGAATTACCAAACGATGGCTGCAGTAAGCAACATTTCATGTTTGGTGAATGAGACAAGTCATACTGTTATGTTTTGACTTTGACTTTTTGTATCCCAGTGCCAGTAGTTGACATTTCACAGATATTGAAAAGAATAATCAATTGTTATTGCAACATAAGCTATAGATGTAACGGAGCATAGGGGAAAATATTTTTCGTGATGAGTGAAGCCAGAATCAACTAGAACATCAATATTCATGTAACTTGAAAAGTACAGGAAAACATTGGTGTGCCATAGTCAGCAGGACAGAATAAATTCACATAATTGTTTTGAATAGGATCCCAGCTTGCAAACTGACTTCTAAGGACATATCCTTCGGAGCACTTTACTTATACCGGTACCACTGTTGTAGCTGCTTCCGGTTGTTGTGTATAGGAGATTAACCCTAACCCTGCTAACCCTTACCCTGCTAACTCTAACCCTAAACTTCCGATCATGCGCAGAATATACGTTTAGTTGTACCGGTATAAGTAAATCTATCCTATCCTTTTTGGAACATGTACAGTTTCCCCGGATTTCACCATACGTGTGGATTTCAGGTTTTTAAATCTTCGAAAGATGTTCTGTAGAAACTCGAGATAAATCTTAAGTATAGGTATATTAATATATCCAATTTGCGTGTGAGGAGTGATGTTTAGACGAAGGAAGTGAACAGTCATTAGATTATTTGAAAAAGTGCTTCCAAATAAAACGCCCATGGATCTAACCGTTATGTGTCCTTACGTTTAGTATGTTTTCAGTCATATGAAATAGTTACAATTGTCATTTTATGTATAATACTTATATCACTTGACTCTCCGTAAGATGTGTTTAGTTAAACCTGATGTCAAGTCAATGTAGTGCGTGGCTGAAGTCAACAAATCTCAGCCTACACAGGAACCGTGCAATGTCCCTGGAAAGTGGATCTCCACCCACGCCATATACCTCATTACCTCACTGACGTGGGTGCTGCAGGCTAACGACCCATTGCTGGTAACATAAGGCAGTTATGTTACAGAACTAATGAATTAAATGCCAATTTCTTTCAATAATGTAGCAATCCATTTACCTATGACGGATCATTTAGGACAGTGTGAAATATAGGATCGATCTAAACCTGGTCACGATTTCAAGGGTATTTAAACGTGTCATAAATGAACAACATTTACAATTATTTCCAACATTATAAACAGATAAAAACAATATGTCCACTCTTTAGACATATCTGTTCACAGTCTCCCTAATGCTCATATATTTCATGACCTGCGAAACAAATGGAAATCTGGCGGCCAAATGGCACGTACATTTCAAACGTTGTTCATATGGGCCTCGAATGATCAGTTTATTTCCTCACATGGTTTAATTGGGAGGAAAATGTTCCTTCGTAATGTTTCAACAAGGTCCAGCAGGCTCACACAATTCTACAGGTTCTCTACCACCTGGCACAGTGTTCTGTCTCAGGTTCTCTACCACTTGGCACAGTGTTCTGTCTCATGTTCTCTACCACTTGGCACAGTGTTCTGTCTCAGGTTCTCTACCACCTGGCACAGTGTTCTGTCTCAGGTTCTCTACCACTTGGCACAGTGTT